>NC_083401.1:150045115-150419282 GCF_020745735.1 Hemiscyllium ocellatum | reverse complement strand
GTAATTGTACCCACATTCACCAATTCCTCGAAGTTCAGTGTAAAAAAAAATGCCCCCATGTCTTTTTTAAACTTCTGTCAACTCACCTTAAAAGTGTGCCCCTTAGTCTTGAAATCCCCCAAGGAGAAAAGACAATTATGATTGACCCTATCTATACCCTCATAATTCTGAGGGGATACGTACTGGAACAGTCAAGTTTAGATTTTGAAGATGACACTGTTTCAAAGGAGGAGTTGTGGAGACAATGTTTACATCAACCGGCCTATCAGAGTTTTACTCCAGATGTGCTGCCATCCACACTTCACCCGCTAGCTCATTTCTGAAAACATTGAAATGTTCTTTTTTGAGCAACTTTCTCATTCCTTTTAAACAATTTGCACGTCAAATGAATATTATGGCACATCTCTTCATTATAATCATTTATTTTCCAGATCACTTTTCTGCCTTCCATCACGGACTAACAAGCAGCGTAAACCATTGACTTTGGTTTTATTTTTATCATAACGTTCAGGATTTTGAAGCAAAGGTCACAATATACAGAAAATATACATTGAGTCACACTCAGAAAAAACAAACCAAGTTCAACTAATGAACCATAACTTAGGTAGCGCTACATAGAACATTACAGGGCAGTACAGGCCATTCAGCCCTCAATGTTGTGCCAACCTGTGAAACCAATCTGAAGCCCAGCTAACCTACATTATTCCACTTAGCAAGTTTTGAGAAGATTTGTAGCTCAAGTTGAGGTTCTAGATGTAGGTTTGCTCGCTGAACTGGAAGGTTCATTTTCAGGTGTTTCATCACCATACTAGGTAACACCATCAGTGAGCCTCTGGACGAAGCACTGGTGGCATGGCCCACTTTCCATGTATGTTTCCTTGGATTGATGGTGTAATTTCCTGTGGTGATGTCACTGGAACTCTGACTTGGATCCCACTTACCACCCTCCAAGAAAAACAGGAAGAAATGACATCACCATAGGAAATGACACCACCAACCCAAGGAAACTGGGGCCCTGACAGATATCTTTGTAGCATCCTTAAACACAGGTGAGGTGCCAGAGGACGGAGGGTTACTCATGTTGTCCCCCTGTACAAGGGTAGTAGGGTTATTCAGTGAGCCTGAAGTCAGTGGTGGGAAAGTTGCTGCAGAAGGTACTGAGGGATAGGATCCCTTTATATTTAGAAAAGAATGGGCTTATCAGAGATAGGCAACATGGTTTTGTGTGGGGGAGATCGTGCCTTAACAACTTAAATAGAGTTCTTCAAGGAAGTGACCAAGTTGATAGATGAAGAAAGAGCTGTTGATGTCATATACATGGACTTTAATAAGGCATTTGAGAAGGTTCCCCCATGATAGATTAATAGAGAAAGTGAAGTCACATGGTGTGCAATGTGTTCTAGCTAGGTGGATAAAGAACTGGTTGAGCAACAGGAGACAGACAGTAGTAGTTGAAGGGAGTTTCTCAAAATGGAGAAAGGTGACCAGTGGTGTTCCACAGGGATCAGTGCTGGGGCCACTGATGTTTGCGAGATCATTTATGTATATCAAAGAGGGCACTCCATATACACCACATCAATGATCCACCTCTTTGGTCACTTTCTCAAAAGAACTCAAGGTTTGTGAAGCACGATCTACCCTTCACAAAGCAGTGTTAACTATCCCTAATCAACTTATTCCTTTCTAGATGATTATAAATCCTGTCTCTTATCTTTTCCAACACTATACCAAAGTAAGGCTTACTGGTCTATAATTACCCAGGGTTGTCTCTCCTCCCCTTCTTGAGCAAGGGAGCAACACCTGATATCCTCCAGTCTTCTGACATTATTCCTGTAGACAACGATGACATAAAAATTAAAGCCAAAGGTTCTGAAATCTCTTCCCTGGCTTCCCAGAGATTTCTCGGATAAATCCCATCTGGCCCAGGGGACTTGTCTATTTTTACACTTTCCAGAATTGCCAACACCTCCTCATGAACTGCAATCCCATCTGGTCTAGTAACCTGCATCACAGTATTCTCCTCACTAACATTGTCTTTCTCTAGTGTGAATACAGATGAAAAATACTCAGAGGAAACTCAGTGTGCACAACATTCAGCCCCAGTGCACCTGGATTGCAAAAGATAAAATTGATCCTAGCAGTGCAATTTCCCCTCTTAGTGTATTAATTCAGTACTTTATTTTTCAGGATGCTTGAAATAGTTTGAATGTGTTTGAAAGAGCATTCTAAATGTGCCTAACAGTGAAAATAAATAAAGCTTCTACTTGAATATGTACATACATGGAGCAAGGACCCAGCTCACCAGGATTCAAATTAACATTGTTTGTTTACAAAAACTGTAAATGGTATTAAAAACACACAATTGTGTCACTGTGCATGATCCGGTGATGAAAATGACAGCATATCAGACTTTCCACTTCACAAACATACCAAACAATTTGTAATTGTTCTCCTTCACAATGGTCGTGTTCCTAGAAGACTCCAAAAGACAGCTTTACACAAGATTAAACAAGCATTTCCTATTCAATTTGTTTATAATAGAGGAAAGCAATGCTCCTGCACAACCTTAGAGATTTCTTTGTTTTATCTTCTGTCTGCTTCTTTTTCTTAAACAAAGGCATTCTGGGCATTGTAGGAAGCATGAATGAACACAGGTTCCTGCTATTTCAATTGTTCAGCACAGTGCAAGCTGCTCAAGGAGGATAATCAAGTTCAGTATTGGGACAAATGAGCAATGCCAACTTTCTTTCAAATGCTCAGAAATTAAATACTGCAACAAGAAGTTGCCAATTCAAATTGCAACTGCTATGTTCAGAATGTTACTAGACTAGCTAACAGCCAAAATCATTCACAATGCATAAATACCTCTGATAAAATTTTACTAACATCTGACAATGTTAATGTATACAAAGATATTTGGAATGAATTGCTTTTCCTTTTTATAACAAAGTAGCATGGGTACATAGCTCAAGGGTACTTCCATGACCAAAACAGAAGCTCTGCTATTCAAAACTTGTATATCCTTTAAACCAAAAAAGGTAAAACTTCAAATTGCTCAAAATTTCATTAGAAAACACATCCAGCTAATATCCTTTCTTGCTTTGAAGAATATTATATATATCTAAAATTTTAATATAAAAATTATATAGAAAATATACAAATAAATATGTAATTATATATATTAAAAAGTAAAATATATATCTGAATAAATTGCACATCTATTTCAAATAAAATGGCCTACCAACATTTCAATTTCAACCATACATCACTGGTGACATAAAACCTAGGACTACGTAGAACAAGGATACCATGAATAACAACCCTAGGAAATGTTAATTTTCGAACCTGTGCCCTTGAATATGTCCAATTCAGATGCTCATTCTACATATATTATTTTAAAATGTGCAGATCAGCACACTAGTTCCATCGCTTGTTCTTGGGTTCATGCAAACCACATTAGTATATCATTCCTCCCGTTTTTAATGTATTCCAATACCATATGCAATGTTGACTTTCAACAGATGTATAAAGACAGTAAACAAAACACCAAAGTTGTGTGTTTAAGTCTAATATTGCAGACTTGTAAATAGTTGTGATAAATAACAATAATGTGTTGTTAACAAATTTCAAGATATCTGAATCAAGAGAACATGGCTATCTATGGTACATAAATGAGGTCTAACATATTTAGTAAAGCAAAAATGGCATCAGGTGACACTCCAGTTTGCATATTCCTTTCTGATAGACAAATAAAGCTGGCTATTAAAAACAAATAAATATACATTTATGATCATTGAAGAAATTCTTCCTTCTGGATTTGTAGATAAACACCAACTCCAGTTGTAGTGCCAGTGCTTATGATACCCACAACAGATGTAGACAAGGCAATGAGGAAGTTTTTTTTAAAAAGGACACAAAGCACCAAATTTATTTGACTTAAAATAAATCTGATGTGAAATATGATCTGTTTTCTAAAAATATTGAATAACAGCTGTTGTTTCTGTTGTGTAAGGCCTCTAGGACCCTGAAACAACTTTGCAATGATCCCATGGAACTACTCGTTTCTGGTCACACACAGCACAATGTGGAGAAAAATGTGTAGGACAGTTCACATTAGGCAGCTGAATTCACAATTTCAAAAATGTTTTAGCAAGATTGGAGCCTGATATATCTTTGAATACTCTCACTAGTTCTATCTTATGGCTCTATCACTTGTTCAATGACAGTTTTCTTCCCTTCATTCCTAAAAGGTGGTCACTCCTTACTGAGGCACAATGTCATGGGCACTTATCACTGTAGCATCTTATCCAAGTGATTAGTCTTCACATGATAAACCCAAATAGATAGGGTTAACATGTTATTTAACCCTGATAACATCAAAGCCAAGTTCAACCAATTATCACTTGGCATCCATCTATCTTCATTTTGCAGCAAAGATTTCTGGATAGTGAATGCCAGTTGCTCTACATTTCCAGCTCAATGATAAATGGGTGTCAATTGCAACACTCTTTCTTCAATTAATCACTTGAGTACACACAGTTGTAAATGATTCAGAGCCACAAGAATTTGTAGGTATTTTTGTCTAACATGACATGCCAAGTACTTTCTGTGTTAGTTTTTTTTGAATGAGATATTGACTTTTTACTTACACTTCTTTACACAAAGTATCAAAGGCAAGGATATTCGAATAAACATTCTTTTCAATCAAAAGTAAATCTAGAAGTCCCATGATTAATGTTGGCATGCTTCCTCTTCACTTTACCCTTGTTTCTAGTTTTCTGAGTCTGAGCGCCTCTGTAGCTTAAAGACGAAACAGAAATCTGCCATAGGACAGCAGAGATGCTAATACAATATCATCATACTGTTACACTAGCATAGCTTGGCCAGAAATATGCCGAGATCATAACAATACACTTCTGAAAGTGACCTTAGATTTATTTCAGAGGTGTCCAACTCCATCTGCGATGTATTTTTGTTCCAGAATCTACCTGGTCACACTAATTATAGTTGAACTGAGAGGGGACATTTCAATCTGGACACAACTAAGAAAATAAACAAAAATTGTTCACTTAAAGAGTTTAATTTTATATATAATTATAGCTCTGATTTTACTTTACAATAACGTCGGAGCAAAATGGCTGCATACAAATGAGGTACACAAACATATCAAAACATTCCAATGCCAAGTCTCTTGGTTGGACACTATTATTGTGAAATATCTGAGAAGCAGACCAATTTTGAGGACACCTCCCTGATTTTCCAGTTTAATAGCACGTTTGGTAAATTTTCATTTCCATAACAGGGTACTGATAGCATTACTGCTATGCTTACCTCAAAATCTAGGCCAATATTGCCTTTCAAAAACCTGAATCTATTCCAAATTTATACTACATTAAGCCAACAATATAAAAATGGCTTGAAGTAATTCCCACTACCAACCAAACTGACCTATTGCAAGTACTTTCTAATCAACCTGCTCAGAGATGATACCACACATCTCTTGAAGCTGGTGGGACTTGAACCCAAGCTCCCAGCTGACACTATTACTGCACCACTAAAGCCCACTTAAGTGGGCCACTTTAGACTGATTAATTTCATGTACTCCTGTGGAGATAAATATAAAAACCTTTCCCTAATTAGGCATTATTATCTATACAGTCTGAAGTAGGTATAAATGTGCACATCTATTGAGTGTACAAAACGAAAAGTGGCAAACAAGTTTAAATATTTTATATGAAAGCTCCCATTACTTCATCATAACATTAATACTATCAAGAACTGACTCAGAAGTTTTTGATGAAGTCATAGATAAGTTCCTGGCTCGTTAAGTTTGGGTCAATATCACTTTGAAAAGCATTCAGAAAATAAGGCAATATACAAGTTACTTGCTCTTACAAAGGTTCCATCACAATAGTGTGCTGAACTAACTGCATGTCATATTGTGAAGCAATTTTTTTTTCTGAAGAAGCCCTAATGTCTGCTTAATTATTTAAATCAGATGTGCCTTAAACCCAAATCTTCTGCCCCAGAAGTAGGAACACTATCACTGCACACAAGACACTGCAATTTCAGATGGCTGCTCGAGTGGAAAGTGCAAGCAACTTTTCCAAACCCGTTCCCCCCTCCCCACTATCCATTTATCTGCAACACCCTCAAATACTTTATCTTTGTTAGCAGCATTTAGCTACCATCTAATTAGTCCTGCAACTGATGACAACATAAGATAGCTCCAATAGGAGGGCAGCAAACTAAACAATTTTATTGTAAGAGAAAATCTTCAATGATATACTATGTGTGCAATTTCTTTATTGTGCCAATGTCACCTAATTGCATAGAGAAAGTCTTTGAGAACTTCACCCTTTCCAAATAGTATTTCATCTAGTGCATTGCCTAATGATATGTTTGCTTAGATTTCAATGCTTTACTGGCTAACGGATAATGATGATTAAGATATGACTAAGTTGACAGCCACACTATATAAAAAAAATTGGTTAGACTAACATCTGCTCTTTTTATACTGATGGGTAGATCTGGCAACAACTGAATTGCCTTTTTTGGCATCTTCAGCAACGCCATTTTCAGTTCACTAAAGGCACCCTATTTTGAGCTGCATAAGCCTAAACTCTGGAATTTCCTCTGTAATCCTTTCCTTCCCTTTTGTCATTCTTTATAACCAAGTTATGCTAGCATCTCCTTGACATTCCTAAAACCTCTTCTCTCTGATCAAAGATTTCAGCCAGCTAACCAAAAGTTTCATAAGTCTGGGTGTTGTATTTTATCATTTACTTTTGAAACACATTAGGACGCTTTATTGCTTTATACACACATAAGTAATTGTTGTTTTGGTAGGTTTTACTCTCTGCTTTGTTCCAGCATTTCAATATTCCAAACAATGACAAATAAGTCCATCAGAGGTGGCAAATACAAGAAAATGTTTCAGAAATGTTTGAAAATAACTGTCTGTAGAATTTTACAACAAAGCCTTTGATTTAACAGACTGCTAAAAGCATTTAAAAACTGCTAAACTTGGAGCCTGTAGCTGAAAACAGAATTCCAATTCACAAAATTCTTTGTCCAGACAATTAAACTTGAAAGGGCCAGGCACTGATTACTTCGTACTGTTAGCACTAAAAACAATGCGAATTGGATGTGATTTTTAAATATCATTCTTAATTTGGTCACATGTACTCTAAAAAAACGAGACACCCCAACCGTGATGTAAATGCTCCATTAAATAACAATAGACAAAAATATTGACACTGCAGATGTTAGTCTACATAGTAGCATTCCACTGTGAATAACATTACAAATTAAGATGTGCAAGTAACTTTTTGGATTCTAAATTAATGTAAAACACAGCAGTTCTGTGAATCTTTCTCAATTTTGTGGAAGAGTCACTGGACCCGAAACATTAACTCTGATTTCTCTCCACAGATGGTGCCAGACTTGCTGAGCTTTTTCAGCAATTTCTGTTTTTACTTTTCATATCCAACATCTGCAGTTCCTTTGTTTTTTTTTACTTAAATCAAAGTAGACTCTGACTATTGAACAGCTTTTTATTGTTACGAAGAAGGATGAGTCGTAACAATTAAAAGAGCGTGAGTAAAGGCCACAATGGAAATTGGGTTGGCTCAACAACAAGATTAGCCACTCCACCAGATTGCTATCCAGGTAGCAAAGGTCAAATTGTACCATAAAATAGGCAAACTCCACTTGGCCAAAGTGCAACTGCTGAATGAACAGCACACCAGCTATGCAAAGAAAGATCCAAGTTTGATATTTACTTGTTATTCTATTTTAAGAGACATGTTCATAAAACCCATAGGTTTCTCCCCCATGTAATTTCAATTATATACATTTTTTTAAAGAACATGATTATTCTTATTTTATGCCAACGTAGTAATAGAATCCCTACAATGAAGGAGGAAGCCATTCGGCCCATCAAGGTACTACTTTGATTTACAAATAATTGGTTGCTATGTTTTGTTCATACACTTGCAGATATTGCAATGTTTTGCTGAGATTTGTTGGCAGACAAATTCGTTAAGCATTACACAACCTAGGGAGAAAAAAAATGTTTTGTCTATTGAATTATCAAATGTTATGCAAGTTGGAATTCAGCTCTAATGACATGAGGTTCAACACAGCAGTGATGTCATTTGCTTTGAAAAGGACCTAAGCAATTTTGCATCTGCAAAATTTACGAGACTGATTGAAACCATTGGCTAAAATTGTAACTTTGGCACGGATCTAAGTCATTAGTCAGTGACTCAAAATCTTAACATGTGGGGACCAATGCTATTTTTTTCCCCATCTGTAAAGACTGGATCAAACAAACAGTGTTTGCAGAGGCAGTGTATAGATTAACACAGGACACAGTGTGCTTATAATCACAGCAAGGCTCAGTCAGATCTTTGAAATAACTTTTCCAAAGTCCTATATTTCCACTCTTTGCTTTAGTCCTGTAAAATTCTACCTTCCGCATATTTATTCTATTTAATTTTGTAAATTCCAAATCAATCTGCATTTCATTTATCAGGTAATGCAATTCATTGGGTTAAAATAAAATTTATCTTATTCTTGGTTTTGCTAGCCAGGTACCTTAAATTGGTTTATTTGAGTAACCAATACTTCTGCCACCGGAAATAGTTTAATCTTTTTTTCTTTACCAAAACCCTTTATAAATTTTGAACACGTCCACTAAATCGTTCCTTAACCTCCGCTACTCTAAGGAGAACAATCATGATCCTGTAATCTCTATGTAACTGAAGCATGTATTCTTGGTACAAGGGCAAAGTATTGCCGATCTTGTAAATTTGAAATAAAACCACAAAGTATTGGGAAAACTCAGTAGGTCCAGTAGCATCTGTGGAGAGAAACAGTTACTTTCAGGTTGATGATGATCTTTCATCTGAATGGAGCGGAGTATTATTTCAGTAACACCTCAGCATTTTCTGTTTTTACAAAATTTTATTTCAATTCATTTTGCACTTTTTTCAAGTCCTGAGCAAATTCCTAAAATGTGGTGCCCAGAACTCAACAAGATGTAGCAGCTATCACCTAAACCTTGGTTAGATAGCAATCTAGCTGTTGCTAGAACTGATCCTCACTATGCAAGGACGCTAGGCTTGTGTGTTGTCCCTTCTGCATACCTACAGCAATATAAAAATAACATGGGGTCTTTTGAAACAAGAATAGTAAAGAACTTGAAAATAAGAAACGGAATTAGGACCTAGTTCCAAAAATGCATGGAAGGGGTGTACAGGAAAGGCAATTATTGCAAACGACATGCAGAGATCAAGAGGGTGCAGTCTTCACCGTAGGTATAAGGTTGTTCTGTACTTCTTGAAGAATGGGGAAAAAGCATAAAGAAACCAAATTAGTTGTTGAATACCACCATGCACATATCAGCTTTCAGCACAGTTGCTTATGGGCCCCAAGGAGCAACGCTGTATTGCCCAATAAGTTCTTTGGATTGGATAAAAATGAAATCGATGCCGATTTTTTTTAAAAAAGTGTCCAACTTCACAGACAGCCCCAGGAAAGGACCTTGAGTTCAGGCAATCAGTGGTTTACATTCAACTTAACTTGTTGCAGTTATTTTCCCACCATTTTACAATTCACTGAAAAAAATGGTCAACCACAAGGTCAAGTTACCATGTTAACTTGGAGAATCAGTGTTTATCTTTGAGTCAAATTGAAACATTACAACCCAACTCAGCATCACTGACTGAAAGTTTACTGTGGGAACTAGGTTTGATAATATTGTTATGTTCCCTCGCCCTCATGGATGCATCAAGCAGTGTCTTAGGTATGGTAATGCTCCCTCAGACTATTCCATTTTACATTCTTCCCATTCTATAAAGGTATTTCCTAATATCAGCTGACAAAACTGAATGCATTAAATTCAGATGCATTGTGGGATTTGAATTCATAATCAGATGTTTATGGTCTAGTCACTACAATCATAAGCTTACTGCAATGTACCACAATAACAGTTGCAGCACAAAATCAACGCCATGGAGCTGCATAAAAATGGCAAAAAAAAAAATCAGTTTACTTTTAGGCCTGTTCTTTTATTTGTTTTGTCACAGCATGAAGTTGATAAGCTGAGATCTATCACATTTTAACAGGAATTCAAGATCACCTCCAGGATGTACTGTTGTCTGACCCAGCTTTGACTTGACCAAAATCATGTTGACTTATTTTTCTTTATTTTCACCCCCCACTCCCCACCCAGCTCGTGTCAGATAAACTTCTTCCAATGCATGGACACTGCTGGTAGTCTGTCAAGCAATAAATAAGGGACAAGATCCAAGCATCTTTTATTACTGCCCTAAATATAGTGATGAAAGTTCTGTTACTCATGAGAACGTGACTGTGTTTGCATGAAGCAAACAGAGCCTTGAATAAATATGTAGTTAGGCAAAATAACTAACTAAAAATTACAAAAGTTGGGAGGTTATGTTGGTAGTCACATTGTCCACAGTTTGTTTCCTATAATATTATTCGCACCATCACACCAAAGCCTTTTCCTTGATCAGTACTGGTAGAATTCACAATGAAAAAGACAACTGAAATAAATACATACCTGAAATCAGCAGAAAAAAAACGTGAACAACCATTTTACAATAAGGTATAGAAAAATTTGAACAAAATTAATTGATTTTAATTCATTGACTACAATGAGTATTACATTTAACTTACATGGCTGGAACTAAATTTAAACCAACTTTAAGATATGGTACACAAACTAACTGAGTAGTAGACTTAGAAGATCTAGCTCCATGCTATATTGACCCAACAAAAATACTGTACACAAATAATGAGAAGTGTTGGTTCACACTATTCTTTTAAATCAAAAAAAATGTCAATAGGTCTCTGCAAAACAACTTGGGCAAAACATTTATTCAGCCTTTTGATAGTAGCCTTTGCAACAAAGCTGGAAATTTAAGTCTCACTGGAAATTAGGTCTCTGGCCCCATTTCAAGACTTCAAAAGTTTGAGAAGATTTGTAGCTCGGGTGCTCGTTGCTGTGGTTCTCTTCGAGGTGAGAGTTTTTGTTGCAAACGTTTTGTGCCCTTTCTAGGTAACATCCTCAGTGCTTGGGAGCCTCCTCTGAAGTGCTCTGTGCTGATTCCTCCGGCATTTATAGTGGTTTGTCTCTGCCGCTTCCGGTTGTCAGTTGCTGTCCGCTGCAGTGGCCGGTATATTGGGTCTAGGTCGATGTATTTGTTGATGGAATTCCCTAGCTGTTCTCTGTTTGGCTTGCCCTATAATAGTGGTTTTGTCCCAATCAAATTCATGTTGTTTGTCATCTGAGTGTGTGGCTATTAAGGATAGCTGGTCATGTCGTTTCGTGGCTAGTTGGTGTTTATGGATGCGGGTTGTTAGCTGTCTTCCGGTTTGTCCTATGTAGTGTTTTGTGCAGTCCTTGCATGGGATTTTGTACACTATGTTGGTTTTGCCCATGCTGGGTATCGGGTCCTTTGTCCTGGTGAGTTGTTGTCGGAGCGTGGCTGTTGGTTTGTGTGCTGTTATGAGTCCTAGTGGTCGCAGCAGTCTGGCTGTCAGCTCAGAAATGCTCCTGATGTATGGTAGTGTGGCCAATCCCTTGGGTTGTGGCATGTCCTCATTCCATTGTCTTTCCCTTAGGCATCTGTTGATGAAATTGCACAGGTATCCGTTTTTGGTAAATACCTTGTATAGGTGTTCTTCCTCTTTTTGTAGTTCTGGTGTGCTGCAGTGTGTTGTGGCCCTTTTGAATAATGTCCTGATGCAATTTCATTTGTGTGTTGGGGTGGTTGCTTTCATAGTTCAGGACTTGGTCTGTGTGTGTGGCTTTCCTGTATACCTTCATGTTGAATTCTCCATTCCGGGTTCTCTGTACCATCACATCTAGGAATGGGAGCTGGTTGTCCTTTTCTTCCTCTCTAGTGAATCAGATTCCTGTGAGTGTGGCATTGATGATCCTGTGTGTGTTCTCTATTTCTGTGTTTTTGATGATTACAAAGGTGTCATCCACGTATCTGACCCAGAGTTTGGGTTGTATTTGCGTTAAGACTGTTTGTTCTAACCTTTGCATTACTGCTTCTGCTACGAGTCCAGAGATCGGTGAGCCCATGGGTGTTCCGTTGATTAGTTCATATATCTGGTTGTTGAATGTGAAGTGTGTTGTGAGGCACAGGTCTGGTAGTTTAAGTATGCCGTCTTTGTTAATAGGTTCAACGTCCTGTTGTCTGTTATGTATGTCCAGCAGGTTGGATATTGTTTCTCTGGCTAGGGTTTTGTCAATAGAGGTGAACACTGCCGTTACATCGAATGAGACCATGGTTTCTTCCTTGTCTATGTGTATATTTCTGATTATGTCCAAGAATTCTTGTGTTGACTGTATAGAGTGTCTAGATCAGGTGTTTCAGTTTCTGCTGTAGCTCTTTAGCCAGTTTGTGTGATGGCGTCCCTGGTAGTGATCCTATGGGTCTGAGTGGGATGTCTGGTTTGTGTAGACTGTCTGTGCATCACACCTCCAGCACAGGATGGCAGCTTCTAATCTGAAATACTTCCCTCAGTAGGAGCACCCTTTAGGTACCACAGAAGTGTTCATTAATGGGGCTTTTGAAGACCTGAGCTAGCATAAGGTAAGGAGAATACTCCTTTTCCCATCTTTATAGGAGTAGGAGTTAGAAAAAAGTTTTTTTTTCTTTCATGTTGTGACCTTCTACAGCTCCTTTGAAAGGACTGTCACTATTTGTTATGCTTGAACCAAATGGATTTCAAGCAGGATTCCTCAACCAGGCAATACACCTCTGATTGGCACATTAGAGGCATCTAATATTGATTTCTGAGATAGCTAGAAAACTGCTTCACCGAGATTGTGATGCCCTTATTACACAGAGAATAGTAAGGAATATTGTGTCACAAAACTGGTGTTTTACTTAACAAAAAGGGCTATAAGAAGAATAGAATACTAACTGAATTCAAGCTTAAACATATGTACAGCAATGAACATTGATCATTTCACTTAGCACCAAGTTAATTATACAATTATTTAATTTACTTTTAAATAAGAATATTCAGTTATATTGCACATGTTCCCACAAAGTACAGCACCTATATACTGCTGACTGGTGCAGCATGTTAAATCATGAATGAATGATCTCAGGAGAGAATAATGTGGACAGTTGCCTTCATCATTCACGCTACTCAGTTACTGATTATATTTACTTTGTTTTGGGGGAAGGGGATAATACTTGGTCCAAGGTGTTCCCATTGGATGGAAGAAAAGATGATCAAGGTTCGAGCAAATTCCAGGTTATACCAGTGAAGTTCCTCATGGGCAGCTTGGATTCACATTGGGACAGAAATGAAAGTGTACTTGGCCTCTAAACTGCAATTAAATAGACAAAGGAAAGGGAACAAAAATAATTTGGAAAAGAACAAAAATATGCACAAAAGAAACAAGTGCAGTCATTTTGACACTGGATGACACATTACATATGGTCTAATTTCCACTAAAATAAACAAGGCTGCTAAAGCAATATTTTCTCGCATAGTATGATCTAATGTTTAAAAAAAAGCTTTTCCTCTATGTGTCAATACCATTTTGTTTTCAAATCATAGCTTCCTTCATAATTTGCTGGATAGATCATTCTATTTATACTTTGCATTGCTCAGGCATATTACTATTCATCCCACCATCAACATCAACCCAAAATTTGAAAGAAAGGAAGAAATTCTGGAATTCCAAGATAAAACAAGATTCCGAGAGGTGTACAAAACAGGTGAAAAAAAGAGTGATCATTTTAATGCAACACCATGATGGAGCTCAAACTTCTATTTTCCCCTCAAGAACATAAATAACATTATTATCAAGCTGTTTCCAATTAGGCTGTAAGAGGTAGCACCACATTGAAGCTTCTGTCACGTATTTTCAGATATTTTAAAACCTGACCTTCATTATATACATGCATCTTTCATTTCTTCTAAAGAGAGTGCCAGGAGAGGTACATGTGCTCATATCCTTTCACAGGTTATAACTCTATCATGGACCAGTTCACATTTCCAGTCACAGCGCAATTAGAATAAACCAGTAGAATCCGTGGGTAACAGCCTCAACAATTAACAGGATACCGGGGAGAATATTCAATCATAAACATAGCACATGTATTTGTTTTTTTTTAAAAAATTACATTAAAAATACTTAACATGCTAGAAATTCACCATAGATCATTTGAAATGTATGAACACAAGTTGACAATTTAGAGGTATCCCTTTACATTATTTCAACATAACAATTTCTCCAGCCTTGTGTTCCTAACATACTTTACATAAATGTTGTTACAATCAAAAGCTGGTTAAGTGTCACAGAAGATGTAGTATTGGGATAAACATTTGGTGGTTTCTACGACAAGTAAATATCGCATTCAAATGGATTATACTTAGACAGTAGTGATGAAAATTTATCGCCCTAACTACCAGAGCTAGTGGCATATTTATTATAAACATGTCTGTTGGGAAAATATAAGAAAAAAAAATTAGCTTGAAGGAGTCTTATATTTAAATGGAGTAACTGAATCTTGATAGCATAGCATTCAGTTTTCTCAAAATACAATTTTTCTTCTTCAACTCGAGGCTGGATCTATTTGGTAAAGAAAGACTAAGCCAAGCTTTTACCTTCATCTGAAGTTCAGGCTCAGTGGCAGCATTCTGAGTCAGAATGCTGCCAAAGTTCAAGTCCCGCTTCAGAGACAACATATTTCAAAAAGTATGTATTTAACTGGGAAATGTTTGCAATGTTATGAGAATTATGAAAGCTGCTTTACAAAAGTTACTTTGTTAAATATTAAACATATGACTATCTTTGTATGCTTAAACAAATACTGGAGTAACTTGTTGCAATAATCAGAAAACAATAAACTAAAACAAAAGTTTTTTTAAAATTACTTTTTTAAAAGATGTGGTGATGATTGACATGGCCATTTTTATGGGCATTTTGGAAATACTCCAGTTCTTACAATGATAGTGTTGCTACAACAGTATTATGTAGGGATTGTCAGGATTTCGAGATGGCAATAATGAGAGGACGATGGTGCTGTCCAATGTAAGATGATGAGTAACTGGAGGTGAACTTAGAGTCAGAGGTGCACAGCAGGCAAACAGACCCTTCCGCCCAATTTGCTCATGTTGCCCAGTTTTCACATTTAAATTAGTCCCATTTGCCTACATTTGATCCATATCTATCCCATCTGTGCACCTGTCCAAAATGTTTCTTAAAATGATGAAATAGTATTCACTTCCACCACTACCTCTGACAGCCCATTACAAACACTTATCACCCTGTGAGAAAACTACCCCTCTGGACTCTTTTGTCGCACTCTCCTCTTACTTTAAGCCTATGCCCTCCAGTTCAAGACTCCTACACCATGTGGAAAAGCTATGTACCTTATCTATGCCTCCAATGTCTTTATATACCCCTCACAGTCAGACTTCTAGTTGGCATCGTTCTATGATTGTGCTCTTATTGTCTTTCTTGTTGATAGAGTTTGATCAGTTGCTATTATTTCTCAGAGGAGAAGTAGTTGCGTTTTCCATACTAGAAATAGTCATTGAAAATTTGGATGTTATCCATGTTTGCTGTCAGGTAATATATTGACTTCTTTGAATGAAACAGCACAAAAGGCAACTAAAATATATTCATTATTTTTACAATTGTTTGTATACAAAAAGATGCAAATTTAACCATTGCATTGAGCAAAGAATCATTCATCTCAAGAGTTTACACATTTTCCTGAGACAGGACATACATTCATCCTTGTTGTTTTTAAGAGCTTTCAGAAGAGATTGCCCAGAGAATCTGACACTAAAGAAATACCATATCCATTGTAAATGTATCTGAATTCTAAAATATTGTGAATGGATTTTGGTTTCCTACTTCCTTATTTACAAAAAGACTCTTCCCCACTAAATTAGTTACATTTCGTTCATGACTCCGTGCCTAACTATCAAAAGATACATTAACATTTCTATTACATTGCCTTTTGCACAAAGCATAATACATGATAGATTGGTCATTAGCATTCTAGTTTTTGTTTGAACAAGTGGTCTATTACAAACTATTTATGAACAATGATGAAACCAAAACTTTGGACTGGAAAAGCAAACACAAAGCGAATGACCCTTCACGTGTACCTTAGATTCTCAAATGAAGGGAACATCTGCCTCAAACTGCATGCCTAACAGCAGTATATACTTTGTACAGAATCGCATAATGACTATATTTAATAAATGTGCTAAAGTGCTCATTAACTTCTGGCATAAACACGTCACAGTTGCAATGTTTGCATTATGTGAAAAACCTGCTGAACAACATGTAATTAGCATCATATTTGACAAAAATTGCTGAAGCCAGGTGTTCACATCTTTTGTTTCCATTGTATATAATTCCATGCATTTGAACAGATCGTATACTCTCAACGAGTCCACTCCAGCAATAATGCTTTATTCAAACCTCAAAGGGCATGAGCTGGTAGAATTCACTACCCCAGAGTGCACTGCATTCTGGGATAGAGTAAATTTAAAAGGAGACAAACAGATTTTTAACTAGTGAAGCATTGAGAGATTATGCAGAGCAGACAAAAAGTGGAGTTGAGGCAGTGGTGAGATTGGTCATCATTTCATAGAATGGCAGAGCAAGCTCCAGGGCTGAATTACCCATTCTTGTTCTTATGTCAACCTCCTGAACTATCAACCACATTCTTCAATCCTTTTCTCCATCATGTCTCAGAGAAAGACAGATCAATAAATCTACATAGGTGATCACTGATGCAGCATATTGACCCAAAAGGCAGCATTATCCATAGGTCACCATGTTACATACACACGTTGAAAAGGCAAAACTCATACAAACCCTAGTGTGGAAACAGGCCACTTGGCCAAACAACTCCACAATCGACCCTCCAAAAGAGCATCCCATCCAGATGCATTCTCAGACCCTATTATTTTCCACTTCCCCTGACTAGTGCACCTAACCTACACATCCCTGAAAACTACAGGCAATTTAGCATGGTCAATTCACCTAACCTGCACATCTTTGGATGTGGGACGAAACCAGAGCACTCTGAGGAGACCTATGCCGACCTGCTCAATCTCGCGCTGGTTCCTCACCCCTCCCTCCCACAAGCAAAACACTCAAAGACAGTAGAGTTTTACCTCCTTAGTGTTTACTTTGGGTCCAGGAGGGTGAAAGAACAATCACCCAAGTGCACAGAGACATGAGTTCACAGTCTTCTCTGGAACAGCAGTTTCTCAATGAACTATATAATCATTTTACAGGGAGGAACATTCAGATAAGACAACATACATATTGATCGGGTGACTGTTACAATCGACAAGTATCAATAGCAGAGACCAAGCCCTTTATTGTCAATACAATTAAAGTTCTTAACCTTGTTAACAGGATTCATACAATGGATGCTTTACCCCTTGTTAGCTGACCTTGCATATGGAATGCTTCCAATATTGTTAAATGGCTCTATATAATGGCTGCTTTTCCACCTTCTTAACCCACTACCCTTGCTTGCAGCATCCCATTGTTAACTGTAAGTTCTTATCTGATCAGAGTCATACTCAGCTGAATCTTTTGTTTCACAAAACTCAACTTAAACTCTTTCCCTGCCTGCTTATATCCTATGCACATTCTTAATGGAACTCTTAAAAGTGCATTATGCTGGAGTTCTAGGCTCTAAAAGGCTCTGGTCAGACCACATATGGAGTATTATGCAGAGTCTTGGCCCAATATCTCAGGAAAGACGCACTTGTCGTGGAGCTGGTTCAGAGGAGGTTCATGAAAATGGTCCCAGGAATGAACAAATAAACAATTTTGGAACATTTGAAGAGTTTAGGTCTATACTCAAACTTTAGAAGGATGGGGGGGGTGGGGGGGTGGGGGGGGTGGGAATCTAATTGAAACTTATAGAACACTGAATAGCTTGGACAGAGTAGATGTTGAGAAGATTCGTTCATTGGTAGGAGAAACTAGGATATCAGGGCACAACCTTAGAGTAAAGGGAAGACCTTTTAGAACAGAGTTAAGGAGAAACAGCTTTAGCCACAGGGTGGTAAATCTGTGGAAATAATTACCACAGAAGGCTGTGGAGGCCAGGTCATTGAGTGTATTTAAGACTGAGACAGATTGGTTCTTGATTGTCAAGGGGATCAAGAATTACGAGGAGAAGGCAGGAGAATGGGGTTGGGAAACTTATCAGCCATGATTGAATGGCGGAGCAGACACAATGGGCTGAATGGCCTAATTTCTGCTCCGACGTCTTATGGTTTTTTATCTTAATGTTTTTCACTCATTGTGAGAAATGATTCTCCTTCCTGCAAATTTATTTTCAAATGATCTTTCAATTTTCTTTTAGATTGAATTACTGAAAATAAATACTTGAAGTTGTAAAGAGCCATTTGAAGAACTCTTCTTCAGATGAAACATTTCCACTTTTGTTCCATAAAGAAATAAAAAAAAGTAACCAAGAAAGACTGCTCCATCAGTTGTCAAGTTTGTTCAAATAACCAACATCACTATTATGTTTCAGCTCCAAATTGCTGGTTCTTCATCACTGATGGGCCAAATGTCCTTGAATCCACAGCTATACGAGATATATACACGTGGGACCTGGTTCCACCAGAATCTTCTTTGAAGTAAATGTGTTTTCACAACCTTGTTTTATAATACTTGCTTATAGGGCTTACCAGTCCTAAGTGGTGAAGAATTAATCACTAACATGTCTTTGGGAGAAGAGGCTGGTAGTTATAGAAGGAGTAGTAATTTATTATGTAATAACAGGTTATGTTAGCTAAGACTAATTAACCACATCGTTAGCTTTCAAGAGATAGTAACTAGGTCCACTCTGCATAACCATAGATTGCAGGACCAGCAAACTAGAACTAACTAGCTCTCCTCTCAGAGACAGATAGACATTTATATTTCAATGGATGCAGTTATTCCAAAGCTTCAAATTTAACTCTTTCAGGCCAACTGCCTTATGAAAACTCATTACCCAACAGCTTTGTGATAGCACATTGAAACAAGCACTGTAATGAAGAGGGCCCATGGCATCAAAGGTGAATCGTTAAGTACCTTATTAATAATGCCCTTATCATTGGGCTGGATACCTTTATTAACACTTCTATATATGCAACAGAAATGGGTTTAAAATATTATCACTCTGAAATAGATCAAGGAACCTTTTTGAACAGAACAAGTGGAAAAAAAAAACTGTTTACATTTGGAGATTACAAAAACAACTTTTAGCTACAATTTGTATTGTAACCTAACCAGCACGTTTCGAAGTGCATTTCAGTGAAATCTTTGCAGGGCAAACAAGAAGATGATTCATTGAAAAATAAATCCAATCAGTTCCAAAGAGCAAGTAGAAGCAGATGGGTTGAATCAACTCCTTCCGTTCTGCCTCATTTTATGATTCTAATTGGGCCCAGAGCTCTCAAAATCTTTCAAATAAGAAACAAATACATTATTAGAGAGAATCTTTCTCAAGAGATTATTGAAGCTATGCTAGCATGCTTATCAAAGGCAAGCAGAAGATGCTCCCTGTTGCAAATTGCTCCTAGAGTACAATGTACAGATGCAGGGATGCAATTCCCCACATGCTACGTTTCTGATCTGAGCTGCGCAGTCAGGCAATACCTGTTACAATTTGATCCTGAGAGAAAGTAAGATGAGTCACCCTTGGGCCACTCCCACACACCAGTGGAGGAGAAGTAGTTGTTGTTGCAAACAGAGAGCTACAAAACGTTTCATTTCTTACTCTTGCTTTATTTCAAATGTATCTTGTACAATTAGCCCTTCAAATGCAGGTTTCCAGCAAAAATAAAACCTCCGACACAACCTAGGAGCGTGTACAAAGAAAGAACGGGTGCACATTTCACAACCGCAGGCTGTGTACGTGAACTTAGCCCATTAACATGGCAATGTTGTTTCTCATGAATTATCAAGCAAAAGCAAATAGCAGAGTGAAACATTGATCTATAACAACAAAGTTTTTATGGATCAATCACTCTGCTGATAAAAGGTAGAATGCTCAGACAATCTCAAAAAATATCTTCTACTGCAACAATACAACATTTTCAGCTCTAAAACCCATTAATCCTCATCATTAGTGATGAAAGATGGTCAATTGGTATTAAATCCTGTTCAGACTCCTGACTATTAGATACTGTGTTATATTACTCATGATCTATTCATACAATTATCCAATTGAAAAGATATTCAATTAGTCTGTACTGAATTTAAGATCACCATAGGTGTTCTGGTGGTGCAGTGGCAGCATCCTTACCCAAGATGCAGATGACCCAGGTTGGAGTCCTACCTGCTTCAGAGGTGTGTAATAACATCTGTTATCTCCACTGTTGCATGTGGACTTGGATTTTAGGTGCCTATGCCTAATCAACTGCTTATTATAGTCAGTTTTCAACAGCCTGCAACTGAACTTAGCACATATTTCAAAAGGATTGTATTGAGAAAAACAGTGCAGTACTAGCCAGTTAACACCATAGACATCCCATAATGTACTGTTTCACACAGAATTCGCTGATTTCAGTCAGAATGGGGATGGAATGCCTCATTTCGTGCTGAGTCAAGATTCCCTATACTGGAAAGTAGTGTGTAAAATCCTGCAAGGTTAATTATTGAGTGAAATTATACTGCATGGTTTTTCTCCCCACACTTCCATATTGAAATAAGAACTAGTGTTCTTTTTAAAAAATTAACTTGTGCATGGCTTTCCAGAAGAAATTCAAAAACCACCCTGAACACACATCTATTTCCATTAACCACTTACTAAACCCACAAAGTTTTAAGGAAATAAAAACTGACTTAGATTTACATGGAATTTTTAAACAATCATTGAACATCTAGATAAAAGCTTTATTAGCAAAGAAATACATTTGAACTGTGGTGACCATTGTAACACAGGAAGCACAGCTTATTGCCCACAGCAGGACCCCACCATCAGTGATACAGATCATCTGGCTTTTTTGTGATGTTGACAGAGAAAGAATAATGGCAGCAAACAAGAGAAAATACTTCTGCTCTCCTTCAAATAGTGACACCAATTCTTTTACATCCACTTCATAGGGCAGACAAGGCTTCAGTTTAACATCTCATCTGAAAAACAACACCTCCAACACAGAATGCCCTGAGCACTACACTAAATATCAATTTCCATGTTTGTATTTAAGTCCCAGGACAGTATTTCAACTCAAAAGTTTGTGATTCAGAGGTGAGAGTGCTTAAAGCTTGGTTAATTGGTTGGGTACACATTAATCTCATTCCTCATGGGAGTAATTTTGACTTTGTGAGGTGATATAAACAGATTACAGTATATCAACAACTCACAGACGTGATAGAAACCAACCAACCAACACAGGCAGAAATGACAATTAAAATGACAGTGCACAACCTTATAAAAGGGGCAGTATTCGTCATTTCAAAATTGTACCAAGGGGTCCTAAGGTAAGGATAGCAGAAAACCAGAGGAATAAACTCAAACAAAAGTCAAAATCTTAATATTATTTACTAGCTTGCTGTGAATGATTGTATGACAACCATAATTACAGTCACAGAGATGCACAGAATGGAAAGAGACCCTTCAGCCCAACTCGTCCATGTGACGAAATATTCTAACCTAATCTAGTCCCATATGCCAGCACTTGGCCCACATCCCTCAAAATCCTTCCTTTTCATACACCCATCCAGATGCCTTTGAAGTGTTGTAATTCTATCAGCCTCCACTACTTCCTCTGTCAGCTTATTCCATAATCGCAGCATGTCTGTGTGAAAAAGTTGCCCCTAAGGTCTCTTTTACATCTTTCCCCCCTCACCCTAAAGCTATGGCCACTAGTTCTGGACTGCCCCACCCCAGGGAACAAACTTTAGTCTATTTACCCTATCCATGTCCCCCATGATTTTATAAACCTCTAAAAGGTCACCCCTCCCTCCACCCCCCTCCAATCCTCAAACATTCCAGGGAAAACAGCCCTAGACTATTCAGCCACTCCCTGTAGTTCAAATCCTCCAACCATGGCAACATCCTCGTAAAAAGAGAAAGTGAGGACGGCAGATGCTGGAGATCAGAGCTTAAAAATGTGTTGCTGGAAAAGCGCAGGTCAGGCAGCATCAAAGGAACAGGAGAATCGACATTTTGGGCATAAGTCCTTCTTCAGGAAGCCATTCCTGAAGAAGGGCTTATGCCCGAAATGTCGATTTTCCTGTTCCTTTGATGCTGCCTGACCTGCTGCGCTTTTCCAGCAACACATTTTTAAGCCAACATCCTTGTAAACCTTTTCTGAACACTTTCAAGTTTCATAACATCTTTGAGACCAGAATTGCACACAATATTCCAAGTGGCCTAACCAATGCCCTGTACAGCCGCAACATGACCTCCCAACTCCTGTACTCAATACACTGACCAATAAAGGAATGTATACCAAATGCCTTTTTCACTATCCAATTTACCTGCAACTCTACTTTCAAGGAACTATGAACCTACACTCCAAGGTCTCTTTGTTCAGCAACACTCCCCAGGACCTTATCTTTAAGCATATAAGTCCAGCTCTGATTTGCTTTTCCAAAATGCAGCACCTCACATTTATCCAAGTTAAACTCCTAACTAAAGGATACCCATCAGAAATATGCATGAAGAATTGAGAAAACACATTAATTTGTCAATATTCCTCACCCTGATTTTCAAAATAGAGCATAATCTTAGTGCTCTAGTTTGAAATGCAGAAATTTCAACCAATGTTCCACATAAGAATGTCAATTATTTTAGTTTTCCGAATAGAGTTTCCAAAATTTTAAAGCATGTTAATGGGAAAATACTGATCAATGTAATGTTGGTTGAATTTTATGGGACAACAGTTAGTCTTTTAACTAGTCAAAATTAGTCACAACATTAAAAACATTAGTAACATAATAAAAGGGCTGCTAAATTTATAACAGCCTTGAGTTATGACTTTGTCTTTGTACCATAATGGCTGATTTTAAGAAATAGGCTTTAGATTAAAAAAAATCCATTTTTAATTTAAAAACTGCCACAATCATAAAGTGACTAAATTGTAGAGATGGACATTTTAATTTGCTTTGCTAAAATTTCCCAATTTCACAGTTCTGAAAGAGAGGAAAAAAAAAGTTTGAGAACAATGCATATTTAAAGCAACTGGCAATTAAACCAAATTACTGCTGTGATCTAATCAATTGTGCACTTGTAACAATATGAAGCTTCAGCAATATTCACTTATGTCTTGCAATAGCATTCAATCCATCATGCCCTATAGCACTTCACTGCAGAACCATTATTATCACAAGCGCTCCTGCAATGCAGCAAAGCTTCTCATCCATTGCCTTAAACCTGTTTAAACTGTGTCAACATAATACTAAATACTAACAAAAAGAAACTTACAGTTTACTAAAGATTGTGCTTACAACTCAATTTTGTTTAGAGTAAGCTTTTCCCCATGTTAGGGGAAACTACCTATAAGCTATCATTAAATAAGTGCCTATACAGACAGAGCCTAATCCATCTGCAAATGGAAGAATAATTTGCCAATGCTGGCATCCAAGCCCCCAAGGCACTTTTAACACTTTGGTGTTAATCCCCTTCAAAAGTCCATCTAGTCAGATATTTCTCGTTTATTCTTTAAAATGCACGACAAAGGCAACACCAATGTTCATTTTAGGTCTGGATGCAACCAACCTGTGGTATCAGCTAAATTCTGACAAGTCACATACCTGAAACATGATATGTCAATTTTTAGTCAGTCAATTTTGCCTCAAATGATGAACTGAAAACTTAATGCCCATCAAAAGAATGAAGGCAGAGTGCTTGAAAACTACCAGCACTTGGCAGCATCAAGGCACTGAACACAGGACAGGAAATATCACTTATGTGCATGAAGGACAGAAGAGAAAAACAAGCACACTCAAACAAATTGGCTGTATTGAGGCAGGTATGGAATGGAGAGCCAGCCACAGCTGTCTCAGAACAACTTAAGCCCCACAGGGAGACGACAATATTTATCAGGATGTACACTTGGTGCAGCATAAGTGAATGATATTGGGCACTTAGTGCCTGGCCTTTGAACTAGGTTAGCCAGGACAGGAGTAGCATCTCAATAGCAAAAAAGATAAAAAACAGGGATCAAGGTAACTCAGGACAATTGGGCATCCCAACTGGCGAGAAGGAAAGTTTGTGCTGGCAATGGGGACAAGACTGCTGAACTCTGGATCAACAATAATAGAGGGGCTACATGGAAAGACAGAACCCAGAGCAATATAAAGGCATGGAGGGGCAGAAATGACCCAGGGGTTATATTCTATAGGAGTTACTGTCATCAAAACAAGTTGCCCACAAAGAACCAACTCCCAGGATTCAGAGGAAGCTGCGATTCTCCGGCAGATGTTCAGAGCATCTGTGCATTCATCATCATGACATGATCACCATGCCTTTCCAGTGGCCAAAGTCATTGAGACCACAGCTGCATCACTTTCATTCCCTTCCATGAATCCGCTGGATTCCTTATGACATCGCAAAAATCAGCTGCAAGCTACTGAATCTCAATGTCACTGACATAATCTTTACCGGAGCAGAACTTTGCATTCCTTTAATGACAAATGTGACTTCACTTTAGGGTTTGCCTGCACTGCTGTATTTCTGCAATTGTGGGCCTCAACTGCACGCTCTGTCAAGACCAGAGAGGTCTATCAATTGGATACTGTTTTTAAAAAAAAAGGTGTTTACTGAGGGATTGTAACACTTTTTGAAAGCATGTACATGAACATTCATGTTAAGTACTATTTAGGCTGGTTCAAACAGCAGATAGTTTGCAGACTAGCTGATATCAAGGGCTGCTTACAAATGGAGATTCAGCTGAAAACAAGTAGCAGATTGGTTTGTGAACAAGTGGCTAGTAATCACAAAGGCCTTCTGCCTGCCAACACCTGTAGGATTGATTTCCAGGTAGCTGATCAGCTTGGCACTGCGAAACGCCATGAGATGTCTGCAATCTCATCAGCTATTTCTGATCTCTGCAGTAAAACGACCTTTAAGCCTGAAGAAAACTAGTTCATTGCTTCTTCTTCAGTTTCCGTAAGCTTTGACTCAATAAAATAAAATTATAAGCATGAACCAGTCACCCTGAGCCTCCAGTGACAGCACTGTGAGAAGATCAAGAAATAGCATTCTGATCAGCACAGGAATCATCTCCGTCAACAATTTGGACAAGGACCATTGAACTGGAGTCCAAATATTTCCCACTTCCCATAACAGCCAAATTTTTCTCCTCCCACCCACTCCCCCAAAATCTCCCTCACAGCCTCCCTGATTAGATCTAAATTGGCATCTAAAGGGCAAGGGTCAATCCTTGCCTGTATGTTTATAAGAGGGTTAGAGTTTTAAGGAATCTATTATATGGCGACAGCTCAAAATTATTTGCTGTAGCCTATTCATAAAAAAGTAACAATATAATAAGTAGCAATTCTTGTTAGGTACAGAAACTATTGTTAGCGTGGGTCTAAATGACAGGTAAATTGGAGAATTCTGTACACTTTTTAAACTTGTTAACTTTTGTTATGATCCTGAGCAGTGCTTCTTTCCTGTATATTCTCACTTTGTAAGCTGACATGATTCCTTCATCCTCAGCTGGTCAGAGCTGCCTTAGATCTTTATACTAATCCCAAAGTGGGTGGATTGATCTTAAACCACAAGCTGTGTCCTTTCAGAAATAGCTACAAACCCTCTACTGAATTTCCAGATGGAGAATTTTACCCAATGCTACTTGTTCAGTAGGACAATCATTTAACAGGTCAACAGATTTCTGAAGGGGGGGTTCAGGTGCCTAGGTCAGAACAGTGGTGTCCTCTGATATCCTCCAGCAGTGTTATTGGACATTGAAGTGGCTTGCTATTCTCATTGCACCACCACCTTCCAGTGACACTTGTTAGGATGATAAGAATCTGGCAAGAGGCACTTAATCTAAGTAACAGAAAAAAAAGTCAGGATAAATGGGTCACTTTCATGCTGACAAACTGTAACTACTGGAGTGCTACAGGAATTGGTGCTGGGAGCTCAGCTATTTACAGACTATAGAAATGACCAGGGTGCAAGGACGGAGTGTACAGCAGCCAGATTTTTCTATGATACAAACATAGCTAGGAAGCAAATTGTGAGGAGGATGTACACAGTATCTGACAAGACTTGATAACAGAGGTAAAAACAATGACTGCAGGTGCTGGAAACCAGATTCTGGATTAGTGGTGCTGGAATAGCACAGCAGTTCAGGCAGCATCTAAGGAGCAGCGAAATCGAGGTTTCAGGCAAAAGCCCTTCATCCTGATGAGGGCTTTTGCCCGAAACATCGATTTCGCTGCTCCTTGGATGCTGCCTGAACAGCTATGGTCTTCCAGCACCACTAATCCAGAATCCAAGACTTAATAACAGTTTGATTGGGTCAAAGTTTGGCAGATGCAGTAGAACATGGGAAGGTATAAGACAGAGGGTGGTCCTGAGACCAGTGAGGTGCCAGAAGGATAGATGCTGGGTCCTCTACTTTTCATCATTTAGATAAATGATTTGGATGTGAGTTTAAGAGATATACTTAGTAAGTTTGCAGATGACACCAACGTTGGAGATGTAGTGGTGAGCAAAAAAGAATACCTCAAATTACAACGGGATCTTGATCAGATGGGCCAATGGGCTGAGAAGTGGCAGATGGAGTTTAATTTAGATAATTGTGAGGTTCTGCATTTTTGGAAAGCAAATCTTAGCAGGACTTATACACTTAAATGGTAAGGTCCTCGGGAGTGTTGCTGAACAAAAAGTGACTTTGGAGTGCAGGTTCATAGCTCCTCGAAAGTGGAGTCACAGATAGATAGGATAGTGAAGGTAGCATTTGGTATGCTTTCCTTTATTGGTCAGAGTATTGAGTACAGGATTTGGGAGGTCAAGTTGCTGCTGTACAGGACATTGGTTAAGCCACTTTTGGAATAGTGTGCAATTCTGGTCTCCTTCCTATCGAAGGCTGTTGTGAAACTTGAAAGGGTTCAGAAAAGATTTATGAGGATGTTGTCAGGGTTGGAAGATTTGAGCTATAGGGAGAGGTTGAATGGGCTTGAGCTGTCTTCCCTGGACCAGAGGCTGAGGGGTGACCTTATAGAGGTTTATAAAATCATGAGGGGTATGAATAGGATAAATAGACAAAATCTTTTCCCTGGGGTGGGGGAGTCTAGAACCAGAGGGTATAGGTTTAGGGTGAGAGGGGAAAGATATAAAAGAGACCTAAGGGGCATCCTTTT
Organism: Hemiscyllium ocellatum; assembly: GCF_020745735.1. NCBI lineage: Eukaryota > Metazoa > Chordata > Chondrichthyes > Orectolobiformes > Hemiscylliidae > Hemiscyllium > Hemiscyllium ocellatum. The sequence continues at coordinate 150,391,912 of NC_083401.1, read as the reverse complement.
CACACAGAGGGTGGTACATGTATGGAATGAGCTGCCAGAGGAAGTGGAGGAGGCTGGTACAATTGCAACATTTAAAAGGCATCTGGATGGGTTTATGAATAGAAAGGCTGAGAGAGAGAGATATGAGCCAGGTGATGGCAGGTGGGATTAGATTGGGTTAGGATATCTGGTCGGCATGGACAAGTTGGACTGAAGGGTCTGTTTCCGTGCTGTACAACTCTGACTCTAAATGTGAAGAGGTGAATGGAGAGTATACGGATGCCTCTTCTGCACCACTAGATGGCATCTTGCCAGAACCTGGATAGGGAAATATTCTTTATCTCCCTCATGGCCTCCTTCATTAGAGCTAGGTTGGCATCAAAACAGCAAGGGTCAGTCTTTCCCTGATTATGAGACCTACAACTCCCCTGTGACATGAACTGCTCTCTAATAAATGGGAAGGGTTAGACACAATTGCTTCCACCTCGGATAACCAAACGGTTTAAAAAAATGGCTGTAATCAGATGTCGAGACAAATTTCACACTTCATCAGAACAATTACTATCCCAAATCAATTAAGAAAATACCCTCGTGAAAATCTGAATTTTGGCCAGTTTCCCAAAAGACTTCGGTTTCTGACCCCAAAACAGATCTGCGTCCAGTTTTCCAACTTTATGGTTAAAAATTCAGCCCGTGTTGTGTTTCTAGCATTTAAGGTTACATTTCAACTTTCCAATATTAACAGTCTTACCTATCTTATAAAAAAACAAAACCACAGCTGGTAAATTTGGTTTAATGACCCAGTAGCTGGTAAGAAACTGCAGCTTTGCTTATTACAGCTCATTTTTATAACACTTACCTTTTTTAAAATATTCAAATTAAACATCAGACAAGAATTTGCTGCAGGTGGGTGCTTTTATTCCCTTTAAACATATCAATCTAAATCGCTTATTTTTACTGAAAACTTTATTCAAATACTTCTAAGCAATCCTTAGTTCATTTCAAATTCTGATGCCAAAGTTGAACAGAGTGTTTGCGTGAATAAGACTCGATAAGTCCTTCTTGCAATCCTGCACAGCTATAAACCAACAATTTGCTAACAGTTCTCTTTTGCTCACCAAGAGCTGTGTTCACAGCCTCCAACTTTCATACTGAATAAGATATAAAATGTTTTAAAGGACAGATTTCAGACATGGATACATTTTCAAAAACAGTAATTGTTTAAACAAGAGCTTCAAGGTTCCTCAGGAAAAAAGGGCATTTTAAAACGATCAACTTAAAAATGGATGTGATCTCACTTATCAGATCTGTAACTAAGAATTTCATTTTGCTAACCAAATCAACACGCCAATCACAGATGTTAGGCACCCAACCTTTCTAATGCTTGACTGTTTATTGTAAACTTTGAGCAGTTTGTCACATGCTATAAACACAATTGTTATTATACAGGAGTCAGGATGCATCATAAAAAAAATCCACTCAACGTTAACCTTCTTAGACTGAAAAAAATCACATCTTGATATGGTGAATTTTGTCAACTGCATGCAACCAGCCTATTTTCTATTGTGCTATTCCATACTATTAGGCATGGAGCTAATCCACATTACAGTTTTTATAATATTTATCACTTTTTTAATCCTGACTTTAGGTGGAGAAGTAATCAATCTGGATTACTCTCAGTGGTTATTTCCAATGAACACAAATACAAAAAAAATAAGTTTTATAAAATAAACTTTCCTTGTTGGATGTGAGCATAAGAGGTACAGTTAGTAAGTTTGCAGATGACACCAAAATTGGAGACATAGTGGACAGCGAAGAGGATTACCTCAGATTACAACAGGATCTGGACCAGATGGGCCAATGGGCTGAGAAGTGGCAGATGGAGTTTAATTCAGATAGATGCGAGGTGCTGCATTTTGGGAAAGCAAACCTTAGCAGGACTTATACACTTAATGGTAAGGTCCTAGGGAGTGTTGCTGAACAAAGACCTTGAAGTGCAGGTTCATAGCTCCTTGAAAGTAGAGTCAGAGATAGATAGGATAGTGAAGAAGGCGTTTGGTATGCTTTCCTTTGTTGGTCAGAATATTGAGTACAGGAGTTGGGAGGTCATGTTGCGGCTATACAGGACATTGGTTAGGCCACTGTTGGAATACTGCATGCAATTCTGGTCTCCTTCCTATCGGAAAGATGTTGTGAAACTTGAAAAGGGTTCAGTAAAGATTTACAAGGATGTTGCCAGGGTTGGAGGATCTGAGCTAAAGGGAGAGGCTAAACAGGCTGTTTTCCCTGGAGCGTCAGAGACTGAGGGGTGACCTTATAGAGATTTACAAAATTATGAGGGGCATAGATAGGATAAATAGACAGTCTTTTTCCTGGGGTTGGGGAGTCCAGAACTAGAGGGCATAGGTTTAGGGTGAGAGGGGAAAGATATAAAAGAGACCCAAGGGGCAACTTTATCATGCAGAGGGTGGTACGTGTATGCAATGAGCTGCCAGAGGATGTGGTGGAGGCTGGTACAATTGCAACATTTAAGAGGTATTTGAATGGGCATATGAATAGGAAGGGTTTGAAGGGATATGGACCGGGTGCTGGTAGGTGGGACTAGATTGGGTTGGGATATCTGGTAGGCATGGACCGAAGGGTCGGTTTCCATGCGGTACATCTCTATAAATGGTGCTAGCAGATTTGCACTGAACAGTTTGTTGTTATTAGAATCAATATCTGTTAAAATGACACTGCCATAAACATAGAGCCTGTTTCCACACTGTAGGGATTCTTCGGCCCAACAAGTCCACACTGATCTTCCAAAGAGTAACCCACCCACACCAATTTTTCCTGCGCTAAATTTATCCCTAACTAATGCACCTAACCTACACATCCCTGAACACTACGGGCAATTTAGCATGGCCAATTCACCTGACCTGCATAACTTTGGAGTGTGGGAGGAAACCCGAGCACCTGGAGGAAACCTATGCAGACACAGGGAAAATGTGCAAACTCCACGCAGTCAGTCGCCTGAGGCTGGAATTGAACCCAGGTCCCTGGTGCTGTGAGGCAGCTGTGCTAATCACTGAGCCACCATACAGCCCCAACAATTTAAAATTTACAGTAACTTAATACAGGAAATACATGTGGAGCATATTTTGGCACCCAAAATTAATGTCTGATAAATCTGGGTAATATACTGTGAACAAACACCCCATAGCACTTATCAAATAGAATATGCAATCAAGACAGACATCATGTGGCTCAGTAAGTCTCCTTCGCCCCCACCCACAGATATTAAGAACATGGTGGATAATCAAATCTTAATCTATGTACTTCTGGACTCTGAAACCTTTCCTCCAGTACTTAGTCATTAGCACAGTTTTTTGCCATTAGCTTTCTGACAGAGTTTCCAATGCAGAATTGGTATAGTTCAGTTACCTTTTCAGCAATGGACTTTAACAGCTCATTTTTGTTGGAGGTCTCTGTCTCTCCCCTACCTCCCCCCACCACCCACACCCCTCAGATCTCCAGAGGTTCAGCTACACAAAACTATTCAGCTGCTCTTGACTTCCTCTAGGTCCCCATTCATAAACTCTACATACTGCAGGTAAGGCCCCTGAACTTTAGGTAAAACTTTCATCAAATAATTTTAGGGCAAACAAAATTCCCAAATCTCTAATTATACCACAGCAAGACATGCAATAAGAAAAAACTAGTAAACATGTTTGCAAAAGTTAAAGTGAATTGGTCGTCAACCACGTAAAAAGGTCTAAAACTGCAGAGACTAACAATGCATTCAACTTGATGGCCACAAAGTTATCAAAGTCCATTGCTTTGAATATAGGCAACACTTATTTCACTATGTGTGATGTGGAGAGGCTGCATGCCAGAACAAAAAAGATACACCATTGTGAAAATGGAGTACAAGTAAAGCTAGCCTATACCATTAAAAATGAGCCTGCAGGTAGAAGTAAAGTTTATCAATGCTGAAAGTTTATCAAGAACTCAGTAATGGCACAATATGGAAAGCATGCTCCAGATGATCAAGGTGAATTGGAGGTTTTGGTACAGGAGGTGGAAAGAAAACAATGACAACAAAACATAAGACCTAGGAGGTCATACAGACAAACTCTAAGGAGGCAGCGGAACTAGTCAAATAACTCACCTAACCAACAATCTCGAACAATCAACTCATACCCAATATTCACAACTTCACTACACTCTCACTGCTCATGTCTGACACCCACATCTCAGCTTACAAGCACTGCCAGCTGATCAACCATGACAGTCATATTATCGAAACAGACTGCACATCATTTAGTGTGACAAATCATTCTCCCTTTCAGGTTGATGTATAAATCCATGATGAGGGATAGGCACAGCTGTAGTCTGTACACCTACAGAATTTGCATTGTGGAACAGTGATGCTGAGGCTATGGTCAATATTTGGGTTTTTTTTCGGTGGTGGGGGGTGGGGGCAGGGTGATGAAGCAGGGATAATGTCACCTCCATCCTACAATTCCTTCTGAATTACAATCTATAAAATTGTGTGAGTGTACACCATTTGATTTTCCACTCTTGCTTCACCACAACCTAGACTTCTGCGTTTATTCTTCAAAGTACTCAAGAACTGAAAAAAACTCATCAGGGAGCACTGCAAGAGTAAGGGGGAAAGGAAGGAAGGAAAGACAGACAGACAGACAGACAGACAGACAGACAATGAGAAAGTATTACTCGCTCTCATATTTGCAGCCACTAGCTCAAGTGGCACTGCACACACATGCTAGATGCAGAATCTGCATGTAGTAAAAATCCAGGCACAACTGGATTGGGTAGATGCCAGCTCACCCGAAAACAAGGTCACACAAGTTCTGCTGCAGAGGACGCCAAAGACTGGGATGAGGTGGGCTACAGAAGAATGTAACAATATCGTCTCTGGGTCAAACACAAGAGAGTGATAGGGAAGAAGAAAATCACGGCTGTATGCTTTACCAGCATCATATTCAGATAAGTCAAACTGCTGGCAGCCCAACTAGAAAGGAACTATATTGAAACAAAAACAAACCGCTGAAGAATTTCAGCGGGTCTAGCAGCATCTGCGGGGGTAAAAAGCAGATTTAATGTTTCAAGTCTGGTGACTCTTCATCATGATTCAGCTGTACCAAATACAACCCATATAATGTCAATAAGGAGCCTAGGAGTATGCTAAAAGCAACCTATGTCACAACAGGACAAGGTGTGGGTAGTTAAAAAAAAAATGGAAGGATGGAAAAGGCTCGTACGTTATTCAACATGAAGCATCCTAGAGGCTGCGGGGTCGCCAAGCAAAAAATAAAATGCTCTTCTTCAAGCTGATGCTGAGGCTTGTTAGAACATTGCAGCAGGCCCGACAGCACACTGATGTGGTGGTAGTGGCAGGGTAGGACATTTCAGACAGAGCTCATCCCCTCCAGCTCTTCCTTTTTCTCTTGTGTTTTTGTTGCTTTCTCCTCCCAGCCTCGGACTCGGCGCACAGCCAGCAAGGTGGTCTCTGGACTTGGTGTGGCAGACTCTTGGTCTAGTGTGGTGGTCTCCCGATGGCCTGGCGTGGCCTCAGCGTGGACTTCGGGTCTCGAGGTGATCCATCAAAGTGCAGTCCCACCATGGCTAAGCACTTATGAAAGACTATGTTTGAACTTTCAGCTCTACTCCTTTATTTTCTACTTAAGAAAGTATCACTGTACTATAATCACTGCAATATTTAACTTTGTTCTTTCTTTCTACATTTTTCTTAAGTTTCTGTACCAATGCACTTGTACCTAAGATGGTCCCTTGTGTGGTGATTCGATTAGATTCCCTACAGTATGGAAACAGGCTTTTCTGCCCAACAAGTCCCAACATAATACACTTTCCACTGTATTCCTGTACTTTTGTATATGTGACAAAACACTTAAATTAAAATCAAGTGGCAGACAACCTGGAAGCTGGGAGTCAGTTTTGAGGACAGACTGAAGGTGTTCTGCAAAGTGGTCACTCACTCCGCATTTCATCTTGCCGTAGAGGAAACCATGTTGTGAACAGTAAATATAGTAGACTATATCAAATGAAGTACAGGTAAAGGATTACTTCATCTGGAAGGTATGCCTGGGCCCTTGGGAGGGACGAGGTAAATGAGCAGGTATTACTTCTTCTACAACTGCATCGAAAGGTGTTGTGGCAGTGTGAGGAAATGTTAGGAATGGAGAAGTGGACCAGAGGGAATTGTCCCTGTGAAATGTTGACAAGGGAGGGGAGGGAAATGTGTGTCTGGTCGTGGCATCCTGTTGTCGGTAACAGAAAATGTCCTTTGGATATGGATTCTGGGAGGTGGTAATTGTGGACCAGGATTGTTGTTGTGGGAGGAAAGGCTAGGGGTGAAGGCAGAAGTGCACGAGATGGGCAAACTCAGCTAAGGGACCTGTCGACCACAATTGTAGCGAGTCCTCAGTTGAGGAAAAGAAATAGTAGACATCTCTAAGACCAAACCCTACAGAAGGTGGCATCATCAAAAATGAAGTGACAGAAACAGAAACTGGAGGAATGGGACAGGGTCCTTACAGGTGTGAGGATGTCTAATCAAGATAACTGTGGGAGTCAAATGGATTTGTAGCACATATTGGTGGCCAGCCTATCCACAGAATAGGAAACAGATATTGAGGAAGGGAAGGGAGGAGTTCAGAACAGACGAGGTGAGGGCATGGTAGAAATTAGATGCAAAATTGATAAATTTTTCCAGTTCAGAATGAGAGAGGTATGCAGTCTCAATAATGTCACCGATGTACCAGAACATGCGTTGTGGGGAAGGACCCAAGCAGGATTGGAAGGAGTGTCCAACCTTCCTCACAAAGAGATGAGGATAACTGGAACCCCGCCGGTATCCATGGCCTTACCTTTAGTCTAAAGAAAGAGAGAAGTTGTTTAGTGCGAGGACAAGCTTGATAGGGACAGCTCAGACCCTTTTTCCCCAGGCTGAAGTCTTGAGACCATCTTGATGGCAGATGGGCATGTAAAGGGATTGTACATCCATAGTTAAGAGGACGTGACTGGAGCCCACAAACTGGAAATTTTGAAATGGACAAAGTTTCAGAAAAATCGCAGACAAAAGTGAGGAGGGACTACACAAAGGGACAAAAAGTGATAAAGTAGGAAGAGTAAGTTCTGTGGGCCAGGATGAAGCAGAAAACAATGGGTCTGCTTGGGAAGGACTGCTTGTGGATTTTGGGCAGAAGTTAGAAGCAGGCTGCACAAGATTGGGGGACTATGAGCTGAGAAACTATAGTGGGAAGATCCCCAGATATGGCGACAAGGTTAGTCACAGTTGTAGGCACAATGGCCTGATGCTCAATGGTGGAGTCATGGTCCAGGAGAGATAAGAGGTGGTGTCCAAGAGCTGGCATTCCAGCTTCGCAATGTAGAGGTCAGTACATCAAACACCACCACCTTTATTGGCTGGCTTGATCAAAAAGTCAGGACTGAATCACAGAGCTCAGAGTGCACTCAGTTCAGAGGAAGACAGATTTGAATGGGAGGTGGGGGAGCAAAGGAATTAAGACAACTGATATCACCTTGACAATTCTCAATCCAAACAGGGACACAGATTTACTAAGGTATTTGAACAGTCATTAATCCCACACCATGGGGAAACCTGCAATCTTTACAGTATTTGCTTCTTTATGCCATTAGAGAATTAAATGTCAACTTTCTTGCAAAGCTGTGAAATAGTGTCATTCCTTGAAAAAAATGGATGGCAAGCTGTCAGGTTTGGAGAATTTGAGTTGTAGGGAGAGGTTGAATAGGCTAAGGCTGTTTTCCCTGGAGCATCGGAGGCTGAGGGGTGACCTTATAGAGGTTTATAAAATCATGAGGGGCCTGAATAGGATAAATATACAAAGTATTTTCCGTGGCGTGGGGGAGTCCAGAACTAGAGGGCACATGTTTAGGGCAGGAGGGGAAAGATATATAAAAAAAAAGAGAGATGCAAGAGGCAACATTTTCACACAGAGGGTGGTACGTGTATGGAATGAGCTGCCAGAGGAAGTGGAGGCAGCTGGTACAATTGCAACATTTAAAAAGGCATCTGGATGGCTATATGAATAGGAAGGATTTGGAGGAATATGGGCCAGGTGCTGGCAGGTGGGACTAGATTGGGTTGGGATATCTGGTCAGCTTGGACGAGTTGGACTGAAGGGTCTGTTTCCATGCTGTACATCTCTATGACGCTAAAGGTGGTCTGCTCCAGCCTGGAAAGAAGTTACAGGAACAGTCACTGTGGCAGCCACATGCAACCAGATCTTCGCCCTATGATGTTGCAGCGAAGTAGATTTTTAATTAAAATATCCTTTGTGAAGCGGGGACATCAGATATATTGATTCATTCTAAGGTTTTAAGTAGCTTGATTCTCAGAATACTCTTGCCAGATATGGTATTGTCTGAAAGTGTTGCACACTAATTTACATCATAATCTGCGATCTTTGGAGATTTACACTTTGTGAACAATTTCAACAAAATAGTCGCTTGCCTGATATGCATAAGTGTGTTTGAACATTGAGCCACTTTTTACAGCCGATATGTGCTATAAATGATCAAGTATTAAAATACAAACAGGTTTATCTCACCCACATAACATACACTGGAAAGGCATTTTGATAAATCAGTCCACAATATTGAATTCTTGAAGATATTTCATTGTTAACTTTCACATTGCCCAAAGTAAAATATGATGCATCAAATGCATTAAAATTTGTCCAATATAAAATCCTTATCACATCTTTGAAAGGCTGCCTGAGAATCACTTCTGATATTTTGTCAAACTTATAACCACCAATATCAACACGCAACTAGTTACAGCAAAAAAAACTACTTCCTCATGAAAAATCATTGAATATGACAAGCCTGATTCTGTATATAATGCAAAAGTAAGACCAGGTTGAGGCTGGAAACACAATTTTGTGTACATATGTTAAAAGCGAATTATTTTGAACTGCAAACACCCTCAGAGTAAATGAGTAAAAGCCATACTATATAATTTGTACGCCACTCACTAACTGAAAGAAAAGTACTACAGGAGCTTCTTTGAAAGTGAAGGAGCAGGCAAAAGTGAATAAAGTGTTTAACAGATGAACTTGAAAATTTCAGTGGAAAAACTAAAAAGACGCATAAAATCAGAAGCTTGAATGTTGGCCTTTCACAACTCTGTTTCATTAAAAGAGAGTGTAATAGTGAAGCTTTATCATCTAAATATATCGGGTGTTCATTCGAAGCGTGTCTATCCTTTTTTTAAAAAAGGGCAGAGGGGTGATTTTGCATTTAAAATAGGTCACTATTTCTACAAAGGCTTACTTACCAAAGAAACAAAAACCAATAAAGCCACGGATGCCGTTGGACTGCAAGACATCACGAGGGAATTCGTTAATCACCTCTCGGCGCCAGTTGCTCGTGCAAAAGTTTCGAAAAGTGATCTGCCCTTGCGTGAATCATACAAATCAATACATTCCCCTTTAAAACAATCCAGTTTATTGACCAGTGAATGCATCTTTCTTGGGTTAAACATACAAACAGTTGTGTATTTCGATTGGTCCTGCAAATGTTACCAGCAACTTCCTTCAACCTTTCAATGTCCGTGATCAAATCTGCAACCGCGGTGCAAACTTTATCCTCAAACCTTCATCCAGGGGCACCTGGAGACAGCGCGCGCGTGCGCGCACTCACCCTTCGCGCTCAGGAGGATCATAAGGCGGGCGCGCGCTCCCTCCACCCTCAGGTGCACCTGGTGGGCGGGCACGCGCTCCCTCCACCCCCTGGAGCACCTGGTGGGCGCGCGCTCCCTTTCCACCCCCTGGAGCACCTGGTGGGCGCGCGCTCCCTCTCCGCCCTCAGGAGCACCTGGCGCGCTCCCTCTACCCTCAGGTACACCTGGTGGGCGTGCGCGCGCTCCCTTTCCACCCCCGGCACACCTGGCGCGCGCTCCCTTTCCACCTCCTGGAGCACCTGGCGCGCGCTCCCCCTCCGTCCTCAGGTGCACCCTGAGAAAGTGCTGAAAAGGATTAAAATAAATATTAGTTTGGTCAAGAGTTTAAAAAAGGCCCCGATAATTATGGACGGGTCGGTGTGGAATTGTAGAGCCAGAGGCTGATGTGCAGTCAGTCAGTCACAGAGCACATTATCAGGTCCATGTAGGATACTGGATACCAGCTGTGAATTCCCGAGTGATCTCAGTCCGGGACCTGGCCCTGTCAGGATGCAGCAACACTGTTGAGAATAGCCAGAGCTCGACTGCAGCTGGTCAGTGACCTCACAATCTGCATGTCCTCACGCAGTGCACAAGTTGAAATGCAATATGATATTTCCAGTTAAACCTGAACTGAACAGCGAATTAAATCCAAAGCAAAAAAAAACGTAAAACTCATTTGAAAAAAGCAAGTCGGGTGAAAAGGACCCCCTACGCTCAGAAAGCGACTGGTTAACCTGAGCGGACGAAACAATCACAAACCGCGGAACGGTTAACAACAGCGAGCAGTGTTCAGTAGCTCCCACACGAGGTATGAAATAACTAGCAAAGTGCCCGCCTTTCGGAAGTACATAGCTTGTACGTTTAACAGACCATTTCGTGCCAAGTACAACTTTCTGAAGTGTCGTTTCGTTCGCATGGAGAGGGCAGAAAGTTAGTTCACTTACCAGCTTTGCATGGGTCTTTGTAATCAATGACCTCCGCCTTTTCTTCATCATAATAATCATAAGAGTAGTCGTATTCGAGTCCACTAATCCAGTGAAGTTTCCCAGATAGAGACAATCCGGTGAGTAACAGTGCAATTACATTCATTTTCAAATGTTGATCGATTAAATACTGTTTGAGTTGATTGTGGAAGAAAATCTACTCCATATAGTTTCGGTAAAGGACATAAATATCATATATTATGTATACTTAAATAAAATGGAAGGCAGAAGTCGACGGTGGAGTCTAAGAGGGTGATACGAAGCCTTAGTTAGACCGTCGGAGGTTAATTTATGTCAGCTTTGGAAGGTGAATCGTTTTAGTTTGTGTTTCCTTCTCCGCTGTTCGTGGACTTGTTAAATCCAGTTGATTTTTTTTTAACCTTCAGGATGGATGAGGCGGTTGTGGGAAGGAGCGTCCAATGTTCTGAACATCCACTCTGCAAAAGCACAGCAAGAGCATAATTTAAACAAAGACCTAGACAGCTTCTGAGCAATGATGACATCCACCACAGAGGCAGGGTGCCAGGAATAGCACTTTTCTGCTCACTTACGAAAATCCTATAGGCATATAATAGTCGTCAGCAGCCTCCAGCATCCTGCTTACTTGTTCATACAATCAGGGTCATCCGGACCAGTTTGATCGCTTTTCTTGATAAAGTAAACTTCACAGAAACGGCAGCCACGTCGCGAGAAATAAATAAAAGCTAAGGTCATGGAGTGGCGAAAGACGCCTCTCTGTCTCTAACTGAGGAGTGCAAGAGGAGACTAGCTTTCAGTGATGAAACTAAACCCCAGTGAGAGAGAGGGAGGGAAATCCACAGCTGCTACAGCAGCTGATTGTAGTTTCTTACGACGTGATAGTTCAATAGAAAAAAAAAGCCTCTTCCTCCAATGTCCCAAATGAAACACGGAAACAAAGGGAAATGTGTCTTTTAACAGTACAAAGTATATCTTAAAGTATCGTTTTACTTCGGTTTGAATACCTCAATCTGCACATAAAAAAATAAGCTACACCTGTCAAAAATCATCACTTCGCCCTCCTTTATCCCCACACGAATGTTCTCCTTCTCATGGTTAAGTTTCACAAGCTTAACCTTTGATGTACGTTCTGGGGGAGTTTGGACAGTGACTGTCAGGAGGCAATTAAACTGCTGGGGGCAGTACAGCCAGTCCTGATCCTGGTGTTCATGGATATTTTTAACAGGCAAACTGGATGTCAATTGAAAGCACGGATGGCAGTCAGTCTTTCTTCTGTCCCTAGCAATGACGCCAATTTCAGTGTCCTGTAGCTGTCACTAAGGTCAGAGAGGACAGACAGCATGATTTGGAGATACTGGTGTTGGACTGGGGTTTGTAAAGTTAAAAGTCACAACACCAGGTTATAGACCAACAGGTTTAATTGGAAGCAATAGCTTTCAGAGCGCCGCTCCTTCATCAGGCGGTCGATGAAGGAGCAGCGCTTCAAAAACTATTGCTTCCAATTAAATGTGTTGGACTATAACCTGATGTTGTATGATTTTTAAAAACTTTGTCCATTCCAGTCCAACACCGTCTCCTCCAAGTCACTTTCTGAATGGTTTGACCGATTTACACCTTAAGTTGACAGTCAGGGCTACATAACTACCTCAGTGCTGAACAATAGTTATACTTGAAACCACAATGTTGCCAGACTTGCTGAGTTTTTCCAATAGTGTTTTTTATTTTACCTACTTTACACAAAGTGTGCACAATTTCAGAAGTAATAGAAACTTTCAAACTATCATAAAACTTAAGAACATTAAAGTCAATTTCTGCAATAGGATCAGCATTTTAGATGGTACTATTCTTGTCATAAGTAGTCCTTTTATAAAGGCAGAAAAGTAAATGGTGCCTTGAACAATTTTCCAGGGCGGTAAAGTCCTTTAGGAGAATAGAAAAGCAGCCTGTTATTTAAATGGAAAAAAACCCTATTTTCTTCAGTAGAAGCTGAGGTAGGTGTCCTTGTATGTGAAGCAAAAAGTTAACATGCACATACAATATGTTAAATAATTAGGAAGAGAGGTGGAATTTGTTATTTGTCCAATTGTACAGTGAATTGGCCAGACCACACTTGAAGTATCATGTATAATTTTGGACTCCTTATTTAAAGACAGGCGTGTTTGTATTGGATTCTGGATCAGTGGTGCTGGAAGAGCACAGCAGTTCAGGCAGCATCCAACGAGCAGCAAAATTGATGTTTCGGGCAAAAGCCCTTCATCGCCTTTATTCCTGATGAAGGGCTTTTGCCCGAAACATCGATTTCGCTGCTCGTTGGATGCTGCCTGAACTGCTGTGCTCTTCCAGCACCACTGATCCAGAATCTGGTTTCCAGCATCTGCAGTCATTGTTTTTACCCTGCGTTTGTATTGGAAGCAATTCACAGAAGGTTTGGAGGGGGCAGGACATGTACAACAGCTTGGGAGGAGTACATCACCATGGTGAGGCAGAAACTGGCACTGCTCCCTCTCCATTGCAAGTAAAAACCTGGTAATCGGGTGTGAGGTACTGTCATTATTGTTGCACATGGCACATATCTTGCCCCTTCCCTGAACCTGCACCTTAACTGACAGCTGAGCCATCCTCCAATTCATCTGGAGGTCAAAGAATCACCGTGACTGCAGGGATGCCATGTACTAAGCTCTGGATAAGGAAAGACATATCCAACACCACCCTTATCCTGATGGTCACTTTTGTGTACGGGTGCATCAAGCTGTGCATGGACCCTTGGTATACAAACACCAAGTGTCATTACATACTGAGGCTCTATCTGTCCCCAGGTGTTGCAAAGGATGGGTCTGGCCTCAGCACCATGGAATGTTCCAAGTAGTGGAACCATTCCGTACCACCTGTGCCTCGTGGAAAGATTTGTAAAGTGAAATACCTTTGACTAGAAGTCTATCAGAAAGTGGTTAGCATGTAATATCCTCGATACCCTGTGGGAAAAGGGGAGGGTGAATCCTGTTGCTTAGTTCCGTGAGCAGACTATCAAAGTCATTTGGTTGTATGCCTCTTCACAAGGACTTTTCAACAAGCACCAAGATATAGCTTGGCTAGTGGTGAGAAGGGCATTGCCCATCAGATATTTCATGCACACCCGGTCACTCTGCACCATTGTGTGCTGCCTTTGAAGCGGCTGTGCTGGTGAAGAAACTGACACACATCTCCTTCTGGAATGTGCTTTTGCAAAAAAGATTTGGAGAGAGATGTAGTAGTTTTTGTTGAGGTTCGCCCTGAGCAGCTCTCGGACTTAGGACTTGGTGCTCTACAAGCTGTTCCCTGTGATGCACACTGAGACAAACATTGACTGCCTCTGGAAGACCATCAATTCAGTGAAAGATACTCTTTAGTCTGCCTGAAACTTGTTGGTCTTCTAGTAACCTTGACAGAGTGCTGCCAACTGGCACATTCCAAGGACTAGGACTACATGCTGCTGGATGCACCAAAGCCAAGGTACTGTGGGGAAAGACCACCCTCTAAGGTCATTCTGCCAAAGTACAATGAGGGTACATTCAGTTATCAGACTCTCTTTGCCTCAAAAAAAGTATGTAAATACAGTAGTGTCCTGCATGAGTAGGAAATGCCTTTGGTATTTTGCAACTGTAGGGAATGTCAAATTCCAATTTTTTTAATATACAAAGATCGTGCAGAGGGTGGTGCATGTGTGGTGTGAGTTGCCTGGGGAGGTGATGGAGGCTGGTATAGATGCAGCATTTGGAGGGCATCTGGTTGGGTATATGAGTGGAGGGGGTTTGGAGGGATGTGAGCCAGGTGCTGGCAGGTGGGACTGGATTGGATTGGGATGTCTGGTCGGCGTGGATGGATTGGACTGAAGTGTCTGTTTCCGTGTTGTACATCTCTATAACTGTTTTAGCACCTATCCAAAGATTTTTTTTAGTAAAATATACTTTCACAATGTTAAGAAAAAGTCACTATGCTGACTCCTGAAAATAAGATGTCTTCCGAGGAAAGGTTAAGCAGGTTATGCTTATACTCATTAAATGTTTCAAAGAATAAGGCATGATCTTATTTAAACGTACAAGATTCTGAATATTTTCTATTGTAGGGCAGTCGAGAACTAGACAGTCCAGTTTTGAAAATAAGGCTTTCCCATTTAAAACAGATGAGGAATTTGTACTCTGAGTTATTAGGCTTTGGAATTCACTTCCACAGAACAGTAAAGGCTGGTCATTAAAAATTTGATTTTAGGTATTGTAGTAACAAGAGAGAGGTGCAGCTTATGGGGACAGGAAAGCTGAATCAAGGTAAGCCCTTATTAAATGGCAGAGCAGGACTGATAGGCCAAATTGTTTAATTCTGCACCTATTCCATATGATTAAATACAAATAAAAATAAGCACGAACAATATCAAATGCATATATGTCATGGGGAAATTGTTATAGTACCTGTGGATGTTAATTATTTTGCCTTTGTAAATGACATAAATCTACATTTTATGTTCTTCTGCCTGGGGGAGTTTATATGCAAGTGTATAAACATGACCACGTGTCAAAATTTCTTCAAAGGGCATCTATTATGGCTTTTTCAAATTCCCAGCTTTCTGTGACACTCCTTTTCTTCTGCGACCAAGTTGTTCAATCATGCCCTCAGTTCTAACTTTAATGCTCTTTGCTCCACTTTCTCTCAGCCTGGTCATTCTCCTGATCTAGTCCTACCTTCACTTGAAATGGTAAACGTAGGTCAGTCTTTCACCATCAGATCCAACAGGATTATTTTCAAATCCTGGTCTTGTATGCCAAAGCTACTCTTTTCCAGAATCACCCTGAAATGGAAAGCTAACTCTTGGTTTCTTGTCTTTTCTACAAATTGTCATCCTAATCTCTTATGCATTGTTCCAACCCTACAACAATAAGTGTGAGAAACTCCAATATATGCAATAGGGCAGAAGTAAAGTATTCAGCCCTTCAAGCCTGCTCCAAAATAATAAGATCATGGTTGATCTGGTTGTATCAAACTCCATATTCTCACCAACCTCTATTACATATGATAGGCTGTCTAATAAGAACCGATCCACCTCGGTCTTGAAAAAATATTTAATAACCTCACCTCCACTGCCTTCTGAGGCAGAGTTCCAAAGCTGTTCAAACATCAGAATTTTTTTTCCCGCAGCTCTGTCCTAAAAAGATGTCCCCTGATTCTGGATTGACCCAAAAGAGGTGACAACCTTTCCATGTCTCCTTGGCCAAAACCATTCAGGATATAATAAACTTAATCAAATCATCACTCACTCTTCTAAACTCCAGTTCAGCCTCTCCACCTTATTCTCATAAGACAATCCATTCAGTGAAGGTATCAATCTATTAAACCTTCTATGAACCACTTCCAATGCATTTGTATCCATTCTTTAAATAAGGAGATCAAATGTTCACATAGAATTTGAGATATGTATTCATCAATACCCTGTATAACTGAAGCATAACATGTTTCACATTCAATTCCTTTTGAAATAAAGGTTATCATTCCGTTAGCCTTTTTGATTACATGCTGCATACATTTTTGTGACTCATACCAGAACTCTAATATTTTGGTACCTTGGAATTCTGCAGTCATTCTCTGTTTATGTTTTTGATGAAGTAGATTAGATTCCTCACACTGTGGAAACAGGCCATTCGGCCCAACAAATCCACACCCACCAGACCAATTTACCTCGACTAATGCAACTTACACTGTGGAACAATTTCATGTTGTTCTTTGTTTTTTTCATTCTTCTTGTTAAAGTGAACAACTTCACAATTTCTCACATTAAGTTCATCTGCTAGACTCAACCCATCCATATCCAACTGTAACATTCTGATGTCTTCAAGTTTATTTTCCTACCTTGATGTCAACTGTGAATATAGCTATCATGCCCAACATTCCCTCATATCAGTCATTGATATCAAATGTAAAAATTGCACAGACTCAAAGGACTCTATTTGCCACATGCTGCTAATTTGTACATGTTGTTTTCTGACAATCATTCATCCATGCTAGCACGTAACATCCCTACAACATGAGCATCTATTTCTGTAACAACCTTAGTGGTACCTTATCAAATACTATCTGGAAGTCCAAGTACAGTATAGTTATAGACTCTCCTTAATCCATCGCACATGTTACTCCTTTCAAGAACTCCAAAAATTAGTTAAACACTATTTTTCTTTGAAACCATACCGACTGCCCCGATTATCCTTGGTTTTCCTAAGTGTACAGATGTAATTTTATGATGGATTCTAACAGCGACCCCTTGACAAACATCAAGCTAACTGGCCTTAGTTTTCTACTTTTTTGCATTTTCTGGCTCACTTCCTTCTTGAACGGAGGGGTTATATTTGCTATTTGAGGTCAATGTAATCTGTCCTGAACCTAGGGAATTTTGGAAAATTAGCATCTCTTTTAAGACCCTATGATGAGATCCTCTGGACCTAAAGACTTGTCATCTTGCAGCCCCCACTGGTTTGCTTAGTGTCTTTCCCTCATGATTTGTAATTTTATCAATTCCTCTTATCCCTTTCATCATCTGATTTAGAGATATTACAGGAATGTTTTTTGCATTCTCTCTATAGTCAAGACAAAAAGGAAAATGTTTGTTTGTTCATTTCATCTGCCATTTCCTTGTTTTACAGTAATCCAGAAACCCAGGCCAATGCACTGAGGACATGAGCTTGAACCCCACCATGGAAAATGGTGAAATCTCAATTCAGCAAAAATCTGAAAGAAAGCAAAAAGCTGGATTAATGGCAACCACGTAATCACTAATGATTTGTCACTTAACAGAAGATACCTGGTTCACTAATGTCCCTTAGGGAAGGAAGTCGACCATCCTCACCTGGCCTAATCTACACGTGACTCCGGTTGCACAATAATGTGGTTAACTTATCACTTAAGATGGGCGACAAACGCTAGACTGGTCAGCCACATCCATATCCCACAAAACAAGAGAAAGGTGATTATGCTGTACTTGCAAACTACAGCCCTATTTCCAAACAGACTACCATCTCCAAAATTCTTTAATGTGTTATAGTTTCTGAAATTTTGACAACTTGTACATAATTTCATGTCCCAGATTTGCTGCAGAACTAAGATAATCCTTATAAGAATTACATATTACATCCTGTGAGAATAGGACTGTGATAAACTACCCCTACTCATTGTCTCAACATCTGTTCTCTGAAGCTGAACCAGATCATTTGCAAAGTTGGCTGCTAATGAGCTTTCCACTTGCTACACTTCAATAGCAAGATCATTTCCTTCTATTTTTGCAGCACCATCTGACTTCACCCAATTGCAGTTTATCCATTTTGCTACCCTCATCCATTCCCTTTGAACATATTGATGTTCTCTTTGTTGGCCATCCAATTTGCATTTTCTATAAGTTTGATCTTATCAAAAATTGCAGTGTTTTAAAAGTTACTTCACTAGGTGTTGTTGGCTAGGCCAGCATAGAGTCAGATGTACAGCACAGAAACAGACCCTTCAATCCAACTAGTCTATGCTGACCAGATATCCTAACCCAATCTAGTCCAACCTGCCAACACCCGGCCCATACCCCCCAAACCCTTCCTATTCATATACTCATTCAGTTGCGTTTTAAAATGTTGCAATTGTACTAGCTTCCACCACCTCCTCTGGCAGGCCATTCCATACCCATACCATCCTCTGTGTGAAAAGGTTGCCCCTTAGGTCTCTTTTATATCTTTCCCCTCTCATCCTAAACATTTGCCCTCTAGTTCTTGACTCCTCCAGCCCAGGGAAAACTTTGTCTATTTATCCTATCTATGCCCCTCATGATTTTATAAACCTCTACGATGTCACCCCTCAGCTTCCGATGCTCCTGGGAAAACAGCCCTAGGACTATTCTACCTCTCCCTATAGCTCAAATCCTCCAATCCTGACAACAGGGTTTCTGAACCCTTTCTTGTTTCACATCTTTCCGATAGGAAGAACAGAATTGCATGCAATATTCCAACAGTAGCCTAACCAATGTCCTGTACAGTTGCAACATGACCTCCCAACTCCTGTACTCAATACTCTGACCAATAAAAGAAAGCATACCAAATGCCTGCTTCACTATCCTATCTACCTGTGACTCCACTTTCAAGGAGCTATGAACCTGCACTCCAAGGTCTCTTTGTTCAGCAACACTCCCTATAAGTGTATAAGTCCTGCTAAGATTTGCTTTCCCAAAATGCAGCACCTCACATTTATCTAAATTAAACTCCATCTGCCACTTCTCAGCCCATTGGCCCATCTGGTCCAGATTCTGTTGTAATCTGAGGTCACCTTCTTCACTGTCCACGATGTCTCCAATTCTGGTGTCATCTGTAAACTTATTAACCATACCTCTTATGCTCACACCCAAATCATTTTGGGCAGCATGGTGGCACAGTGGTTAGCACTGCTGCCTCACAGTGCCAGAGACCCGGGTTCAATACCTGCCTCAGACTGTGTGGAGTTTGCACATTCTCCCCATGTTTGTGTGGGTTTCCTCCGGGTGCTCCGGTTTCCTCCCACAGTCCAAAAATGTGCAGGTTAGGTGAATTGGCCACACTAAATTGCCCGTAGTGTTAGGTGTAGGGGTAAATGTAGGGGAATGGGTCTGGGTGGGTGCGCTTCGGCGGGTCGGTGTGGACTTGTTGGGCCAAAGGGCCTGTTTCCACACTAAGTAATCTAATCTAAAAAAAGTAGTGGACCCCCACTGATCCTTGTGGCACTCCACTGATCACAGACCTCCAGTCTGAAAAATAACCTTCCACACCATCCTCTGTCTTCTACCTTTGAGCCAGTTCTGTATCCAAATGGCTAGTTCTCCCTTTATTCTGAGATCAAACCTTGCTAACCAGTCTCCCATGGGGAACCTTGTCGAATGCCTTACTGAAGTCCATAAAGATCACATCTACTGCTCTGTCCTCAATCTTCTTTGTTACTTCAAAAAAAAAACTCAGTCAAGTTTGTGAGACATGATTTCCCACGCACAAAGCCATGTTGAGTATCCCTAATCAGTTCTTGCCTTTTCAAATACATATACATCCTGTCCCTCCGGATTCCCTCCAACAGCTTGCCCATCACAGAGATCAGGCTCAAGGTCTATAATTCCCTGGCTTGTCGTTACCACCTTTTTTAAACGGTGGCACCACGTTAGCACTTATTGCTCAGAGGACAGTTAAGAGTCAACCACATGACTGTAGGTCTGGAGTCATATGTAGACTAGACTAGGTAAGGACTGCAGTTTTCTTCCTAAAAGGATACAGTGAACCAAATATTTTTTTCCTCTGACAATTGACAATTCTTTCATGGTCATCATTAAGATACATAGTTAGATTTTTTATTGAACTCACCATCTGTCATAGGAACCGGAGTCCCTGGTCCATTGCCTGGATTCATAGTCTAGCAATAATATCACAAGGCTTTCACCTCCTCTACTGCTCACATCTTAACTCTCGCCAAGTTCTTCATCTTTCATCCCTCTGGTTGCTGATCAAGACAGGTTCCTTGCCCAACAGTGCCTTGCTTTCAAAACTCTCATCCTCGTTTCTAAATCATTCGCTGACTCAAATTAAGTAATAACTTATTGTTCACTTTGTTTTTCCTCACTCTACAGCTGCTTCCAGATCTGCTGGGTATTTCCAGCTCCAAAAAGACCCCATCACCAGGGATATATTTCCCTCCCTACCCCTTTCCTCTGTGACTACCTGGTCAGGTCCACGTTTCCCCCCCCCCCACAACCCACCCTCCCATCCTGGCAATTTCCCCTGCCACCGCAGGAACTGTAAAACCTGTGCCCACATCTCCTCCCTCACTTCTATCCAAGGTCATAAAGGAGCCTTCCACATCCAAAGTTTTACCTGCACATCCACTAATATCATTTATTGTATCCGTTGCTCCCAATGCAGTCTCCTCTACATTCGGGAGACTGGGCGCCTCCTAGCAGAGCGCTTTAGGGAACATCTCCGGGACACCCACACTAATCAACCACACCACCCCGTGGCCCAATATTTCAACTCCCCCTCCCACTCTGCCGAGGACATGGAGGTCCAGGGCCTCCTTCACCGCCACTCCCTCACCACCAGACGCCTGGAGGAAGAACGCCTCTTCTTCCACCTCGGAACACTTCAACCCCAGGGCATCAATGTGAACTTCAACAATTTCCTTATTTCCCCTTCCCCCACCTCAACCTAGTTCCGAACTTCCAGCTCAGCACTGTCCCCATGACTTGTCCTACCTGCCTATCTCCTTTTCCACCTATCCACTCCACCCTCTCCTCCTTAACCTATCACCTTCATTCCCTCCCCCACTCACCCATTGTACTCTATGCTACTTTCTCCCCAACCCCACCCTCCTCTAGCTTATCTCTCCACCCTTCAGGCTCACTGCATTTATTCCTGATGAAGGGCTTTTGCCCGAAACGTCAATTTCGCTGCTCCTTGGATGCTGCCTGAACTGCTGTGCTCTTCCAGCACCTATAATCCAGAATCTGGTTTCCAGCATCTGCAGTCATTGTTTTTACCTCATTTCCAGCTTTTAGTCAGACCTCTGATTTTTAACATTTGTAGTATTCTGCTTTTAGTTGATGGGCTCTACTTTCTCAATGATCTCATCCAATAACCTCAAGAACTTTGCAAACCTAGTTTCTTGTGCACCCAGATTTTGTTTGCTATATATTTGACAGATAATGTCCTGTGTTATGTCTCTCTATCTCTTTCTCTTCTTTTAAAGAATTATTTTAAGGTATCTTTCTTACATGTTTTACCAGCTGCCATAATATATCTTGTCATAACATAGATCATAGTCCAAATTATGTATATAATGGACTTTTATACAACTTTTTTTGTTTTTAAAGAAAGCCATAAGTTAAAAGATGGCTGAGGATGCAAGATTGGAAGCCGTCTAAAATTAGTGTGAATTCCCTGAATTTCAAAAAGGAATTGTGGAATATTGCACCTGAAGACTGTCAAATGAACTTCAAACAGCAATACTTGAGGGAGAGAGAGAGAGGGGCCCTCTTTTAAAAACAAAACTGAACTATGATCTCCCGTGGGTTGCTCAGACTTTGGATCTGGAAAAAAAATACTTCTAAGCAAATTTGGATATGGAACTGGCTCAAAAGTAGAAGACAGAGGGTGGTATTGGAGAGTTGCTTTTCAGACTGGAGGCCTGTGACCAGTGGTGGGCCACAAGGATCGCTACTGTGTTCACTGCTTTTCATCATTTATATAAATGATTTGGATGTGAACATAGGAGGTATACTTAGTAAGTTTGCAGATAACACCAAAATTGGAGGTGTAGGCAACAGCGAAGAAGTTTACCACAGAATACAACGGGATCTTGATCAGATGCGCCAAGGGTTCTGAAAAGATTTACAAGTATGTTGCCAGAATTGGAGGGTTTGAGCTATAGGATGAGGCAGAATAGGCTGAGACTGTATTCCCCAGAGTATTGGAGGCTGAGGGATGATCTTATATAGGTTTAAAGAGGTCATGAGGGGCACAGTTAGGATAAATTTTCCATGGGGTGGTGAAGTCCAGAACTAGAGGGCGTAGGTTGAGTGTGAGGGAAAAGATTTAATAGGGACTTAAAGGACAACTTTTTTTTTTTACACAGAGGGTGGAATGAGCTGCCAGAGGAAGTTATGGGGGCTGATACAATTACAACATTTTAAAAAGACATCTGTATGGAACTATGAATAGAAAGACATTAGAGAGATATGGGGAAAATAGAATGAGGTTAATTTAGGATGTGTGGTCGGGGTGGACTGAAGGGTCTGTTTCTGTGCTGTACATCTTTCTCACTGTAAAAGTAATATTTACATTTTACTTTGAGTAATATGCAAAGAGAAATTTTAACAATTAATTGCAACCTCTGCTTTCTAGTTGCAAGAATGTAGACATGCTCACATGCTATCTTGTGGTTCAAGTTCCAAAGTGTGTTATGGCAGAGCACAGGCTATGAATGTTAACCAGACCCACCCGAGTGTGCAGATAAAAATAAAAGGAATGTCATTTTCTGCTGGAAATTAAGTCATTATTAGTCACTGTTCATCAAATGCAATATTTCATGATCTATTCAGCATGGACAAGCCAAGACTGAGTCTACGGACTTCACTTTTTCATTTTTTTGGACTCTACTCTTATTTCTAATCTATATACATGTTGTATTTTATTTTTTTCCTCACTTTTTAAATAACTAATAAATTCAACTCTTTCTGACAAAAGCCTAATTAAGTTAGCTCATCTTAAAACAAATTTATTTGGGCTTAGAATAGTTATTCACAAGGGAAATAGTCCTTCTTTTAAAATGAACTTTGTTGTGACAAACCAAAGGAGGGATTGAGTAAAGGGCAGCTAGTTCACGCTTCTCCCAGGGGCTTGACCACTTGAGAATATCCCAACTGAAATCCAATCAGATTGGAGACCATCTGGAACTGGCTGTGACATTTTTCTATGTAGTTCTTTGTCAAATTCTCTTTGGCAATGTACTGGGGCGTGTACTTGAGATTAAAGATGGTTTCACTGCAATGTCAGTGCAAAATGCTTACACTTTGGAGACAATGGCAGTAATGGTGCAATAGCTGGATAGACTGCAAGTCTCAAATCCTATAAGTGTTGAGAATATCGGGGTGTAAATAGTTGAGCCTTAAACTGTTCAGTTGATAGTTCCATTTGTTGCAGTAAGAAGCTTCAAAATGGGAAATATTCTCAAATTCTGTTTGTTAATACACCTGAAAACATGTTACCATGTTAAATGTGATTTATATATGACTGTGTTGCTGTCAGCCTAATGTTAACTTTTTACTTATTTTTTGGTAGGACTTGCCTTCTCCATATAGGGTTATACTTAGGGGTATAGACAATCCTGCTCCTTGAGCCTGTTCTATCATTCAATAAGATTAAGGTTGATCAGTCTCTTGTCTCCATCTTACTTTCCATGTTCCTTTACTCTTAATATTCATTCTATAAGTATCAAATAGAGTCATGGAGATGTACAGCATGGAAACTGACCCTTTAGTCCAACCCGTCCAAGCCTACCAGATATCCTAACCCAATCTCGTCCCACCTGCTTGCACCCAGCTCATATCTCTACAAACCCTTCCTATTCATACACCATCCAAATGCCTTTTAAATGTTGCAATTGTACCAGCCTCCACCACTTCTTCTGGCAGCTCATTCTATACATGTACCATCCACTGTGAAAAAGTTGCCCCATAGGTCTCTCTTTATATCTTGCCCCTCACCCTAAACCTATACCCTCTAGTTCTGGACTCACCCACCCCAGGGAAAAGACTTTGCCTATTTACCCTCTCCATGCCCCTCAATTTTGTAAACCTCTATAAGGTCACCCCTCAGCCTCTGACGCTCCAGGGAAAACAGCCCCAGCATGTTCAACCTCTCCCTACAGCTCAAAGCCTCTAACCCTGGCAACATTCTTGTAAATCTTTTCTGAACTCTTTCAAGCTTCACAACATCTTTCAGATAGGAAGGAGACCAGAGTTGCATGCAATATTCTAATAGTGGCCTAACCAATGTCCTGTACAGCTGCAACATAACCTCCCAAAACCTGTACTCAATACTCTGACCAATAAAGGAAAGCATACCAAACACCTTCTTCACTATCCTATCTAATTGTGACTCCACTTTCAAGGAGCTATGAACCAGCACTCCAAGGTCTCTTTGTTCAGCAACACTCCCTAGGACCTTACCATTAAATGTATAAGTCCTGCTAAGATTTGCTTTCCTAAAATGCAGCATATCACATTTATCTGAATTAAACGCCATCTGCCACTTCTCAGCCCATTGGCCCACCTGGTCCAGATCCTGTTGTAATCTGAGGTAACCCTCTTCGCTGTCCACTACACCTCCAATTTTGGTGTCACCTGCAAACTTACTAAGTGTACTTCTTATGCTCGCATCCAACTCATTTATGTAAATGACATAATCTCAATTTTTAAGCTGTTTAGTCAATTCAGCCTGGCAGGTAATTTTTTTGGATGGAGAGTGTTGTAGATTTTCAATTTATATGTTTATTGGTCAGAGTATTGAGTACAGAAGTTGGGAGGTGATGTTGCAGCTGTATAGGCCATTGGTTAGGTTGCTTTTGGAATATTGCATTCAATTCTGGTCTCCTTCCTATTGGAAAAATGTTGTAAAACTTGGGAGGGTTCAGAAAGGATTTACAAGGATGTTGCCAGGGTTGGAGGATTTGAGCTGTTGGGAAGAGGTTGAATAGGCTGTGGCATGGAAAGGATAAATAGACAAAGTCTTTTCCCTGAGGTGGGGGAGTCCAGAACTAAAGGGCATAGGTTTACGGTGAGAGGGGAAAGAGGGCAGTGCGTGTCAGTTGAGGGTGTTGTTAGTGAGGTTTCTATGATTCTTAGGTTTTGGGATTGTGTTCTGAATTAAAGTAAAATTTAAGTGCCCCCTCACTTAAGCTCTGAAGTCCACCTGACAGTTTTATTGTTAGAGGTCACATAACTTTAATAGGAAGAAGTACAAGGTGTTTTCACTTGGAGTTAATGGTAGCAATGTGCTTAAGTCTCCAAAGTACCAGTTGAGAATGCCAGGTTGTGAGTAATTGTTTTAAACTGTGCATTTAACTGCAAAGATGGTGTTCAGCCAATGGTCTTTTTTAAAAAAAGTCTCAAAACGAAAACTTTAAAGGGGAAGTTTAAATTATCTTTTAAAAGCCAGGATGTCTTTGAAGATCGTAACAAAAGAAAATAATGTCGTTTGTTCACATCAACTTCAGTTAAAAGAGCTCTTTAGGCATTGATACTTAATGTGTAGGCACAACACAGTCTCAAACTGGTGGTGATTTTCAAGTAAAAAATGATGTTTTTTTGCATTAGGTCTTTAACCTTGGACCTTCTAACGTTATTCATGATGAAAGTTTAAGTAATCAGTCCCACTATTTCTAACATGATTCACACGTGTTACAATGAAACGGAAGTGACATGAGGGTGTTCCAACGTTGCTAGAATTCTATCAAAGCACTTCGTCTTCGTTTTGCTTATCTTGCGTGAAGTTGAAAGATGCCTCGACGGTATCGCCAGAAACGCCGCCTAGTTCTTGAACCACTCATGACGTGGTATACACAGCGACCAGAACAGCACTGGATGTTGTGAGGGCTATGCAAAAAAAAATCACTTCATAACATGAAGTTATCCTCAGCATACTAACCCCATACGGATAACTAACCAGTCCGTATTTTTTTTAAAATCTAAACACCACAGAGAACAATATGCCAGTTAGATCTGTTGGAACTGGCTGGTAAGTCAAGTTCATATCTGTCTAATCGCTTTTCACCGGGGTGGGGTGGAGGTAAAACCATAAGCGGTTCAAGTCAAGGTAGGAACTGAAGTAATGATTAAATCCTCAATTGTCTCTGGTAAAGATGTCATTGACGCATCGTCTCGTCTATCAAATTATAGCCTTAAAACAAAAATAGAGAGGAGTCTTTTGTGGGTGTAAAATGTCAGCAAATCAGGCAATAATGGATCGTAAATTGCTAAAGTCTGGTCGCCAGGACCCATTTACCGAATATCGCAGCCTGACCAGCTTTTCATTAGTCCCCAATATCAGTGCGTTACCTTCTGGTGAAAGTTTTTACTGCCTGCTCATTATTGACTTGTGATCCACCTAGAATTTTCTTCCTAGATCAGAGAAGTTTGTTGAACGCGTGAACCACATTGGCATCAATACATTTATGGTGGAATACGGAAGAATTCCGCGCCTTCCCTGGATTGGGGTGCGTTAGTTTACATAAAGGAAAGGCAGCAGCGTTCTGACTGCATCTCTACTTCGTCAGAATTAGACTGCAAATGTCGATTTTTTAAAAAAAATAAAGTGACATTGTGATCCCTCGAAGTGCAACCTATAGGCAGGCTGTTTAAAACTCATCATTTCTGCATGTATCTGCTGCACGGCATTTTCTAACCTTTCAGCGCGGTTACATAATCGACAGTGAGTGATATTGTGGGAGTCAGTCTGATGTATCACCAGAGAATACTTAAACCACAGGTACCTTACACATTTGCTCGATTTACACAAAGTAATGGGATTGTCACAAGAATACATCTTTCCATCACCTTATCCTTTTTAAAAAAAAAGCCCAGTCATTATTTTAGACTTCAGCCCGAAAGCAACACAACCGTTCTGTAAAATCGCCGTGGAAAAGATTTACCCCGAACAAATCTCGGATAGGCAATTTTAGAGAAATGAAGCTAATTGCTACACATACCTTAGATGCAGGGAAATCCACACTGGAGTTCAGGAGCCTTGCAGAGCTGTTATTGAAGAGTTTTTATGTTAGTTCTCGCTGTACTCATTCCGAGAGCTGTTCGCTGCTATGTTAGCACCGTGATTAAAGCGGACAGCCACATCTGAGTAGAAACGTGCCCATTCCCCTCAGAGATTAGACCGTCCACAAGGCGATTACTCTGCTATCAAGGTACGTACTGACGTCACTCCATCAATCCTCAAATTATCCCGTAACCTGGCGATTAAATGCCTTTAAATAGCCTGCCCTTTCCCATTTCTGCTCCAATTGTAACTTTCTAATGTACTTTATAATGCACTGTTTTGTTTGGTCCCGGCATCACCTCCTGAGTTGAACTGTCGGTTCACTGATCTCGCACACTTGTAATTGTATAAAGGCACTGCGGCTGCTAATCCCTGAGTGTTTCGAGGGATCGGTGCTTAGTTGCGCGTCCTTCCTGTTGTTGACAAATTGATTTTCTGACATTCGACGACCCCTAGTGAGCGCCAACGGTTGTCAGCAATCTCTTGAAGACTGATCCTTTTGTCAGGGATTTCACAGAGCCTGCAGACCTGGCGGAACCCCCTTCTGTTTGCACACTTGTTCTTATTAAATAGACTGGCAGGCAGGAAGTTAATACTGTACAAGATAGAATACCTTTATTTGTTTTTAAGATCAAGCAATGGCAAAGCAAATACATAGAAACATGATTGAATAGTTATAAACAAAATAATAGAGATTGCTGGAAAAGCTCTGACGGCCTGGCAGCATCTTTGGAGGGAAATCAGGGGCAATGTTTCAGATGGGCTGACCCTTCCTCAGAATAATTATAAAATGCACTTTCTGGAAACAAGATTAGTGAGATTTTGTTGATACACTGATATGATTTCTTACACACAGATCACATTTTACAATATTATACCTGTGTGAAGCAAGCACAGTACATTCAAATTAATTAGTAAGAGATATGGTTAAGATTGTTGCTTTAAATCTTGTAATCATGTAGTACCTCAATTTTTCTATCTTAAAAACATCTCAAACGACTTCACACTGAGTGAACTCTTGATGCTCAGTGGGTTTGTTATATGAGCAATTATGTCAGAGGTTTTATTCCATAAAGATCCAAAAAAGCTTTTTGGTTGTGTTTAGCCATATGATCTCTTTAAACTTGGAATGGTTGTTTTTTTACTTAAATGGTCTAACAGACTATCCATATCACTCCAACTGTAATTTTCACCATAACAAAATTGTGAAATCAACTTTCTCCAGATATTAAAGCATGTTTGTAATATTAGTCCTCTTGAAAACAGAAACCAGTTTTGAATGTCAGTAGCATTTGCTTTGTTAGCAACATTAACTCTAAATTATACTGTCATCGCTATTGCCCACGTGTCAACCTCGCAACCTTATACTGTTTTAAAGTCACAACTAAAAACTGGCAGAGAATTTCTAAAATCCCGAATTCATCACTAGCATAATGTGTTGGAAAACAACCATGAACAGTATCAACAAATGCTTAATTTGTCGTCTTCATTCGATGAGTCACCATCAGACCAAAAGTGCCAGAAAACTGGAAATCTTCCAGAATACATACAGAAACTAAATTGGATGCTTTGGAAATTTATTACTGGTAAGTAATTAGTTAATCTGCTGCTGGCAATGCTTTTCAGACAATCAAAGCTACTTGCTGTTCTTTGACTAATACCAAAGGATCAGCCACAAGATTTAAGTTTATCATTTTTCATAAAGGGCAGCTCTCCCTTAATATGACAATGAATTATCATCCTGGATAAACATCCAAATGCTAGTGAGGTTTGAACCCACAGTCCTCTATCTCAAATAAAATTCCTACCAGCTAAGTTGATATTTGAGGAATAAACTTTAACAATGTGCGCTATTGCTGGGAAGTCTTTTTCACTTAAAATACATATGGAGATTTCTGTGATATTGAAGCTTATTTCCTGTCCAAACAACCAGAACATTATCTACATTGCTACTTGAAAATTTGATGTTCACTGCCTGTGGAGAACCTCCCTATTAGAAACACAAGTCAAAAGTTACTCCTTTAATGAAAAATAAACAAGGAAGTAAGATTGGAATAGATAACCCATCACCCAAAAGATTAAGGAAGTTTGTACATTGTCTTTCACTCTAGAATAATTGAGGTAATTTGTTAAGTTTTGATGTCATACTTTGTTCCCAAATAGAGAATACACACTTTATAAACAACAAACTACAGATTGACACTAGCCCTTCAGAATGTAAGCATTGCAGGTATAATTGAGTTCTACTAACCATAACATAAATTATTTACTTGATGTAAACATTGTTTCCCAACATGCTTTTAAATTGTGTAATACAGTTCTAACATTTAAATATTTGTATTTATCCTGCAAATTTCTGCTTTTACCCTTCCTGTTTTGCTATGGGCGATTCCCAACAGAATGTCGATTGGTTGATAATGGTCCTTACATGTATTGAGCACAGGAGTTGGGATGTAATGTTACAGCTGTATATGACGTTGATAAGGCCGCATTTAAAGTAAAAAGTGAGGTCTGCAGATGCTGGAGATCAGAGCTGAAAATGTGTTGCTGGTTAAAGCACAGCAGGTTAGGCAGCATCCAAGGAATAGGAAATTCGACGTTTCGGGCCAGAGCCCTTCATCAGGAAGTATATACTTTTGGCCGCCCTGTCCTAGGAAGGATGTACTTAAACTGAAAAGGGTGTTACTGAGATCAGAGGGTTTGAGTTATAAGGAGAGGCTGGATAGGCTGGAACCTTTTTTTGTCCTGGACAGTAGGAGGCTCGGGGGTGACCTTATGGAGGTGGACAAAATAATCAGGGTCATTGAATAGCTAAGGTCTTTACTCCAGAGTAGGGGAGTCCAAAACTATATGACATAGGTTTAAGGTGAGCGCAGAAAGATTTAAAAGGGATCTAAGGGGAAACTTTTTACATAGAGGGTAGTGCATTTCAGGGACAAGCTGTCAGAGGAAGTGGTAGAGCTGAGTACAGTTAGAACACTTAAATGACATTTGGAAAGATTTCGAGGGATATGGGCCAAATGCAGGCAAATGGGAATAGTTCAGCTTAGGAAACCAGTTGGCATGGACTGGGCAAAGGGTTTGGTTCATGCTGTACAACTCTATGACTCTGTGTGAGAATGGACATTGACTGTTAATGAGCTATTTGACAAGGATTAATCATAAATTACTGCTAATTGACATCCAAGCACACTGCTCTAACACAGACGACTAGATAACGATCAATAGCTAAAATTTAAAGCCATCCTTTCATAAGCTAAAGTCGTCATGGTACCAGAGGGCTGCTTTCTCATTAGTGGGAAATGACTGGTGATGAGTTTTACCTGAGTATCACCATGCCTCAAGCTAGGGGCAAAGTTGAGAAGTCAGGACATTCTTGGTAACCTCATTTGGTGCAAGAATTGAACACATGCTGTTGGCGTAGCTTTGCATCACAAACCAGCCATCCATTTAATTGACCCCATCCTAGCTTATGAATGATTGTAGTGAACTCATATAGACTCAAGCACCAGATATTTTTTTCCTTCTCTGTGCTCAGGGAGATCTGAAAGAAGTGCTCAATTTATAGAGAAGCAAAAATGTAGACATGAAAACTATGATAAGCTTATGGTACAAGTTATGAATGCATATGAGAGCAAGTTGTGGTTGCATTAAGTATATTTACAAGAAACATAGCTGTGGCATAGAAATATTAGCAGGGATGTCACATACGGTATTTAAGTGAAAAACAGGGTTATATAAAATGTGATATTCCCTCCCTGCTTTGGCAAGGTCTTCAGAAAGAATTTTCAAGGGCTAAGGTAACATGTCTGAATTCTCCTTGATCTTGTACTTAAAGGCAAAGGGGTCATCTATTAGTAAGCCATAGCATGACACAAGTAGTGAATACCCAAAATTTATGAAGCAATAATTGATTTGTAAGTAAGCAACACTTTGTAAGGAATTTCATTGTTAGAGAGAGTAGGACTAGTCATAAGTATCATATTAGAATCAAATGTCCTCTGACTTATAAATTTCACATGATGTATCCATGCATTCATTGTACAGAAACTACAAGAATACCCAATTGAAAATGTATAATTTAGTATTTGTAATTTGCCATCTGCTTCCTTTAGGGAGCAATGGGATTCTAGGGGACCACCAGCCTTATTTAGGAAATATTACGTAAGTGAGAACCATCTGTCTCTGGAGCAGACACCATCACAGAGCCTGATAAAATTGTTTGTGATGTTGTTGAGGGATGATAGGATAAAGTATTGAAAACTCGTGAGAAAGGGTGTGAGACTCCTGTTGCTCATAATTGATATGCAGTGACCCCTGCTGAAGTATGTGAACCAGATGGGAACAGAATCAGGTTTAATTATGATTCTGATATATCTCTGACCACTATGGGCTGCGATCATATGTGAGGAATGATACTTGAGAAATATCCAATAACTACCCCCACTTATTTAACTTCTTCTCTGATAATTTTCTTCTCACCTTCCAAAGATATCTTCCTGACACAAAGATCAGTTTTAGTACTTTGCCACACCCTAGCTGAATGCAGCTAATTTTGCATGACCAAGGATCAAATTATTTATGCTTTGTATTACTTTATTTCATTTTTATTCACACCAATATGTGATACATAATTGCAAACACTTTAAAATCCTATCTGGACAGCTGACAAATGTGCACTCTATTTACAATTAAACTGTATTTGCATAGACAGACTCAGGAAAACACAATAAACAATGGTTTCTTAATTCTTACTAGCAAGCCATCACAGAAGCTTCAAGGTACTAAAGCTGAGCCCAAACAAACTATTTAGCTTTTTGTCCTGTAAGTTGAGTTATGCTGTGTTATTCATTATTTCCTTTTAAAATCCCGGTGGACCACAGATGTCAATTACCAAAGCAGTGCTTGAAATGATCTGTAAAGTTATGATCAGTGATTATTACATGCAATGGTTGTCTTTAACTGCAATGATCATTTTCAACTGTTAACATGTCATTTGTGTGTTACATAGACACTGATTATGCCCTATGCCTCAAGCAAGTGACAGTTCTTTGTTTATGAATCTCAACAGTGACTCCCAGTAGCATATACAATGAGAGGGGGCATTGCAACTAAAGCCACCTCCGTTCACTAACATGTCTATACCAGAAAACAGGAGTAGGGGCTGCAGGAGAATGTCACTGTATAGCAAACATGAAAAAAACCTGTCTGATTTTTGTCCTGCGTACTAACAGTTACCCAGTAAATAAGTTAGAGTACAAGCTATGCCCAGTCGCCAATAATTGCATTTTGTGTGCAAAACTAAAAAATTAAATATTTTGTGAACAAAATACTTAGCATCCTACAAGTGCTAAGCAAGACAGGCAACATCTGTATGGAGAAACAGAGTTAATGATTCGTGTCTAGCTCATCAATGCTGAACAGATATCCTAAATTAATTGAGTCCTATTTGCCAGCATTTTGCCCATATCCCTCTTAAACCCTTCCTATTCATATACTCATCCAATTGCCTTTTAAATGTTGCAATTATAACACCCTCTCCCACTTTCTGTGGCAGCTCATTCCATAAACACACCACCCTCTGTGTGAGAAAGTTACCCTTCTGTCCCTTTTAAATTTTTCCCTTCTTATCTTAAACCTTTAGTTTGGACTCCACTATCCTGCAGAAAGGACTTGGCTATTCACTCTATCTATGTCCCTCATGATTTTGTAAACCTCTATAAGATCATCCCTCAACCTCCAATGCTCTAAGGAAACTATTCAGCCTCTCCCTATACCTCAAACACACTAACTATGGCAATATTCTTGTAAATCTTTTCTGAACTCTTTCAAGTTTCACAACGTCCTTCCTATCGCAGGGAAACCAGAACTAAATGCAGTGTTCCAAAAGTGGCCTAACCAGTGCCCTGTACATCTGCAACACGACCTTATAACTCCTATACTCAATGCATTAACTAATATAGCTGAAAATGTGTTGCTGGAAAAGCGCAGCAGGTCAGGCAGCATCCAAGGAGCAGGAGAATCGACGTTTCGGGCATGAGCCCTTCTTCAGGAATCCACAGAAGAATCATCCACAGAAGAATCCATACACTAAACAAACAGTTCTTCCTAGCCATATCGGAAATTAAAGACAAATTAAAGGAAATTAAGTACCAAAAACTTTCATGTAAAAAAATTCCTGAAGAAGGACTCATGCCTGAAACGTCGATTCTCCTGCTCCTTGGATGCTGCCTGAATTGCTGCGCTTTTCCCGCATTAACTAATATAGGCAAGCATACCAAATGCTTTCTTCATTATTCTGTATATCCGTGATTCTACTTTCAAGGAACTATGAACCTGCACTCCAAGGTCTCCTTGTTCAGCCACACTCCCCAGGCCTTACCATTAAGTGTATAAGCCCTGCCCTGATTTGTCTTTTCAAAATACAGCACCTCACATTTATCTGAATGAAGCTCCATCTGCCACTCCTTGACCCACCACCCCATCTGATCAAGGTCCCATTTTACTCTGAGGTAAACTTCATGGCTGTCCACTACAACCACCAATTTTAGTGTCATCTACAAACTTACTAAATATACCTCCTATGTTCACGTCCAAATCATATATATAAATCACAAAAAAGCAATTGACCCAGCACCAATCCCTGCAGCACACCACTGGTCTCAGGTCTCCACTCTGAAAAGCGACCTCTGTTACCACCCTCTGTCTCCTGCCTTTGAGCCAATTCTGTATCCAAGTGGGTAGTTCTCCCTGTATTCCATGTGATCTAACCTTGCTAACCAGTCTCCCATGGGGAACCTTGTCAAAAGCCTTACTAGAGTCCACATAGATCACGTCCACCCCCCGCTGCCTTTATCAATCCTCTTTGTTATTTCTTTAAAAAAAACACAATTAATTTAGTGAAACATGATTTTCCATGTACAAAGCCATGTTGACTATCTGTTATCTGTCCTTGCTTTTCCAAATGCATGTAGGAACGGCATGGTGGCTCAGTGGTTGGCACTGCTGCCTCACAGTACTAGGGTCCCAGGTTCAATTCCAGCCTTGGGTGACTGTCTGTGTGGAGTTTGCACATTCTCCCTGTGTCTATGTGGGGTTGCTCTGGTTTCCTCCCACAGTCACAAAGATCTGCAGGTCATGTGAGTTGACCATGCTAAATTGTCCATAGTGTTAGGTGCATCAGTCAGAGGTGGGTTATTTTTCAGAGGGTCGGTGTGGACTTGTTGGGCCAAAGGGCCTGTTTTCACACTGTAAGTAATCTAATCTAATTTACAAACTCTAAATCCTGTCCCTTAGGATCCCTTCAAAACAGCATGCCCACCACTGATGTCAGGCTCACCAGTGAATAGGCTTTTCCTTAGCACCTTTCTTAAGTAGTGGCACCACACGAGCCAAGTCATTGAAGCATTGCAGTAGAACTGATATAGGTTGAATATGTAAGTAATCTGGAGCAAGTACAGAGTCAGGTACTCACTTAGCAGATATAGGTTTGGAAGGGAGGAGACAACAAAAGAGGTTTGTGACAATGATGAAATGGAATGACTGAAAGATTGATTGGAAAGCCAGAATGGGGAAATAACAGGACATGAGCTGTAAATTTTTTTTTTCATGACATGCTGGGCTAAAATTTATTGCCCAGAGGGCGAATAAGAATCAACCACATTGCTGGGGCCTAGTTACGTATAGAATAGACCAGGTAAGGATTGTAGATTTTCTTCCTTAAATGACATTTGTTAGTCAGTGAGGGTTTTTTTTATAACAGTTGACAGTAGTTGTATGGTTGCATTTCGGCTAGCTTTCTAATTTTAAATTTTATTGAATTCACATTTCTTCATCTCCTATAGTGGAATGTGAACTCTTGATCCCAGAACGTTAGCCCAATGACATTACGCCTGTACCACTACCTCCCCAGGTGGTTGCAAAAAGATCATTATTAGCACTTGCTGCCCAAAGAAATGGGAACAGGAATTATGATTTATAATTGTTGAACTCACTGTTGCATTTGGAAAGCTGAAGAGTGCCTATTTGAACTGCAGTTTCTTGAGCTTCCCTTGAGGTTCATTAGAACAGTGTAGAAGACCAAGGAGCAAGGGCTGAGAAGTCAGAAATGGGAGTGGTTGAAAGACTTAAAATGGCAAACAACTAGGAATTCAGGATTATGCCTGCAACTGAATGCTTTGCCCAACACCTTCAATAACCCAATTTGTGTTTATTCATTTTGACGTCACTGCATTATGAGAAGAAAATGTAGTGAACAAAATTTAATAAACAAATTCCTGGATTGGATGCTGTATCTATTGTGATGAGTACGTTTTTAATGAAATACATTTGCTGTGTTTAAATTTGTGAGCACCAGTTACTCCTCCACCCACAGAGTATTAAATTAACAGCTGCTTGATGGAACATTCTGCCAGATGCTTAAGTCACAATTCATTCCTGCTAGATATTGGATAGAAAAGTTAGCAATAAGAAAGTAAGTTGTTTTTACAGTTGTGATATAAACTGCACTCTATAAATTGGATCAAAATATAACAATTTTATGAAATAAGTGTAAATAAACTCATAATATTTTGTTACTTATGCTTTAATAAAAAAACTGATTTGAAATTTATTCCACTCATTAGGTTACAGTTATCATTTACTCTCAGAAAAGACAAGGCACCCCCTTCTAAGCTTTTGGGTCTCCTGCTAGGAATATTGGTCCATGCTAATTTGTTTGACATTTTCTCTCTCCTTTGGGAAAACACTTCACCTTTACTTTGTAATAACCTAGATACAGATAACTATCATTTTGTCATCACATATTGATGTGTGTTTTGTGCTGTTTCAGTATATTGCTGGATGTTTAATGTTTAACAATTTAATACAGTGTTTTTCTTCGTTGCATTGCAGATTAGCTGTGCAAGTAATTAAAAAGACACAGCTAAGGAAATGTGCTTGATGAAAGAATGTAGCACCAACAGGTATAGAATTGCAAAATCAGATTGATCTTTGCCTTGTGTGGACAAGGTGGTTGCAGCTGCACCCTTATTCCCACTGTGATCTCAGCTGCTGTCCATTTGCTTGGGGATCTTCTCAAAACAGCGTAAGGGACTTTTATGATACGGTGGTTATGTCTCTATCTTTGAGCCAAGCGGCCCAAGTTCAAGACATATCTTCTCGAGAGTTATGTAATAACAATTCAGAACAGGTTGATTATGAAAAATACCCACAAATTAGAATGCCCGAAGCAGGTAAGGGACTGACTGACTGATTTTAAATAGTTCAATGTCAAAAAAGGAAGTATTGTGCCATGCAGCCATGACCTTAATTATATGGGTGGTACAAATACAAGCCAATAATTGGGAACTTGATTTAAAGGGGGACTGGACCTGAAATCAATCAATCAATCATTAATATCTATAGAAAATGCTCCTGGATTGATTTCATCATGTTCTCATTTGAAACTCATTGATTGTGTACTTGATGTCTAAATCATCAAGGGGTTTAGGTGCAAGACATATGTCATCCTGGTCGCTCAGTCATGTTAAGAGAAAGAAGAAAAACAGTAGCAGCTGAGTTCTGAAGAGATCATGTACAGGAAGAGGTGCTTACAGCCATCCTTATCATTTCGTAAGCCCAGAGTCAGTGATTGTATTTCCAAGGAGTAATAAATCAGAGGAAGTCTTTGGAACAGTGGGTCATGATCCTGCTTCTGAACCAGATCCTCTAGGTTTGATCCCCAATCCTGGAGTCAATGGCCAAGTGACATGTGTTTGTAATATGGCCAAACAGATTGGGTATCAATTCGCAAATCCTTCCAACATGTGTGGGAAAAAAGGAGAGATTCCTGGTCAGTCACTGAGACAAAGAAATTGAAGCCTCCACCATCATGATCCAGAACATAAAACTGCATGTTGCCACAGCAAGCGAGACTCCTTGGGGAGCTTGGCTGTGTTAGCTGGCTGGGTGGATGATGAGGATCAGCTTATCCTTGTTTTGGCTGGAATGGATTTGTGACCTCCCTCTTTCCCCCAGTCATAGTGAAGTAATGGCTACAGATCAGACTTGTTTTTGAGCAGAGGAGTAAAGAAGAAGAAAATAACAAGGGGCTCTAGTCCCCAGAGACTACAGGGAACGCTTCACCAGAGATTACAGACTAGAGCATGATGGTGGCTCATGGTTAGCACTGCTACCTTACAGCATCAGCATCCTGGGTTTGATTCCTGCCTCGGGCAACTGTCTGTGTGTGTTTTCTCCAAGTGCTCCGGTTTCCACCCACAGTCAAAAGATGTGCAGGTTAGGTGAATTGGCCATGTTAAATTGCCCATAATGTTAGGTGCATTAGTCAGGGTAGGGTAGGGGTCTGCCTGGATTTCTCTTCAGAGGGTCAGTGTGGACTTTTTGGGCCAAAGGGCCTGTTTCCATACAGTAGGGAATCTAATCTAGAGCAGACTCTTAAATTAAAACCTGCAATCCTCTCTCCCATCCAGCCAACTTCGGTTTGTAGTGGTTAAAATAGCTACAGCCATTTTTTTCAGGAGGTGGCAGTAGTTACATTAGTCAGTGTGCAGTCCATGCTTGTAAATCAGTGGTAATGTCCCCACCTCTGAGCTAGGAGGCCCAGGTTTACATCCCACCTGTTCCAAAGAGGTGTACTAATATCCTTGAACAGGTTGATTCAAAAATATCTGGAGTCCATGCTAATACCAACGCTCTATGATCACCACTGGCACTTTTTTTTGTCATGGCCAATGATTTTACAAAATGGTCTGCAGCAGTCAGTTAGGAAAGGGCTGAGGGGTTTGCCACTACAGTGGATTCAGCATAGATGTTAGTATTTGCTGATGCGTGACACTCTCTCTCTCTCGAGACACTTGTAATTGGTGAACCTTAAGAGCACAGAGCGTGAAGGGTTTGGCTGAAAAACTGAAGGATTACGGTTACTGTAGGTGTAGTCTGATTTGGCTTATGTTCTGACAGCATGGCATCATTAATTGAAGGTTTTGTAAGAAAGTAATGTTGTCGTTTTTTAAGATGGCGCAGCATGTGGCCTCCTTATTCACCTTTGCCATTTCTCATGGGGCTGTAACTTATCATTCTTATTAACAGACAGGACAGTGGGCTATGAGCAGTCAGTGACCTGGTTTATACCTGTATTCAAGTAGATTACAAGTCTTTCAAAGGTGCTGGAGGGGAATGTGTTCAAGTCCTGAATGGCATCTGTTATATTTTCAATGACAGCTGTAAGAATGATTTCACGGATGTGAGGTCTATTGGACATCCAATTGATAGTAGGACCTCTGCTACAGAACTGAGACAGCCCATTTAACCAGTTGATGGCATTAGGCAGCAGTAAGCTCATTCACCTTGCCCAGTACATGGCCCAACACCCCTTTATTAAATTGCAAATGTATTTTTAGTTAGTTATAAGGTTCATATCAAAAGTAGGCTGTATATATTGCTCATTACTTGCTTTTCTCCTTCTAGTGTCACATAATATACAGCTGTAGGAGCAGAGGTTCTGGCTTAATGTTTGAATTACTCCAGGAATGGTGGAAGCTGAGGTGGCAAGAATAAGACAAAATACTTATTCAATCAGGCTATTTCCTTGTACAACCCATCTACAGTAAAGTTTCTCACAGGCTGTTTTATTCCAAAGTAAATAAATAGAATTGCAAAATATCTAACCGACCAACTTTGTGTCCTTAATGATTCATCTTTAATCAACCACTCTCTTTTACCTAATATATCTTCATATTTCAGCAGCTTAGGAATGTACAGTTTTTAAGTTTCTCATCATCTCTACTTTTTTATGCGTATGTAATTTAATGATCCTGTATTAAGCTCCAATCTACATGTGAATTTTCAAGAAAGGGGATCATTGAATACCATGATTAATACATTCCCTAACATAGGGCATTGTTATCAATTATAGATTCCAACAATTCAGGTGAAGTCAGCTAAGTTGATATATGTAAATAATAACCAAAGCAGATGAGAATGTGGGTAGGGATGGGACCACAGATCCCTAGAGGTCAATAGAGGTCAATACAAGACTATTGCTTTTAATCACTCATGGTATAGATTATAAGAGCAGGGAGGTTATGTTGGAGCTATACCAAACTTTGATTAGGCCATTGCTGGAAGATTGTGTGTAGTTCGAGTCATCTATAACAAGGGTGTGATTTCACTGGATGGATTGCAGAGAAGATTCACCAGGATTTGGCCTGGGTAGAACATTTTACCTATGAAGAGAGGCTGGATAGGTTCGGGGTTTTTTTCTTTCGAGCAGAGATGCCTGATGGGGGAGTTGATCGAAGTGTATAAGATTTGTGGGGAGTATGGACAGGGTGGATAGAAAGCAGCCATTCCAATTTCAGAAGGGCCATTAACAAGAGAGCATAGTTTTAAGGTAGATGTCAGAAGGTTTAGAGGGGATTTGAGGAAAACCTTTTTCACCCAGAATGTGGTGGCAATCGGAGAGGGGAGTAGGGGAAGGAAACCTTTAAAATGTATGTGGATGAACACCTGAAATATGAAGGCAATGGGCCAAGTGGTGGAAAGTGTAATTCATGTAAATATGTTGGTATGGATTTGATGGGCTGGAGGGCCGTTACTGTGCTGTATGACTAAGTCAGTCTGTAGTGAGACATTAATTCTCAAATGTTTTTGAGATATTTTAGGAAAAGTTTAGTTAAACTGATAGCAATGGAAACTAATGCTGCTTGAAGTACAATTTGAATATTTCTTTGATACATTTATTCAGCACAAATAATTAGTATTTGATTAATTCATGGTGATCAACACAGCTGTCCTGGTGAACCTTATGTGTCTTTTAGGCTAAGTGTGAATAGCATCAAGTATTCGTTAGGGATTCCCACCATGAGGTGAAGTGAGATTTCTCACTGTATCCTAACAAACTCTTGCCACTAACCGCCTACCCGACCTTGTGGCCTTCTTTACATCTAATTCCAGTCCCAGCTCACCACACACTGTTGCTAGAAAAACTCATCACTCACCAGATATCTGCTGAAAGAACAGCACCCCTGTGCTGTGTTTAAGAGACTACAGTACACCCAAACAAGCAGTGGGTGTTCATTCCATTCTATCAAGGATGGAATCTGAATATGATGGAGAAGGGGAAGATGGTGCCACAATTCTTTGACAGGGACTTGGAGGTCCTGGCAGAGAAGATGGTTCAAAGAAGGGCTGTTCCCCCCTCCCTTGACATAAGCAAAGGAATTGAGGTTTCCAGACTCTGGCTGCCTGGTATGAAGTTGCACCCAGGTCATATATACAGTCCGGAGAAACAGCTGATAGTGCCTGTAAGAAGGTTAATAGTCTCCCCCACAAGATTAGTGTGGTGCTGGAAAAACACAGCAGGTCAGCCAGCATCCAAGGAGCAGGAAATCGACATTCGGGGATTTTCCTGCTCCTCCAATGCTGCCTGACCTGCTGTGCTTTTCCAGAACTACTCTAATCTTGTCTCTGATCTCCATCTTCTGTAGTCCTCACTTTTGCCTAATAATCTCCTCCACTTCACCAGGGTAATTGATACATCTTACTCTCTGCAACACCTTTCTATGTACAGACCCTACGACTGACTTGAGCAACCTAACAAGAAGTTATACAAGAAGTGCCCAGTCTCTGACTGATACCTGTATGCGGCCCCAAACACATTAGCAGTAACTGACCCCTTCACCCTGTGTTGTTGTTTTAATAATGCATTTAACAAGCTATCATCCCCTTGATATGCAATTCTACACTTTCCAGTAAGAAATTGACCTTGATAAAGGCACATCTGGTGTGGAGCCACTGGACTGAGCATGACCCACTCTTGGCTTCTCTGCCAGAGAGCACCCCCGCCATGTGACTGGACACCCGACTGGTATTAGGGTCTGCTTTTAACTTAGAGTACTCACTGACGGCTAGCTTATTGACTAGCTAGTTGGAGGTTTGGCTGCTCATTTGCTGCACATAGTGTGTTTACTGCGTAAGCTGTTAGCATATGGTAATGTAGCATACTGTCATATAGCAAGATGTATACCCTTTCTTGACTGAGGTATGCTGACCAGAGCAAGCTCCTGATTGTTTGACAGCGTTAATTAGCATAACGTGGCATGTCAAGGCAGGGATGATGCAAGGCAAGCATGCGGGTAGGCACTAAGTGAGCAAGCACTAAGAAAGCAAGTGAGCAGCTTTGCAATGCAGCCTGGTCTACCTTGTGAGCTGGGTGTCTATGCCTGTGCTCAAGGTGTCTTTGCAGCAGCCTTGCAATGCTAGCTGCTGGTGCACATTGCAATGCATATCCGAGCTTGCTATGTAGCCTGTAAGTGGAACA
Organism: Hemiscyllium ocellatum; assembly: GCF_020745735.1. Lineage (NCBI taxonomy): Eukaryota > Metazoa > Chordata > Chondrichthyes > Orectolobiformes > Hemiscylliidae > Hemiscyllium > Hemiscyllium ocellatum. Next base: position 150,350,581 of record NC_083401.1, on the reverse strand, counting down.
GAGAGGTGCCATGATGGTCATGAGGAGGTGGCAAATGTCGGAGGCCAATGTCCATAGACAAGAGGTGCGGATAGCTGGTCTCATGCATCTAGCCGCGGGATGCTATGAGCAACGTGGAGGCTCCTTGTAGCTAGCAGTGTGTTGACACCACCAGTTGCATGCTCTGACTTTCAACTCGGGAATTCTTGCCATCTAGCTTATTAAGTGCATTTAATAAGATAGGACACTGAATATTTAAGAGCTAAGTTGCTGTTTTAATAATGCATTTAACAAACTATCATCCCCTTAATCAGCAATATCCCACTTCCCAGTGAGAAACTCACCTTGCTGCTTGATAAATGCATAAAAGATGCAGCAAATTGCTCCTGATATTGAAATAGGCCTCACCAAGCTTATCTTCTGATTCTGTCATAAATCTCACCATAATCCAAATCATTGCTGTGGCTGTCTACATACTAGCATGACTGAGTGGCCATGACTCAATTGTACCATGAGCTGTGCAGGAGTGTGATAATGTTGTGGAATGCAAGGTGTTTTGATATACCAGGGCCAAACATACTTGTTTTATGCTTTCAGAGACTTACTGGATTGAGAGGTTGTTATGCATGAAGACTAGGTGGACAGATCAGATATTAACTGCACTTTTGCTCATAGGGCAGCAGGTATAACTGCCAGTAATGCAGAATTGCTGAATGCCATAGTCACGTGAGAATAGCAGCCAAACTGCAAGCCTTTCCTATCTTTCAGAGATGGGCTCATGCTGGGCCAACTTTAATATAGATGAGAACTTGCCAGCATCAAATACATTCAAATAAAAAAATTCCTACACCGTATGACAGGATTCCAAAATGACTTCACAGTACTGTGACAACTACGGCTTCATCTATCTCACCTCGCAGTGTTATCTATTTATGAACTGAGACACTGGAAAATGGGACTGTTTAAACATTATTGGATTGAAGTGGGATTTATCACATGATTTATCGAAAACAAAGTTAAAAGGTAAAAGAGAAAATGCTTTATCTTCTCCGCTTCTAACATCTGAATCTACACAGGTAGATCTCACAAAGTCAAAGACAGCAACATCACAGCTTTTAAAATACAAATTTGCCCCTATTTTCAACAGGCTTGTATAAAAATGAGATTTATTATTCCCAACTGCGTAAAATAATAGAGCCTGCAGTGAGTTAGTTGACATGCATTACATATTGGTATACAAGTCAATTCTCTAAGCAGACTTGATAAATTTTCATAAAAGGGACTCTTGAATTTCAAAAGTCTATGTGATTAATAAGTAAAGTATGAAGGTTTTGTATCTACAAACACGTTAATAAGTTTTCCTCTGTCTTCTTAATTTTCCCAAGACTAATGTAAAATTCTGAAGCTGCTATAATCACACAGGTCCCTAGAATTTATTCAATGTAAGGTGCATTTCTGTGAGCAGTCAAATAAAACTTATTATTAGACAACAAATTGATCCGTCAGCAAGTCTGTACTCTCAGAATTCAATAATAAATTATTGGCTCAGCATTTTAAAAGTCTGTTATTCCATCTTGGCAGGAACATTCAGTTGGTTGCAGTTGCATACATATTTACTGTGGCAGAGCGCCAGAGTAGGTGTCAGAACTCCTGCTGAATTGCAAATGCTGCATCATTATTGTTAACAAAATCTCCATTAACCTATTCTTTATATACTAAATGGCCCACAGAATGTTTTGTGTTCAGCACTGCCATTGGAACTTAGTACCCCTTATGTTTGCTGACTCAGACATATTCTCAAAATTTACCTTGCATAGACAGAAACACAATCTCCTCCCATCAGACTTCTTTCTGACTTCTATTTCTAAAGGCATTGATTGGCAATGATTCTTTAAGCTACTGAAAAAGTATTCTGTGCTGTTCAACATATATTTGTGTTAGTTATTTCTATTTAATAATGTTCACAAAATATTTTCGTATTCCAATTAATTCACATTAGTTACAGCAATCATTTCTTACATTTATTCCTAAGCCACAGATTTAAAGGATGCCCTTTGACTTCTTAATGGTTCATTACTGGATTCATCCTGTACCATCTTTCCTTGGCAAATTACCAAGTAATAAAGTAATTCAGTGTTGTTATCTGTGTCACTTCTTGTTTGACTGATCATCCACCTCAAGGCCATATTCCAGTGGTATTTCCATATCCTGTGATGCCATGGGTTATTAGAATTCTATCAACTCTGAGAAAGTGAGGACTGCAGATGCTGGAGATCAGATTCCTGAAGAAGGGCTTATGCCCGAAACGTCGATTCTCCTGCTCCTTGGATGCTGCCTGACCTGCTGCACTTTTCCAGCAACACATTTTTCAGCTTCTATCAAACTCTGTCCTGTACTTACTCAATGAGTGACTTTCCCACACCTTTGGGGTAGAGAAGATTCACTATCCCTGAATGAAGAAGTTCCTCCTCTTCTCAATCCTACATGACTTACCTTTTATCTGAAATTGTCCACTTGTGATAGATTTCACAGCCAGAGGAAACATACTTTCTGCTCCTAATTTGTCTAGCCCTTTATAAGGTTTCTATGGGATCGCTTCCCATTCCTTTAAACTCCAGGGAATACTGGCTGAGTCTTCTCATTGGACAGCTACACCATCCCAGAAATCGTCTAATAAACCATTCCCTCTATAGCAAGTATATCCTCCTTTTGGCAAGGAAACCAGTATAGTATTCAGTACTCTCAGAGCGGTTTCAATAGTATTTTACACAATTGAAGCAAGATTGTTTTGCACCTCTACTCAAATTCTTTTGAATTGCAAGTTAACTTATTGTTTGCCTTTTGAATTGCTTGTAGTACCTGCTTGTTAGCTTTTAGTGAAAGGATTAATACGTCCTTTTTGATATCAACACTTTCTGATCTCAGCACTTAAACAATATTCTGCACCTCTGTTCCTCCCAGTAAAAGTGTATAACCTCACATTTATCCATGTTATGTTTCAATTACCATGCTCTTGCCCACTCATTCTGTCTGTCTAAAAACCCTTGAAATTGCATTGGATCCACAGTACAACTTCCATTCTCACCAAGCTTTGTGTCATCCACAAATTTGTAAGTATTACAATTGTCCACAGAATCAAATACAGGAGGTGGTGGCACAGTGATAAAGGCATTAGACTAGCAATCCAGAACTCTGGGGTGGGGGCATCAAATCCCATAGTAGATGCTGAAATTTGAATTACATTTAAAAAGACTGGAATAAAAAGCTAATCAGTGGCAATCGTGTAACTGTTGTTTGTTGTAAAAACACATTAATGTCCTCTAGCGAAGGAAATTTGGTGCCCTTACCTGGTCTAGCCTACTTGGGACTACAGATCTATAACAACCTGGTTGACTCTTCACTGCCCTCTCTGCAAGAGATGCTGGCCTAGGCAATGAAATCCACATATAAACAATTTTTAAATTATCATTGTTATAGATTGTAAATAGTTGGGGCTCAAACACTGATACCAAAGAATGTCTTTGGTCTCCAAAGGATGATTATTGTTATTTTCAGCTTATTAGCCAATCTTCAATTCATGTTTGCATATTACCCCTACACCCACATCCTTAATTTTGGTTAGGAATCCCAAGTGGGACTTTATCTAAAGCCTTCTGAAAATCCAAATATACCACATCTATTGGTTCTTCCTTATCAAAAATGCTAGTAACATCTCAAGATGTTAAGTTTTAAAGTTCATAAATTCATATAGACTCTGCCCAATTAGGCAAGTATTTTCTAACTGTTCAGTAATCAAATCCTATAGAATAGATGCTTATATTTTTCCTATTACTGATATTGTGTAGCTCTTTGTTTCCTTTTTTCTTCCATTCTTAAACAGTAGGACTATTTTTATAATCTTCCAGTCTTCAAATACCATTGAAAAATTATTAGAATTTTAAAAGATGATTATCAATCTATCTATGATCTTTGTAGCCATTTCTTTTAACAGTCTGGGGGGGAGACCATAATTAGTTTCTGGGAATCTGTTAACATTTAGTCATTACCATCTTTTTTATTAATACTAATTTATGATTTTTGAGAATATTTGTAGCTCAGGTTGTGGTTCAGGTTGTAAGTTTCCTCACTGAGTGGAAGATTTGTTCTTAGATGTTTCATCACCATGCTAGGTAACATCATCAGTGAGTCTCTGTTGAAGCATTGGTGTTCTGTCCCACTTTCTATTTATGTGTCTTGGTCTGTTGTAATGGGTGATATCACTTCCAGTTCTTTTTCTGAGAGGTTGGTAAATGGGGTCTAAATCGCTGTCTTTGTTGATGGAGGTCCAGTTTGAATGCCAGGCCTCTAGGAATTTGTGTGCATGTCTTTGTTTAGCCTGTCCCAGGATGGATGTATTGTCCCAGTCAAACTAGTGTCCCTCTTTTTCTGTGTGTATGGACATTAGTGATAGCTGGTTGTGTCTTTTGGTAACTAGTTGGGATGCTAAGGGACTGGAGTAGTCTGGTCATCATCTCCAAGATGTCTTTGATATATGGTAGTGTGGCTAGAGTCTCTGGGTGTGGTGTGTCTTCTTGTTTATATTTGTTCAGGAAGAATTGGCAGACTGTGCTTATTGGGTACCCGTTGTTATTGACCACCAATATCAGGATTCTTGGCAGAAGCAGTTATGCAGAGGTTGGCTCCATTATGCAGAATGTGGATGACACCTTTGTCATCATGAAACAGAACAAATTAGAAGAAACTCAAAAACACATAAACAATATCCTTACTGGTATAAAGCTCACCAAAGAGGAAGAGAACAACAATAGACCCCCCTTCCTTGATGTCACAGTAGACCGAAAAGCCAATGGAGACCAGTGTCTACAGGAAAGCCACACACACAGACCAGATACTCAACTACAGGAGCAACCATCCCAACACCCACAAATGGAGCTGCATCACAACATTATTTAAATGAGCCACAACACACTGCAGCACCCAGGAACTACAAGATGCCGAAGAAAAACATCTACACGATGTATTCAAGAACGACAGGTGCTCGATAAGCACAGTCCACCGATTCTTAGATGATGACCAGACTACTCCGGTCTCCTAGCATCATGGTAGCCCACAAACCTACCACCACACTGAAAGTACCCCATACTAACAAACAGCAGAATGAACATCATATGAACATCATATACAAAATACCCTGCAAGGGCTGCAACAAATATTACATTGGACAGACCGGCTGGAAACTAGCCACCAGGATACACGAGCACCAACTAACCACCAAAAGACACAACCAACTATCACAAGTACCCATACACACACACGAAGAGAGACACCAGTTCGACTGGGACAATACATCCATCCTGAGACATGCTAAACAAAGACATGCACAGGAATTCCTAGAGGTCTGGCATTCAAACCGGAACTCCATCAACAAACACATCAATTTAGACCCCATTTACCAACCTCTCAGAAAAAGAAGCGGAAGTGATTTCACCCACCACAACAGACCAAGACACACAAATAGAAAGCAGGACAAAACATCAGTGCTTCAACGGAGGCTCACTGATGGTGTTACCTACCATGGTGACAAAACATCTGAGAATAAATCTTCCAGCTCAGTGAGGAAACATGCAACCTGAATACTAATTTATTTCAGTTCTATGCTCTTACTGGACTCGTGGATCTCAATTAATTCAAACAGACTTCTTGCATCTTCCTCTATGAAGACCAATAATAATTGTTTACTTTGCTTCTCCAACATTTCTCCATTTCCCACTGTAAATTCTTCTGTCTCTCCTTGTAATCGATCCCCATTTGTTTTTTGCTAATCTTTTGTTCATTGCATACCTATGGAAGCTTTTAAAACTGCTTTCAATATTTCTTGCTGGATTGCATTCATATTTTCATTTCTTTTATCATTTCTTGATCATCCTTTGCTAAACTCTAAAGTTTATCCAATCCTCAGCCTTATGCTTTCTTTTGGCACTTTATTAGTTTCCACATTTGCTGTTAAATTCACCTTTAACTTCCCTTGTTAGCCCTTTTTCCTGTTGGATATTTTTTGCCTTTAAGGAATGTATGTTTTTTGAAATTATTTCTTTAAATGCTAGCCATTGTCTGTTTACTGTCCACATTTTGAATGTATTTTTTGAGTCCGCCATTACCAACTTCCTCCTCCTACCTTCATAATCGCCCTTGCTTAAATTTAGGAGCCCAATTTCAGAGTGAGTTCCATATTTTTCACACTGGATGATAATTCCTATCATACTATGATTACTTCTGCATAAAGGTTCTTTTACAAGAAGATTATTAATCAACTCTTTGTATAATATCAGATCAAAAATAGCCTGTGCCCTGATTTCTTCCTTAATATTTTACTCCAGAAAACTATCTCAAATACGTTCCAGGAATTCTTTCCCCACAGAAGTGGAATGCCTGATAAGCAACATAGTGCACATTTATTCAATCAAATGACCATGTTAGATATTGGGTGGGGGCCAGTCCTCTGTCCAGTCAAGGGGTGTGCTGCTAGTTAGGAGGTACCAGTAATCATGGACTTGGTCCAAGGGCTTGCCAACGGCAGCTCATTGTCAATGGATGTGACTGGGTACTATCTGGGGAGTGGGCAATGTTCAATCATATACAGTATGGGAAACAGTTGATAGCAGTGAGTTCCACAATGTAATGTCAGGGTTCAGGATCAGGGAGGACAGTTGATGGCAAAGTGCAATGTGTAGGGTGTCCATTTGCTGGGGAAGATGGGAAAGGACTGTCAGGGTGCAGCGAGGTAAAAGGAGTCATGGAGAGCCTGGGGAGGTCCCAAATGACCAGATGGAATCCAGTGCTGATGGTATCTACTGCGAACTGCATTCCATGCCATTCACTTGCCATTCTCTGGTTGTGAAATTGGACTAGAAAATAGCTGGAAAAATGCCCTGGGTGGATGCAGTCATGTCAGTTTGACTGGCGAAAGCACAGGATCCACGTGTGCTGACCACAAAGGCACTGAAGGGGCAGATACATGAAGCAGCCATTTGTCAATCCCAACCACATTTAATATGTAATAACTTCAATATCTAGTGATGGCGTTTAGGAGTCAAATACAGATTTTTACCATGCAATTGACGTTTTCTCATTTAACATTGCAGTCTCAATGATGTTGCCAGGATTGGAGAGTTTGAGCAGTAGGGAGATGCTGAATAGGCTGGGGCTGTTTTCCCTGGAGCATCGGAGGCTGAAGGATGACCTTATAGAGATTTATAAAATCATGAGGGGTGTGGATAGGGTAAATAGGCAAGGTCTTTTCCCTGGGGTAGGGGAGTCTAGAACTAGAGGGCATTGGTTTAAGGTGAGAGGGGAAAGATTTAAAAGGAATCTAAGAGGCAACTTTTGTAGGCAGAGAGTGGTACATGTATGGATGAGCTACCAGAGAAAGTGGTGGAGGCTGGTACAATTGCAACATTTAAGAGGCATCTGGATGGGTATATGAATAGGAAGCATTTAGAGAGATATGGGCCCAGTGCTGGCAAACTCTGGCAATTAATTTAGGATGTCTGGTCAGCATGGCCAAATTAGACTGAAGGGTCTGTTTCCATCTTGATGACTCTATAACTTAAAAAGAGGCCATTGCTGGTCAAAGTCAAATCATTATTTGTGCAACTTCCAAAGGTGCTATGGGAGGCACAGACCATTGCCCCATGATTTGTCATATGCATCTTACAACGGTCTGTGCTGAAGGCAATGGAAAGTTGTATTATTGATGTGAGTTTGGGATAGGGGTCAGAATGCAACAGGCACTCTGTTTTGTTTTACTGTGCTGTTCACTCTCAGTCCATTGCCTTTCCCAATTGATACACACACTGAGGCTGGAGGTGAGTGATTGATGGAGAGACAAGGCCCTTGCTATTGGGGTGCAGCATAGTTGACTGTGCGGAGAAATGTGTCCAACCCTCATCTGCAGGTGATGCCATTTTAGATGCCTAAAAACCTCTTTCACTGCCTGTGTTGCAAACTTAGGTAATTTCCACCAAGCTTTTGTACTCTGCCGCTGGTGGGATGCTAGTCGCTGTGGCTGCATTCCGAAGTGGGGAAAGAAATTTGCAAGAAGAGCAATGGCCAGGACAAGCAGGGAATAATTGCAAACACATGAGGAGGATCATGAGCAACCAGCTCAGGGACAGGTCACAGCCACAGAACACCTCAGAATGCATGAACTCTGCAGGAGGCCTAACTTGCATTGCCTAGGAATAGCGAGGAGCAATGCCAGTGCAGGTCATATTTGTCCCAGCGTGCTAAAGTACGACCTGAGATCTGCCGGATGGGGAGGCCATCCTCTCCTGAGGATCGTGAAGGTGACGACAGCTTTGAATTTTTATGTAAGTGGCTCCTTCCAGATGGCTGACCTGTATGGAATCTCTATCATTGCTCCTACAAATGCATCAGGATAGTGAGCGCTGAAATGTATGCAAGATCATCCTGGTTCATTTTGTTCCCTCATAATGTGCTCAGTGTTGCAGCCCAGGTAGTAGGATTCTGGAACTTAGCCGGCCTCCCCCGAAGTTGGGTGCCATCATGGCACTGAGAGGGCCATATCACAACACTGGAGAATTCATCACAACAAATGGCTTCCACTTGATTAATAATCACAGTTACCACTTCCAGGAGGTGTGTGCCTGCTACCATGGCAGCTGCTGCAACTCCTACATCCTGGAGCATTCTGATGTACCTGGTGCATTTGAGGGTCCAGGTGCCTTTCAATGCTGATTACTGTGTTCCAAGGGCTACGCCCTGCAGCCATGTTTCATGATACTATTGTACAAGCCCCTGACTGATTAGGAGGTGAGATATGATGCTGCCCATCCTCTACCAGGGCCATGTTGGAGCAGGAACTACGGTCCCTGAAGATGTATTTGTGCTGCTTAGACCAGTCTGGGTGGTCCCTCCAGTGTAGTCCACTTCAACCAGCCATGCCCTGCTCTGCACAATTGGAGTGGGCAATGAGGCAACATTCTGTATGCTGAGGACCTGAAGATCTGAAAAGAGAACGAAGGAAAGGACATTGGCAAAGAAGAAGTTCTCCTTGTTCGTGTCACAAGTTTAGCTCTGCTGGGCACTACAAACTAGACAGGACCTGATTGACACCCAGTTCCAACAGATGGGAACTGGGTCTAACAGACCATCATGGACTACAGATTAACTGTTGCTCATAATACCAGCATTTGGTTTGCACAATGGAGGTAAACTGGAGCCTCTATTTGTTTTGTTTGTTCACTTTGATGGCTGTAAAAAGAATTTGGAATTGTCCTATTGTTTGGCTGTGTGTGACATTGACAGGTTGCTGACTTCAGTGGACAGTGGGGACACAGTATCAGTGTTGTGAAAAGGGTGTTAAAATGGGATGTAGCTCCGAACAGGAAAGGTGTGTGGTATTAAACAGTAACAAGGGTGGGAGAATGGGGCTGTATGTGTGAGGAGAAGTGAGAAGCATAGCTTTGTTGCTATTCTACCATTATACTACTGATGAGGGGCAACACAGAGGTGCTAAAGCTTATCTGGATGTGCAGCAACTCTTTAAATATAGCCTGGGTGCAAGGGACATCGGTCTTTCCAGATCCCAGATATCTGTTGAGTGGCAAGTTATTCCAGGAACACAATAAGATAGGACTACAATCACTTGTTGGAGACATTGTAAGGACAGGATAATAGTTAATGAGGTGAGTTTGATAAGATATGGGGAGAAATCTCACTGGGCCTCAAAGCAAGAATTCCTCCAAAAAACTGAATACAACCCACATTTAGCCAAAAGAAACATAGGATTCGGCCCAGCATTTGTATTTAAGTGACTTTGTAAGCTTTTGTTCCATTGTTAGTAGCTGGGTTTAATCTAAGAAAAATCTCAGTTTGATGAAAATGCACATGAGTCTTTACTGTATTTTCAGGCTTGAGTTTTGTACTTGTACTAACATGTATGTTAGAGCGTGAGGACTGCGGATGCTGGACATTCCTGATGAAGGTGGCTTCTGCTCAAAACATTGACTCTCCCGCTCCTCAAATGCTTCCTGACCAGCTGTGCTTTTCCAGCACCATACTTTTTGACTATAATTTATGTTTGTTAGGATTTGGATTTCTGTGTTGGGAATGAAGCATGTTTATGTTCTACTGTTTATATATGGGCACCTTTAGTAGTCAGTGTAGGTCCAACAAACTGGCATCACCCTGGTTTAACTCTCTATTTCATGCCCAGGGATGTAAACCTCACTTGTGTTTGGAAAAGGTAAAGCTTTTTGCATACCCAAAATCAAAAAGGACTGGAAATTTAAGGTGCTAAGTACAAAACAGGATATTTTTCAATTACATAATTTACATGTGAGCAATACTACCCAAGGTTAAGTATTACCTCCCACTTTTTGAGCAGCCTTCACAGAGCCTTTAATAACTTTAGACAATGCAGTCATTTATATCAATGTTTTGCAATACTTAAATGTACAATTCAGTGCTTGAACGCATTGCAGAATGCCTGGGGATGCTTCGTGCCAAAAATGCCACTAATACCTTCACTGATCTAATTGTTATTCCTGAGACAAGCACTAAAGCGATGCCAATCCATCTTGCGCAATCATTATGGCAGTTACAGTCTATCCAGAAGCATTTGCAGTGGACAATGGGTGATCCAGGTTCATCGTACTCTTGTTTGCTAATTCACATCTACTAGAAGGTGCAAAGAAAGCCAGGATGGAACCTCCAGACCAGACTGAGTATTTATTATTATTTTCATGGTGCTTGAAGCATGTTTTGGTACAATTAATTTCCCAGTTTTGGTACAATTAATTTCCACCATCAATACAGCAAATATATTTAATTCTATACCACTGAAATGCCACAACTCAGATATGCCTATGTAAGTATGGACAACTAATAACAGCCATGTAAAATGCCCAATCAACCCCACACCCTCCCCTCCACCAGCATTCACTTATTTAATGCAATTGCTATTCTTGACAGTAAGTTTTCATTGTGTCAGCTTCCCAGTAAGTGTATTGGTAGCGGTTAGTCTGAAAAAGAAAACCTCTTTCCATTTCCCATTTTTATTTTCTTCCCTTCTTTCAATTCTCATCTATCACTTTTGTTTTGTTTGCTCCCCTGCTCTTATTTCTTTGGCATGTTTAGTTTTATTGGATCCCTTCTCCATTTCTGTTTCTGGATCTTTCACTTCGTCTGTCTCCTCCTTTATTTTGTCTCTCTCTCTATTCAGTCATTTTTATCTCTCTTCTGTTTTCTTACTGACTTTTATTCCGACTTCGTTATTTTATCTTCTGCATCTAACTTTTCACTTTACTTAACTTTTCTTTGATTATAATTTTTTTTCTTCCATTTCAGTTTTGGAGCCACCTCTTGTGAAACTGTGGAAGCAGCATAGGGTTTAGATGGAGAGAGGGACAGTAGAAGGAGTCAAGGACTGGGGTTCCTAAGGGGCTGGTGCAATGTGACTTGAAGGGAGTTGAGGAATGGAGCTTAAGGCAGCTGAGGGTAACCTTGAAGGGAGTGGGAAGTGTGACTTTTGGAAAAACCAGGAATTCTATTGAAACAAAAACTGACAGGCCTGTTCAGAATCAGAGATTGGTCAGTATTTTCCCAACATTGGCAGATATCTAATTATAGTCAAGATGGTCCTAGGGAGTGTTGCTGAACAAAGAGACCTTGGAGTGCAAGTTCATAGCTCCTTGCAAGTGGAGTCGCAGGTAGATAGGACAGTGAAGAAGGCATTTGGTATGCTTTCCTTCATTGGTCAGAGTATTGAGTACAGGAGTTGGGAGGTCATGTTGCGGCTATACAGGACATTGGTTAGGCCAGTGTTGGAATATTACATGCAATTCTGGTCTCCTTCCTATCAGAAAGATGTTGTGAAACTTGAAAGTGTTCAGAAAAGATTTACAAGAATGTTGCCAGGGTTAGAGGATCTGAGTTATAGAGAGAGGCTGAAAGGCTGTGGCTGTTTTCCCTGGAGTGTTGGAGGCTGAGGGGTGACCTTATAGAGGTTTATAAAATTATGAGGGGCATGGATAGGATAAATAGACAAAGTATTTTCCCTGCGGTCAGGGAGTCCAGAACTAGAGGGCATAGATTTAGGGTGAGAGGGGAAAGATATAAAAGAGATCTAAGGGGCAACTTTTTCATGCAGAAGGTGGTACATATATGGAATGAGCTACCAGAGGATGTGGTGGAGGCTGGTACAATTGCAACATTTCAGAGGCATTTGGATGGGTATATGAATAGGAAGGGTTTGGAGGGATATGGGCCGGGGGTTGGCAGGTGAGACTAGATTGGGTTGGGATATCTGGTCGGCATGGACAGGTTGGACCGAAAGGTCTATTTCCATGCTGTACATCTCTATGACTCTACTACTCTATTAGAGTGGTGCTGGAAAAGCACAGCGGGTCAGACAACATCTAAGGAGCAGGAAAATCAATGTTTGGGGCAAAAGCCCTTCATCAGGAATGAGGTAGCGAGCCTCCAGGGTGGACGGATAAATGGGAGGAGGGTGAGGCTGGGGAGAAGGTAGGTAAGAGTGCAATAGGTAGATAGAGGTGGGGATGAAGGTGATAGGTCAGAGAGGAGGCTGGAGCGGGTAGGTGAGAAAGGAGATTGGCAGGTAGGACAGGTCATGAGGATGGTTCTGAGCTGGAAGATTGGAACTGGGGTAAGGTGGGGGGAGGGGAAATGAGGAAACTGGTGAAGTCCACACCACAAATATATCTAATTATATTGGAGTTCAGAAAAGCACTGCACTGCATCAATGTGAATGTTTCCTTTATTATTTCCAACATCATCTGTCTTCCTGGCTCTCCAAATGTAATTCCCAAATTCATTACCAATTTCAGATGAAGCATGGGTAATTTAATGTTGTGGACTGGCACTCCATTAGAACTGGAAGGAAATGACCCACATTTATTTCACGTTGGACTTCAATACGTGACAGAGAGAACAGAAATTATTTTGTCGGTTCTGGCAATGGATATAGTATCCATTTCCAGCGGTGAAACTGCAATGTGCTAATCTATTATGCCCAAGATGCAATGTTATATAAAAGAAGAAACAGTGCAACATATTTTCTAAAAGAAATGCAACTTTGATTTTCTTTTAGTTTGTCATTTGTGTATACTTGTATATACTTGGCTCAACAGAAATTATCATTTAGTTTCACGTTCTTCCAATATTTACAATTGTCTCATTGTATTTATTAATCCCATGTAAAGATTGTTCACTTTGACCAGAAATGTCCAAATTGCAAGTTGAGACCCAAGACAAAGATAGATCTTTGTTTTTTTTTTCTGTTATTGTAAAATGGGTAATATTGAATTGGTGCCTATTTCACATCTCTCTCTAATTTTATTTCTACTGACTTGAAAGGAAATAAGGACAGCAGAGATGTTAAATGGGTTGCCAGTACTCAGAAAGAATCCAAAGATCAGAGGATGGCAACACAAAAGTATGATTCCCTAATTCACACTTTCTTCAAGCGTAGAGTACCACTGGGATTGCGAGATCAGAGAAAATAACTGACTATCTCTCATTCTTCCCAAATTTAAAGAGAAAATATGAAATATTTGCCTTTCTTTTGTCATACAAATACTAAACTGCATTGGTTCACCTTATATCATAACTAAATAAAGTGTTTTTATTATGATTTCAGTGTACACTAATATGTAGATTTAATGGATATGTTTTTTGTGGAAAAAGTGTTTTTCTAAAAATGAAAATAAAAACTCAAAGTTTTATTTTTCATTCAATCAAGGCTTCCATAACAACAGGGTAACAAAATTACTTCATTGTGATTTTCAAAGGATATTACAATGCTAACAATATACTGAATTGTCCAGGCTGTATATTGGTGATTATAATCTTACAGCTGATCAAAATAAGACTCCAAAATACTTTACATTTCAGACAATCACCAACAGTTACGGACATGAAGTGGTTACCTCTAGCTGATTCAGATAATAAGAACAAAAATTCTGTCGAGCATTTGTGTTATCATCTGCTGCTTGAAATAACCTCAGAAATTAGGAAATGGAAAGTTAAGGAAGGAACATCTCTAAAATAAATAAACACATTAATTATTTGTCAGCCTTGTAAGACTTGTCAAATTGTCACTTGCTAGGAATCTGTCCTAAAGCTAAGGAAATATGCAGGAAGATGCTTATAGTGATATGAAAAGCAATGTAGAGGTTAAAATAGCGTGAACCTTTTTGTCGATTCATTGAAGTTGCTCATATTTCAAGGGAGTGAAAGGGATTTGCTTTGTATAGCACAGTCCAATCTAAGATTGTTCAACATACGATTTAACAGAATATTTGGCTTTTTTCAAAGAGCTTCATTTTAGGTATTATAAACTATTTTAGAGAGGAATGTAATAGTAAATCTTTTAAAAAAAAACTCTCACTGAGTGACTGAAAACATAGATGCAATGGTTCCAGAAGAACAATATAATCAAATCTCAAATGAAGCCAGAGAAAGCAGAAAATGCAGTGAATGCTCGAGAAACTCAGCCGGTCTGAGTGCAACTATGGAAAGATAAAGCAGAGTTAATGTTTTGAGTGTGGTATGACTCTTCAGAAATGTCCAAAGATTTTCTCTCTATACAGAGACAGCCAGATCTGTTGAGTTTCTCCAGCATTCACCATGTTTCAGATCTCCAGCATCTGCAGTGTTTTGTTTTTAGTGGAGAGAACAGGGTTTATTTCACACTGAGAAATTACTTGAAATGATTATCAGAAAAAGCTGACGTTGTGTTAACTCTTTTGTAAAAAGTAGAGCAGGACAACTATCTGAGTAATTTATGATTTGCAAAACACAATGGCTTCGGTCATAATACTCATGGTGGAAGCTAAGAGATAAATGAAACTCCACTGAAATTTAATTTAATGTGTGGAATATTCTTGTCACAATATAGTGGTGCCAGCATGTTTATAATTAAAAACATATTGAGCAGGTATGGGACTGGGTGGTTGCCCATGTTTTGTATTGATTCCACTCTGTGTCAATTAACTATCTCCATATCCTCTTACTTATCCTCCAGTATTCCCTCTATTCACCCGTATCAAGTTGATCATGAAATAGGTCATGTTTGATTTATTCAATATCTCATCCAAGCATGATATTTCATGTAAAGGTCTGGACAGAGCCTCAGGAAGTTCTTTGACCATGAGGACACTCTTTGCCAGAAGTAAATGTGTCCACATGGGCAGTTCCAGCAGAACAGTCTCCAGATGTTGATTAAAAAGAGTTCCTAGTCAATTTTTCCTTCTCATACCAAACTTATTCATAAGGCTACTGCCATCACAGCGATGTTTGGACATCCTCCAGCAATATATGGCTCAGTGACACTCCATGTGTCTTAAATACCTTTGTAGTCTTTAGAGAGAAAAGCTCACTCATTTTAGCAAGTTAAACTCAGAAATACTTTTGCATATTAATAAAAATTATTCTCAACAAATATTTATATGAGGCATTAGAAACAGAAATTGCTGGAGAAATTCAGCAGGTCTCGCATGATCTTGGACAGAAAGCAGAACTAACATTTCGAGTCCATTAGTATTTCTTCAGAACTGAATAAGCACTAACCCTGCTTTCTCTCCACAGATAGAACATAGAACATAGAAAGATACAGCGCAGTACAGGCCCTTCGGCCCTCAATGTTGCGCCGACCGAATCCTACCTAACCTACACTAGCCCAATAACTTCCAAATGCCTATCCAATGCCCGCTTAAATGACCATAAAGAAGGAGAGTTCACCACTGCTACTGGCAGGGCATTCCATGAACTCACAACCCGCTGTGTAAAGAATCTACCCCTAACATCTGTCCTATACCTACCACCCCTTAATTTAAAGCTGTGTCCCCTAGTAACACCTGACTCCATTAGCGGTAAAAGGTTCTCAGTGTCGACCCTATCTAAACCCCTAATCATCTTATACACCTCTATCAAATCTCCCCTAAACCTTCTCTTCTCCAATGAGAACAGTCCCAAGTGCCTCAGCCTTTCCTCATAAGATTTTCCTACCATTCCAGGCAACATCCTGGTAAACCTCCTCTGCACTCGTTCCAATGCCTCCACATCCTTCCTATAGTATGGCGACCAAAACTGCACACAATACTCCAGATGAGGCCGCACCAGAGTCTTATACAGTTGCAACATGACCTCAGGACTCCGGAACTCAATTCCTCTACCAATAAAGCCCAGTACACCATATGCCTTCCTCACAGCACTATTTACCTGGGTGGCAACTTTCAGAGATCTATGTACATGGACACCAAGATCCCTCTGCTCATCCACACTACCAAGTAGCCTACCATTAGCCCAGTAATCCATCCTCTTGTTACTCCTACCAAAGTGAATGACTTCACACTTAGCTACATTGAATTCCATTTGCCACCTTTCTGCCCAGCTCTGCAACTTATCTATATCCCGCTGTAACCTACCACTTCCTTCCTCACTATCCACAACTCCACCGACTTTTGTGTCATCCGCAAACTTGCTTACCCAGTTTTCAAGCCCTTCCTCTAGATCATTTATAAAGATAACAAAAAGCAATGGTCCCAAAACAGATCCTTGTGGTACACCGCTAGTAACTGCACTCCAAGATGAACATAGTCCATCAACTACTACCCTCTGTCTCCTTCCAGCCAGCCAATTCCTAATCCAAACCTCTAATGTATCCTCAATGCCATACATCCGTAGTTTTAGCATTAGCCTACCATGGGGAACCTTATCGAACGCCTTACTAAAATCCATATACACAACATCTACTGCTTTACCCTCGTCCACTTCCTTGGTCACCTTCTCAAAGAACTCAATAAGGTTTGTGAGGCACGACCTGCCCTTCACAAAACCATTCTGGCTATCCTTGATCACGTTATTCCTATCCAGATGTTCATAAATCTTATCCCTTACCATTCTCTCTAAGACTTTGCCCACCACTGAAGTCAGACTCACTGGCCTATAGTTACTAGGGCTATCCCTACTCCCTTTCTTGAACAAGGGGACCACATTCGCTATCCTCCAGTCCTCTGGTACTATTCCCGTTGACAATGACGACATAAAAATCCAGGGGCCAATGGCTCTGCTATCTCCTCCCTAGCTTCCCATAGGATCCTAGGGTAAATGCCATCAGGCCCAGGAGACTTATCTATTTTCATCCTCTCCAATATTCCCAGAACCTCTTCCCTGCATATTTCCAGGCCATCCATTCTAATCATTTGTGACTCCATATTCACATCAGCAACAGTGTCCTGTTCCTGAGTGAATACTGATGAAAAGTATTGATTTAGTGTCTCGATGTTGCCAGACCTGCTGAATTCCCCCAGCAATTTCTGTTTTTGCTTCAGATCATCAACATCTGCAATTTTTTGTTTTACTTCTATTGAATAACCATTGTGCATGTTTTAATTTATTACTTCATTCCATATTTTTTCAAAGCAGGCTTTGTTATGTCTAAAATCATATGGTTTATTTGAAAATGGAATGACATGAAATATAGTCTTCAGTGAATTGAAAAAGTAATACAGCAGTATCTTGAAGTAACCTCTAGTGGGAGTTCTGATCACAGGTTGTAGCTTTTGTTACCTGGCATCAAATAAATGAAATCTTTCTACTTTTACTTGAGTTTGATACAAGCACACAGCTGTTCTGTCTGTATTTCACCTGAAGAAATGTATTATTAGTAATGTTAAATTCTTGGTATAGATTTCCAGATCACTTTGAGAGCAGCATTTGAAGGTGTGGTCAAATCACCTCCTCTGATGGTTCAGCTGCTAAAAGCAATGTGTAAGAGGAGCTGCACTAAGACAGTAGAATTATGGTACTAGATGAAATTGAAATTGGCCTCAATGGGGAAATATCCAGATAGATCCCACCACCAGGGATATATTTCCCTCTCTACCCCTATCAGCATTCAGGAGAGACCACTCCTTCCGTGACTCCCTTGTTAGGTCCACACCCCCCACCAACCCAACCTCCACTCCCAGCACCTTCCTCTGCAACCGCAAGTGCAAAACTTGCGTCCACACCTCCCCCCTCACCTCCCTCCAAGGCCCCAATGGATCCTTCTATATCCGTCACAAATTCACCTGCACCTCCACTCACATCATTTACTGTATCCGCTGCACCCAATGTGGTCTCCTCTACATTGGGGAGACAGGCCGCCTACTTGCAGAACATTTCAGGAAACACCTCTGGGACACCCACACCAACCAACCCAACCGCCCTGTGGCTGAACACTTTAACTCCCCCTCCCACTCCACCAATGACATGCAGGTCCTTGGCCTCCTCCATCGCCAGACCCTGGCCACATGACGCCTGGAGGAAAAGCGTCTCATCTTCCGCCTAGAAACCCTCCAACCACATGGGATGAATGTAGATTTTTCCAGCTTCCTCATTTCCCCTCCCCCCACCTTATCTCAGTCCCAACCCCTGGATTCAGCACCGCCCTCTTGACCTGCAATCTTCTTCCTAACCTCTCCGACCCCACACCCTCTCCGGCCTATCACCCTCACCCTCACCTCCTTCCACCTATCGTATTCCCTCCCCCCTACCTTTTATCTCAGCCCACTTGGCACATCAGCCTCATTCCTGAAGAAGGGTTTATGCCCGAAACGTCGATTCTCCTGCTCCTCGGATGCTGCCTGGCCTGCTGTGTTTTTCCAGCACCACATTTTTCAACTCATTGGGGAAAGTAAACTACAGAGGGTCACGTTTTAGATGTGTAGGGACTGGGTTTGTATTTGATCATGATGTTCCCAGCAGTTGATTATCCCTATCATGAGTGACACTTGAGTGAGGCACGACACCACAGGTGGATGTTCATGCAGACAGACCTGATGTGAAGGGGGAAACAAATTAGGCAAAAAGCAAATTGAATTTATTATTGGAGAGTGTCAGCTACTACTTCATATCTGCACATTGAAGTAATAATGCTTTTTTAAACATCAGTGGATAATACTGAGTAGCATAATTTGTGATGTTCAGTTCCTTTTAACTACTAAAAATGCAAATTTCAGTTTGTTGTCTTTTAATAAGATCTGTCTGTTTATACTATCCTCAGATATATTTCTTTTTTTTAAGTGCTGTCAAACAGTCATTGACTTGAAACGTTGGGACTTCACCCCACCCCCAACTGAATGGCTGGCAAGAGACCCATGTTGTCTCCTTTCAGAAGGACCACCAAATGAAGAGCCAAGGGTTTAAGGGCTTGCAGACAGAAGCTTCAATGTCAGTGGCAGTGAGAATGAAACTCCCAAGCATGAAGATTATGTGGTCTCCAGCAGTACTGACCCACCTGATTAAATCCCCTCACTGTCCTTAGCTCCCAATCTCACGTTGGAGATGGCATTACATTCCAGCCATTAACTTGTTTTCTCTCACCATTGCTGCTGCTAGATCCATTGAGCATTTTCAGTTTTTACTTTTTTTAGGGTTGTCTTTGTTCCTGTGGTGCATCATCCCTGAGCAACATCCTATGCAGCAGCTACAGTGTAGACTCTTATCAGCATCAAGAAGAGATTCGCCAAATACTTTAGAGACTCGAACTCTTTCTTTTTCCCCAGGATTTGGAGCCTCCCTTATTGAATTGGGGAATTGAGAGTGACTTCTATGTGCAACTAATAATAGTTAATTATATAGTTGTAATTATATAATTATAGTTAACTAGTTATATGAACTAATTCTGAATCATAATTTCAGTGATCACCTGATCAGACAGCATAATGAAATTGAGAAATTCCTAAATAAAACTCTCTTAAAAGCTTGAAATGCATGCAAATACAAGGAGAAGTGTGAAAAGAGACAGGCACTCGCAATGTTCATTGCTGCAACTAGATCTACTGAACAATCTATTGCTGAAAAAGCAGATATTGTGTATTTCTGCAATACTCAAGTTTTTACTATAGTTTTTTGAGGTCTATTGAACCAAATCATCTTGGTAATAAGTGATATTAGACTTAGGATGTTATTAATGAACAAATTAGTCAGCAAATTGAGGCAATGAAGAGTTAAGCCATGATTCTGAATCTTCATAACTTGGTGGGTGATTCGCTGCTCCCAAGAATGACATCCTATCATTTGCCTCCCTGGTATTTTTTAAGGTTATATAGTTGCATTTGCATTCATTCTTTTCTTTATCTTAAAATCTCATTACTTTCAAATTGGCTTAGCTATCATTTCTCTACCCCTTCAACCTTCACAGCGTTGATACTTCACTCAGCTGTGACCCTTTCTACTTTCCCCAAATAGAAGCTGGAATTTCACCATCAAGTCAGAATATTTTGACAAATCTGTCTCGTTTAAAAGGACTCCTCTGCTATTTTTCATTTCAGGAGCAGAATGGATTATGAATTACCATCTCTAAAGACAGTTCACAGAACCACAGAGGTGGGTGTATGCTAAGGCAGCAAGTACTGGAGAAAGTCAGCAAGACTGACAGTATCTGTGGAGAGAGAAACAATGTTTCAAATCCTGTATGACTATTGTTTGGAACTGAACTCCTTTCAGTTTTGAAGAAGAGTATTACTTCTCCTGAAAAATTAACTTTGAGCTGCCAGACCACTGAGTTTCTCCAGCGGTTTCTGTATTTGTTTTGGGTTTCCAGCATTCGCAGTAGTTTGTTCTTTTACATGTCAAGAGAGACTAAATAGAGTGAATGTCTCAGTTTTCATATTGCTGAAACCCTCAACTACAAATTTATTAACTCTAGATGTGACTTCTCCCTGGTCTTTCTAGTTCTATACTCTGCAAATGTGAGGGCATACTAAACCCTGTTGGCTCTATCCTAACTTGCAGTAAGTTCTACACACTTATCTTCATTGTCTCCCATACAAGTAATGGTCATTATTTTTTATATTCATTGATCACTGGCTAGGCCAGCATTTATTCCCCATTGTTAATGTCAACCATATTGCTGTGGGTCTGGACTCACGTGCAGGCCAGGCCAGGTAAGGATGGAAGATTTCCTTTCCTAAATGACATTAGTAATCCAGATATGGTCATCATTAGAGCCCTCATTCCAGATTTTTATTGAATTCACATTCCACCATCTGCCATGGCAGTTTTCAAACCCAGATTACCAGAACATTACCTGGGGTCTGGATTACTGATCTACAATAATACCACTAGGCTGTTGCCTCCCTTTAATAATTCTTCTTTACAGTTTTTTTATTGCTTTAACACTTTCTGTTTTTGTACCTCAGTCCTACATTCCTTGTATCCCAGTCTTTGTTCCTTATTCTTTATTTTGCTCCCTTAAAACACTCAGTAAAACCTATTACTTTGACCAAGCTTTGCAGTCAGCTAATCTAATATCACTTTATGAGGGCAAGAGAGAGGCAAAAGTAGACATTGGGCCCCTGGAAAATTATGCTGGAGAGATAATGGTGGGGAAAAAGGAAATGGCTGAGGAATTGCTTCGCATCTGTCTTCATGGTAGAAGACACAAGTCACATCTGAAAAATTCAAGAGTCAGGGGCAGAGCTGAGTATGGTCACCATCACCAAGGAGAAGGTTCTAGAAAAACTGAATGGCCTGAAGGTGGATAGATCACCTGGACCAGATGGACTGCACCCCAGATAGCTGAAGAGATAATGGAGCTGTTAATGGTGATCTTTCAGGAATCAATAGAGTCAGAGAGAGTTCAAGAGGACTGGAAAATTACTAATGTGACACCCATGTTTGAAAAGGGAGTATGGCAAAAGTCAGAAAATTACAGACTGCTTAGCCTAACCTTGCTTGTGGGTAAGATCCTGGAATCCATTGCGAAGGACGAGATTTATGAATATATGGATATATATGGTAAAATAGGGCAAAGTCAGCATGGTTTTGAGCTGCTAGAATTCTTTAAGGACATAATGAGCAGTTTAGACCAAGGAGAGCCAAATGATGTTAGCTACCTGGACTTCAAGGTGCTGCACAGAAAGCTGCTGGGTAAGTTAAGGGCCCATGTGGTTTGAGGCAAGGCACTAGCATGGATAGAAGCTTGGCTGTCTGGTAGAAAGCAGAGAGTGGGGTTAAACACGTCCTTCTCAGGATGGTAACCAGTGACAAGTGGTGTTCCACAAGGCTCAGTGTTGGGGCCACAACATTTCACTTTATACATTAACGATCTAGATGATGAAACTGAGGGCATTCTGGCTAATTTTGCGAACAATACAAGATAGATAGAAGGACAGGTAGCATTGAGGAGGTGGGGAGCCTGCAGAAGAGTTTGAACAGGTTAGGAGAGCGGGCAAAGAAGTTGCAGATTGATTACAACGTGGAAAATTGTGGCGTCTTACACTTTAGTAGGGAGAAAAGAAGCATGGACTATTTTCTAAATGGGGAGAAAATTCAGAAGTCTGAAATGCAAAGAGACGTGAGAGTTCTAGTCGAGGATTCTCTCAAGGTTAACCTCCAGGTTGAGTAAGTAGTTAGGAAGGCAACCGCAATGATGGCATTTATTTTGACAGGATTTGAACATTAAAACAGGGATGTATGTCTGAGGCTCTATAAGGCTCTGGTGTCAGACCACATTTGGAGCATTGTGTGCAGTTTTAGGTCCCATGTCTCAGGAAGGATGTACTGGTCCTGAAACGGGTTCAGAGGAGATTCTTAAGAATAGTCCCAAGATTGAAAAGCTTAACATATGAGGAATGTTTGAGGATTCTGGGTCTATTCTCAATAGGGTTCAGAAGCATGAGAGGTTATCTAAATAGAAACTTACAGAATACTGATTGGGCTGGACAGAGTGGATGTTGGAAAGATATTTCCATTGGTAGGAGAGACTGGGATTTGAGGGTACATCCTCAGAGTAAAGGGAAGATTTTTTAGAATAGAGATAAGGAGAATTTTTTTCAGCTAGAGAGTGGTGAATCTATGAAATTCATTGCTACAGAGGGTGTGGAGGCCAGGTCATTGAGTGTATTTAAGACTGAGATAGATTGGTTCTTAAGGATCAAGGGTAAAGGGGAGAAAGCGGAAGAATGGGGTTGAGAAACTTATCAGCCATGATTGAATGAAGGAGCAGACTCGATGGGCTGAATGGCCTAATTTCTGATCTTATGTCTAATGGTCTTAAGATCTTATTTGATACTGTTTTGCATTTCTTGCCAGGTCTTCTAATCCTGGCTTCACCAGAAATGTGGAACACAACTTCCCTGAGGGAGTATCAGTCACAGCTCAGTAGAGTTAGGAAAAGACTGGACACACCCATTTTTTGCGGCATTGATGGTCATGTTACAAGCTTCGTGACTTAGATTGAATATTAGTGAGTTTGTGAGTGGATGAACGATTGACTGGCTAGATGGGTAAGGTAAGTGGATAAATGGGTTTTGTGATTGGAGTGACAGATGGATGAGGTGATAGTGCAGTGATGTGAGATTTGGGTGAGGTAGTAGTGGATTAGGTTAACTGACTGGCTGAGCCATAGTCAGGAATATTGTCAGAGTACCTATTGGTATAGTCAGGGGATCAGCAGGGTAGTCATGAGTGGTTTTTATATGCGCCATTTTTGTTATTTAAAAATTAAGGAGATTGTTACAGTAATGGTTTTCAGTTAGTATGCCACAAAACTTTCAAGAAGCAGTTTTAACATTATCTGAGTGTTGAGACCACATCCATGTATATTATTGAAGGCACCAGATGCCCTATTGACTGCTCATGCACAAGCCTCCAGAACCACACACACATACACTTCTGCTACCACGCATGCAAAATGGAGGAAGTGAGTGTGCATTTGAAGTGTTTGCCTCATTATGTACCTGATGCTAAAATGTTTGGGAATGGCTGTGCTATTGTATGGGTACATGAAAGCATGAAACCAACCGATTCTCAGCAGATGCCCAAGTGTAATTGAATTGTGATTTGATCTATAGTCTATCTATCATTAGGGAAACAAATTGAATGCAACAGAAATCTATGAAATATCAGAATGAAGAGGCTTGTGGAACATCCAGATATGTGCTCAGGTCTCATCATAAATGTAGTAACTGATGGGTTAATTCCAAAGGCTTACTATTAAAGTTTCAACAAAGCATTCCTTTTATAACAACCACTCAGAGTGCATTTTTTACCTGTTACCTAGGTGCTGGAGATCAAATGAAAAAATTCACCCAATTTTTATTTCAAAACCAGTCTAATGCCTGGACAACAAGTTGAAAATCTGTCACACTGTATGTGGCTTTTAATATGTATGAGAAAGCAAAAGTAAATAAGAAGACCTAATTGATGATATACCTCCTACAATTCACATTTTGTACAGGATAAACTTTAGAACATTATTAAGTTGAAGGAGAGAGAAACTCTAGTCAGAGTGGGCGGCACGGTGGCACAGTGGTTAGCACTGCTGCCTCACAGCGCCTGTAGACCCGGGTTCAATTCCCGACTCAGGCGACTGACTGTGTGGAGTTTGCACGTTCTCCCCGTGTCTGCGTGGGTTTCCTCCGGGTGCTCCGGTTTCCTCCCACAGTCCAAAGATGTGTGGGTCAGGTGAATTGGCCAAGCTAAATTGCCCGTAGTGTTAGGTAAGGGGTAATATGTAGGGGTATGGGTGGGTTGCGCTTCGGCGGGTCGGTGTGGACTTGTTGGGCCGAAGGGCCTGTTTCCACACTGTAAGTAATCTAATCTAATCTAAATGGGATGAGAACAAAGGAAAAAAAAGTGTTTTCATGCACTTCCTCCTGTTCATGTTGAGTTCAGTTTTCAATTTAAAAAAAACTACAACTTTGAAGTCAACTAATTATTTTATGTTTGTTTTATTGGAAATTAGAATAAGTTAATAGCAGTTGCTTAGCTGTGGGACAGAGTCCTGTTCTGACTGTAATTTGTATATGCCCACACCAGTGAAACAGAAGGAGAAGTGACAGATAAAGCAGGAGGTGCAAATATAGAGGAGATTACATAAACTAGGTAGGAGGTACTGGAAAAGTATTTGTACTGAAAGCTTCTCAGAGCTCAATGGTCTTTTTTTACAGTACAAATAAATTACTGCAAGACTACTAATGCAATACACGAACTTAAATACAACTGGATTTTGCAGTTAACAGTAACAAAAGCTTTTCAGGAGTCAGATATTGAAGGAGTACAAAATAAGAAAAGGCAGAGTCAGACGTATAAGGTGGTGGTCAAATCAATCTATGAAAGTAAATGAGCTACCTGTTATTTTATGTCAACAATTCTCACCAAGCTTTGACAGCTCATGGAAAAGAGATGTCCACTGTTGTGTTATGAATGTACAGCAATTTAAATGCATGTTCTTATTCAAGTGTAGGTTACAGCGTTCTTTCAAGCACCATCAAACTCTTAATCACAGAGATGTACAGCAAGGAAACAGACCCTTCAGTCTAACTCATCTGTGCCGACCAGATATCCCAAATTAATCTAGTCCATTTGCCAGCATTTGGCCCATATCCCTGTAAACCCTTCCTGTTCATACACCCATCCAGAAGCCTTTTACATGTTGTAATTGTATCAGCCTCCATCACTTCCTCTGACACCACTCTCTGCATGAAAACATTGCCCCTTCAGTCCTTTCAAACATTTCCCCTGTCACCTTAAACCTATGCCATTTGGTTTTAGACTTTCTTGCCCTGGGGAACAGACCTTGACTATTCACCCATCCATGCCCCTCATGATTTTAGGTCACCCTTCAGCTTCTGATGCTCCAGGGAAAATGGCCCCAGCCTATTCTCCCTGTAGATCAAACCCTCTAACCATGGCAACAACTTTGTTAGTCTTTTCTGAACCCTTTTAACAGCACCTTTCCTATGGCATGGATATCAGAATGCTTTTATCATAATAAGAAGATAATTTGCTAATTTAGATTTTGATATAAAAAATGTTTTTCATTTTTAATTCAAAATTCATATTCAGAGTGATTTAATTATCCATTTGTAGCACATTTTAAGGTTCTCACCCTGTTGCAGTAAGAATCAATTCACAGAGAAGCTGTGTAAGTCTGTTCATTTTTCAAAAGTATCAGTTGGAGTACAGTTTCACTGCTGTTATTGTGTTAATGGAAGATAAATTACTTACTCACGACATCAAAATCCTGGAACTTCCTCCCTAGCGGCATTTTGGGTCAACTTACAGCAAATGGACGGCATCAGGTCAAGAATGCAGCTGACCACCATCTTTTCTAAAGGTAACTAGGGAATAAATGCTGGCCCAACCAGTGATGTCCACATCCCATGAGTGATGTTTTTTTAAAAAAAATTATAAATGGGGAGGTGATAGCCTAGTGCAATTATGGCTGGATTGTTAGTCCAGAGACCCAGACAATGTTCTGGGGACCTGGGTTCAAATCCCACTGTGGCAGATGGTGGAATTTGAATTCAATAAAAAAAACAAATCTGGAATCAAGAGTCTAATGATGACCATGAATCTATTGTCAATTATCAGGAAAAACCAGTCTGCTTCAATAATGTCCGTTAAGGAAAGGAACTTCCATCCTTACATGTGATTCCAGACCCAAAGCAATGTGGTTGACTCTTAACTGCCCTCTGGGAAATTAGGGATGGGAAATAAATGCAGGCCTGGCCAGTGATGCCCTCATCCTATGAATGAAAAAGTAACTTGCACTTCCAATAAAATGTCAGTCATGCTCCCTATGTGTTCTCAGATGTGTTTATTTTTGTTCCCCTCACATTAAATGCAGAGTGAAGGACAAATCATATCTCATAGCTTTTGACAAGAAGAACAGCTAAGTTTTAAAATTGGTGCTGTTGGGAATTACCCAGAGTTCACAGCTGTGGGGTATATACCCGTCTCTGACAGGAAAGGGTGTTACATCATGGAAGAGTGGTATATAGGAAATGAGGTGAGTTGCAGTGAATAGTGTGAGAAACCTCACTAGGGGTCATAGAGAGAAACCTTCCATTAAACTTGGCGAAATTGGCACTGGCAAATTCACTCTGATATTCCTAAGTGAGGTCAAAAAGAGTTAACCGAAATTCTGCACCATAACTTGAAGGTACAAGGGTTTGAAACAGAATTCAAACTCGAAACAGGAATGCCTGTTTCTCTCCTTGTTGACAGTTTGCTATGGCTGATATTTGTGAAATTTTGTCCTGCGGACATGAAACTACATGGTGAAAGGGGTACAAATCTTTAGGTGTGTGGTCAACTCATCACATTATTCTCACAAAGGATGAAAAGTCAGTTAAACACTTCAGTATGCAGATTATCGGAGTACTAAATCACAATTGACTTGTCTCGTAGAGAGAATACTCCAGAATGAGAAGAAAATTTTGACAAGAATTTCTAACGTTATTCAGCATCTTATGCAAATTAGTGCAGGAGTAACCTCTGCAAGAAGAAACAATCTGCCTGTACTATCCCAGGAAGTTCCATGTCTACTATTGGAAAAGTAAAATTCCAGTTAAACAACATGATAAGAAGGAGAGTCATATTGCCAACTGACACAATGTTGCTCAGCTCTGATAATAATTCTCAAACCAAAGTTCTGAGAAAGAGTCACTGGACCCATTACGTTAACTTTGATTTCTCTCCACAGATACTGCCAGACCTGCCAGACCTGCTGAGCTTTTCCATCAACTTCTGTTTTTGTTTCTGATTTACAGCATCCACAGTTCTTTCAGTTTTCAACAAAAAGGAAGGTATTAATTAGCTGCAAACAGCAGAAAAGACTGGGCTATTAGATTGCTGACGCCATTCATCATACCATTCAGGTATCTATCATTCCGAATCTCCTCCTTACCAGTGAATTTTCAGATTGTTATCAAGAATTCTGGAAGGAAAACAAGAACCATTGGCCACTTGGGTGATATATTCGTGCATGCTTAAACAAAGAAGAAACAGGGCAATAGAGTAAGGAAAGTGTTAAGTGCATGACAGAATACAGACCTTACTCTCAACGAGAGATTCTAATTTTAGACAATCACAGTTCTGGAATCAGGTCGAATAAATAATCCCTAATTTAGCCAGTCTGACTGAACCTGTAAGAACTTTAAAGAATGTCAGCAATTGGAGTCAGGACAGATGGCAGCTTTTCAGAAAATTAAGAAAAACTATCTTTCACTGATGCTTGAGCTTACCCTTGTTTAGTTCTATTTATTATGGAGGCTGCAGATGCAAATTCCACAGGATTGACAGTGGTCCTTGTCCAGACACAGACAGCTGGAGCAAGAAAACCTGTATATTTCACATCAAGGGCTTCAGTGGGAATTGAGTAAAGGTATGCACCATAGAAACAAACACTGGCAGTTAAAGGGAGATGTGGAAGATTTTCAGAGTATTTCATGGGACTGAAATTTCAGGTCAAGACTTTTTTTTTTAATATTCATTCACAGGATGTGAACATTGCTAGCTCATGAAATACCTCCACAGCAAACGATATCCCTTCACCAAGTCACCCTTTGTCCACACATAGAGAGTCCTTGACACTGATCTAGCTCCCTCAGAGCCAGCTCCCAGAGTAAACAGGATCTCCGACGCCCCGTTCTTCATTTTTCTTCTCAATTTTTTCTTTTCTCTTTGCAAGTACAGCTGTAGTGCTTATTTTTTTTCCCCACAGCACCCGTATAGTAAGTGCAGGAGTCAGTAAAAACACAACGTGCAAGATGATTTTACTTAACATTTTCCACCATCAGGAGAAATATCCATGTGGTAAGGGAACCAGTGCTAGCCAGAGCTCGGTTGGGGCAGTGCCTATGTGAAAGAAAACGTGAAGGGAATCAAATCATTAGAGTAGAGGGGGAAGACACTCTTGCTCAGCTTTTTTTCCTGTATTAAAGAAAAGAGTCCTTCACTCACACTGATCTAGTTCCCTCAGAAGCAACTCTGACTCTTGTTTTTTGTGAGCACTCTTTTCTCTTTCTCTCCTTTTTCTTTTTTATTTTTTTGTTTTTTTTTGCCCTCACACTACCGCGTAACTGAAGTAGTGCTTATATTTTCCCCACCACCCATGCCATGTGTGTGGAGGTGTTGGACATATTGAAGAACAACTTTATTCAGTTTCCACCATCAAGTAGAAAGGAAATACCAGAGTGGTCAGTGACAAGCAGTGCCCTTTACATTAAAGGGCAATGCTGCATGATCAAACAGTGAGGGGCAGGGCAGGGATTAAATCA
The DNA here is from genome assembly GCF_020745735.1 of Hemiscyllium ocellatum. Classification (NCBI taxonomy): domain Eukaryota; kingdom Metazoa; phylum Chordata; class Chondrichthyes; order Orectolobiformes; family Hemiscylliidae; genus Hemiscyllium; species Hemiscyllium ocellatum. Next base: position 150,321,500 of record NC_083401.1, on the reverse strand, counting down.
AAATAGAGTTGGAGGTGGGAACAATACACTCCACTCCCACACTCTTGCTTTTTTTCTTCTTTTTTACACCCCTGCTCTTATCTGTCAGCCAGGGTTCCCTAATTGAACCAGATTAACAGCCCCAATCAGCAAACTCATATTCTATGAAGTCCACCTGGCTCACCTCATTACAATCTCTACAGCTAGGACCAGCATTCATTGCCCATCCCTAATTGGCCAGAGGGCAGTTGAGAGTCAATGACATTGCTGCAGGTTTGGAGTTGCATGTAGTCCAGACCAGGTGAGGTGGCAGATTTCCTATCCTGAAAGACAAGCAACAGATTCTGAATTCCAGATTATTTTAAAAATTGAAATCAAGTTAACATTATCAAATCCCAGGTCCACTCTGGATTAACCATCTGGCAACAATACCACTGGCCATTCCCTCCCCTATTAGGTTATTGGTTAGATTCCAGACCAGACAGGGAGGGCACCTTTAATAAACAGTTACATGACATCATGATGTGGTGTTCCAGAATAAAGGTGTTTTGCCTTCAGTCAAGTTCTCAGTGCAATGGAGTCCATATTGTGTGTTCAGTCAGTCAGTTTTTGTATAAGATACTGTAACATCAATTAGCACATATGCATGTCTGTGATCATTACAGCAATGTAAATAGCAACTGCTATTAATAAATTTCAGCACATTTATCTCAACAAGAACCCAATCTTTGTGGTATATGACAGAGCTACAGAATTGTTACAGTGCAGAAGGAGGCCATTCCATCCATCATGTCTGTGTTGGCTCTCGAATTGATTATTATGTCTCAGTACTATTCTCCTACATTTTCCCCATCTGGCTGAAAATGGATTCCATATACATAGTCATCCAATGCCTCTTAAATGCCTCATTTGAACCTGCCTCCACCATACTTTCAGGCAATGTGTTCTAGACCCTAAAAACTCGCTTTGTAAAAATGTTTTTCCTCGCATTATATTTGCATCTTTAACAAGTTATCAATGCTCTCTTATTCACCATGGGTTTTATGAGAGGGAACGGTTTATTCCCATCTACTTTGGTCAGCTCCCACATGAAAGATTCTATCAAATCACCTTTTGGTCTTCTCCTCTCCAACAAAGACAATACCAATCCAGCGAGATCACAAATAGAGCAGCTCTCAGACCATATAATATTGGCTGCAAGTGGTATTTGACTCAAGAAACCAGTTCAGTTGACTATAAACCATTGCTAATGTTATAGGACTAAAAGCGATTGTAAAAATGCCACTGCAATTACAAAGGTTCAAGTTTAAACTGATGAGATACAACTCCATAATAGTTAGTGTTCCATGCAGTGCATAAATAATGACTGATACACTCCCAAAGGCAGTAGTGGATACTGGAGACAAAGAAGATTTAATTCTTATTCAAGCAATTGAGTAATTCTATTCTAATTACTAATGGACTATTCCAAGAAATCATTGTAGTTCAGTAAACAGACAAGGAGTGCACAAAGGTCAGAGAACTCATCTGCAAGAGCAAGGATGGTGAAATAAAATCCAGCAGATCAAATATGAAAAGATATCATGAGCAAAACCAGAATTTAATGATTGTAAAATACCTATTGCTGTATGGATATACCAAAGTCAATGAGATAAGAGATTCTACAGAGATTCCATGGTAGAGATTTAGGCATCACAAAATTTAAGCAAGAGCACAACAGTTATTATGGTAACCAGGAATTTTAAAGTTAAAAATCAGACAACACCAGGTTATGGTCCAACAGGTTTATTGGAAGTACAAGCTTTCGGAGCGCTGCTCCTTCACCCAATGAAAGAGCAGTGCTCTGAATGCTTCTCCTTCCAATTAAACCTGTTGGAGCATAACCTGGTGTTGTCTGATTTTTAACTTTGTCCACCCCAGTCCAAAGGCGGAATCTTCACATCAGGAATTTTAAGGAATAGAAAATGTTGTTTCTTCATGTCTTCAGCAGTCAAGGGACCTCATAAACATTAATTTCCTCAAGATCCAAAAATGCTATTTGAAATGCTAGGAGTTGATTAATTCAACTTCAAAAGGAGTGCAAGTTCAGTCTTAGTAGACTACTATTTAAGATAAGTTGAAATAGTAGTGATTAGAGCACTGAAATGCAAAACAATTTTGCCAGAAGAATATGTTTCAGGCAATGGCCTTAATTTGTAAGCCTGCGTCAATTCAGAAAATTTACTTTTGAGGCACATTGCAAATTCTCCACTCCATCCACAGTCACATGGAAAAGCAGAGAGGGCGGTCAAGAATGGAAAGTCACTGATGCAAAAAAATGCAGACTAAAAATGAATATTACTCAGCTGCAGAGCAATACCAATTAATAAAGGGAGGGAGATTGAAAATGGATATACCAGTATTAAAGTGCCAAATATAACATGTCAAAAGCATAAGACTGTAAAATAAGTGGAGAAACACCACAGCAAAAAGCAAGAGGACTCGCAGGCACAGGAGAAAATCACTGTTGACTTCAACAGGAGATCAGAAAGTTTAGCTAACACTTAGGAAATCAGAACATTTGTAATTAGAGGAACAAATTAACCAAGATCTTTTAGATAGATAATGTACATGAAACAGAATCCTGGATACATAAGGAGGGATTGATTAATCATGCAAAGAAATAGGACTGAGTGCAATTATCGCAGGTTGTGGGATGGAGGTAGCCATGTTGTATGCAATGCTGTGCAGAATGGTTTCAGAAATGGTACAGAACCATTACCATCTGACCCGCAACCATCACCTCAACCTACAACATTCAGGAAGGTGTGCGCACATAAATGCTTTCGTGCATGTGCATTGAGGGAAAATATTGTTGTTAGTAATAATGACTGCATAAATCATTAAAATCAAGTTACTAGAATTATATCAGCCAAGTGAGAGAGAAATATGGGAAGAGATTTAGTATAGTGGAATAATGATGTAACAAATGTTACTCCGACATCAGCAGAGCAGTTTGGAGCAGACATCAGACTAGAAAGAATCATATGAAGAGAGAGTTTTCACAGACTCTGCTGCAGGCTTGAGTTCAATAAGCTGTAATTTGTAAATATAAACAAGAACATTATCATACTAAAGGAGCAGTAAAGCCTTATTCTAAGATAAAGTGCCGGCATTGTCTAGGAGAGTATCTGTAGAAACCCATTGCCCAGAGGTACTAAGATGAGGTATCTAACTAGGCTAGTAGTGAGGTTAGCATAAAACACAGAATAAAGCAACAGGAGGCTGTAAAGTGAGTAGGAGATATGATGAGATAAGTTGGGGATTTGAATGGAGAGTTATGAAGGACGTAGCAAAGCAAGTGGGAGTGGGACAAGTGTAAGGAGTAAAGTGATGTAAGAGAAGTGGCAAAGGGACAATGGGGTGGAGGTAGGAATGCAGGTGTGAAGAGAGCAGTGGGGAAGTGGAGAAACAGTAAAGCAAGTAGTGAAAATGGCAAAAAGAGCAGAATAGGTGGAGGGAGTAAGGGGAGAAAGAGAAATAATGCAGGAGGTGGAGAATGAGATGTGTGGAAGTAATGACAAAGCAAATGTAGGAAAGAGCAGAGAAGAAAGACTTAGAAACAGGTAAGTGGAAGGGGGATGGGAATGGGAAGCACAGAATAGGCCGAGGACAGTGCTATGTTCATTTCTTTGTTCACTCTGTGCCATTTTTAATGCAGGCAGCTGTCTGGAATGTATGCCTATGCAAGGAATGTGCTTTCTGCAGTTCCAGGTATATAGATGCAGCTTTTTAATTCACTAATGAGAAAGGAGTATCGCTGCCAAGGCCTATACTCATTGCCCATCCTTACATGTCCTTTTGTGTATTGGTCAAGCTATAGAATTTTCCATTACTTTCAGAGGTAGTCTAGCTTCTCTTCTATGTTTAATAATTTCCTCTTCTGTTTGAAGTCTGAGTATTTTAACATATTTATTGTATCTTGTTGGCTGTGAATTCTAAAGAAACACTATAATTTCTGTAAGTTACAGTTAAACAGAAATGTGTTTCCACAAAAAAAGCACACTAAGCATTCTTTTATATTTTTCTTCTTTAAAGTTTTTTTTTTACTTTGACATCTCAGCATACAGAGTTGAACCACATAAATGTTAAATTGGAAGTCAACTCCGATCTTCATCATTTATTCTCTGCTTGAGGACATTGGCAGGAAATGGTCACTCAGAGGACACAATGAGAGGAAACAGAGCGGCAGAGGTTTAACTGATAACATGTGATCCCAGATCAACGTTCAGAGTCAATCAGGACTCACTCCAATGGATTAGTCCAAAACCTACTGTGAAATGAAAAAAAACAAGTCATGAGAATGTCATCGGTGAAACTAGACACAGCTGGTGGCCAAAACCGACTCATCTGCCCAAAGACAGTCACGGCAGCAAGCACAGTAAGAACAACTGAAATGCCGCTTATGTTAAAATTTGTACCCACAGGGGAACTGTAGTATATGATTGCAATACATTGAAATATGTAACAAAAGGACTTCTTTTAAATATTTTTATGTTGGATGAAAGCTCAAAACCCAACCTTATTTTGAGTTTTGACATTTTTCCACAGCTTTATGCCTTGTTACCATTCCAGGACTTCCTGGAGGATTACGTGCAAAAATAGAAGTGGTAATAATAAGCAAAACATCACAATATGTGTTTTTTTTTGTTTAATAAGATTAACAAGAATTTAGCAGTATTCAATTCATTGTATTTTATTTTACTCTTCCCTGCCACCACCAGCTTTCCAATCCATCAGCCATTTGCTAATCTTCCTTTAAATTTCAGCATGTGTTCTAGAACTTGGTGATGTCTCTCAGTCTTGGCATCTTTTGATAGAATTTATGGATTCATTTTATAAACACACTAGTATATATTCTGAACCAAAAATAACACTACCATTGAAATGTTTTACCTAATTTCTTCCTAATTTTATTTGAGACTTTGATATATGTTTACTGATTAATTTTTTTATTGTTACATTTATTAGATTGCTTCTGTTAACACATTAACTTCTGCAATGAATCTCCATGCTTTCTGTGAAGCAGAATGGAGGATGTAGCTAGGCCTCATGACATTAGATCAACACATAGATATTAATCAAGGGAAGGTAGTGTACAGAAGCCGGAAAAGTGAAACAAGACTCTGAGGAAACTGGTACTAGAGAATTTTATTTAATGACTTCATGACAAGTCCATCACAGGTCACTATTTAAATGTCACTTTCCTGTCAATTGAAAGAGCTCTGACCTTAATCATTTGTGTCAACATGTACTTCCAAGCACAAACTTTCACTGGAGCAAAGATTATGGTCAAGTAAAGATAATGTTCATGCTCAGGAGCTCAGTAAGCAATATTCGTGCTGTACTTTCATTCTCGTTGACACTCTTTGCCAAGCTGTTTCCTGTTAGATGTCAAACTGAACAAAATATTCCACTTGGACTGTCGCTACTTGAACATTATTACATTGTAAATACTGGAGTTTATTTAACTTGTGGTTCTGTTTTACTTTGTCATATCTCAGTGGTTAGTTATTGAAGTGTCATTCTTTTTAGTTCTTTAATAATAGGCCTAAGTGCACTATATTACAAACTTTGTGATATTGCATGAGTTGATGTGTTTTATATATTGTGCAATGGTGAAAACCCCATAGTTTGTAAGCATCATATACAAGTTAATTATTAGAGGCAGCACGGTGGCTCAGCAGTTAGCACTGCTGTCTCACAGCGCTAGGGACCCGGGTTCAATTCCTGCCTTGGGCAACTGTCTGTGTGGAGTTTGCACATTTTCCCCAGGTCTGCATGGGTTTCCTCCCACAGTCCAAAGATGTGCAGGTTAGGTGAATTGATCATGTTAAATTGCCCATAGCGTTAAGTGCATTAGTCAGGGGTAAATGTCGGAGAATGGGTCTGGATGGGTTGCTTTTCAGAGTGTCGGTATGGGCTTGTTGGGCCGAAGGGCCTGTTTCCACACTGTAGGGAATCTAATCATTAGTGATGTAAATAAAATTCCTAAGGTCTAATAAGCAATGATCTTAATGAAACATTTAAATGTTAATTAAGTTTAAACTTGTACCATTTACAGGGGGATTCAATGAATTCCAATAATTGGATTTCTTGGGATTATTAGGAAAATAGCGAGTAACAACACTCCTCAATGTTTTTATAATTCATGAAATGTAGGTGTTGCTTGGCAAAATTATTATTTCTTGTCATTCTTAAATACTTTTGAGAATGTGCTGACGAGTGTTTTTCTTGAACCACCCTACATTTCCATGTGATGACAATGCTCACTAATATTGATTGGAATTCCAGAATGTTAAGACCTCAGCAACAAGGGAAGAATGTTGATATATTCGCAGGTCAGGATGCTGTGTCTGATGAAAGTTGGAAATTGGAGGATTTGTTCACTCTGCCCTAGTTCTTATATATTGTGGAGGTTATGGAATTTGGAGGTACAGTTGAAGTTGCCAAAGAGGATCCTTCAGACCTTTTAGGGAAGTACCCACTACTGCCATATGTCAGTGATGCAGATGGTGAATGTTTAATCTAGTCAATGAAACATTTATCCAGTGGATTATCTCATCTTGAATGATACAATGTTTCACTTGGAATGAGGTGAAATGGCTGTAGACTAGCATCAATTTTGAAGATTTGTGGGGGATCAAGAAGAATTCTCCACTTGGTACTTCTGGCTGAAAATTGTTCCAAATACTTCTGTCCTTCCTTTTGCATTCATGTGCTGAATTCTTCCCTTGTCGAGGGTGAAAATATTCATGGGATCCTGTATTGCTGTTAATTGCATAATTTTCTACCAACATTTGTGATTGGATGTTGAAGGGTTGATAAGCTTTGAAGTGATCCCTTAATCATGGGGTCAGTGAGCTGTCTATAAGCATGCTGCTTTTGAAGTTTTCATGTATGGGTACGGAGTAATAACTGCATGAATCCAGCACTACATTTTCAAATATAACTGATCTTTCTCCTCTTCTTCTACAAACTTCATTGAATCGTAATTGCCCACCTAGTTTGCTGTTGATGAAGGAGTCTTAGCAGGACTTATACACTTAATGGTAAGGTCCTTGGGAGTGTTGCTGAACAAAGAGACCTTAGAGTACTGGCTCATAGCTCCTTGAAAGTGGAGTCACAGGTAGACAGGATAGTAAAGGAGGCATTTAGTATGCTTTCCTTATTGGTCAGAATAATGAATACAGGAGTTGGGAGGTCATGTTGCAGCTGTACAGGACATTGGTTAGGCCACTGTTGGAATATTGCATGCAATTCTGGTCTCCTTCCTATCGGAAAGATGTTGTGAAACTTGAAAGGGTTCAGAAAAGACTTACAAGGATGTTGCCAGGGTTGGAGGATTTGAGCTATGGGGACACGCTGAACAGGCTGGGGCTGTTTTCCCTGGAGCATCGGAGGCTGAGGGGTGACCTTATAGAGATTTACAATAATATGAGGGGCATGGATGAGATAAATAGACAAAGTCTTTCCCCTGGGGTCAAGGAATCCAAAACTAGAGGGCATAGGTTTAGGGTGAGAGGGGAAACATATAAAAGAGACCTAAGGAGCAACTTTTTCATGCAGAGGGTGGTACATGTATGGAATGAGCTGCCAGAGGAAGTGATGGAGGCTGGTATAATTGCAACATTTAAAAGGCATTTGGATGGATATATGAATAGGAAGGGTTTGGAGGGATAAGGGCCAAGTGCTGACAGGTGCGACTAGATTGGGTTGGGATATCTGGTCGGCATGGACAAGTTGGACCGAAGGTCTGTTTCCGTGCTGTGTATCTCTGTGACTCCAAGACTCTATGAGTGAGATTATATCAGGTTGTCGTGAAACTCAAATCTACTGCAGCTGATGGTTCATAGTACCTTTGTGGCTCTTTAGTTTCTTAATAGTCAGATCTATTCTTAATCTATTCTACTAAATTACCATGTGACATAATCTGCGTAGTTACACTGTGGTGGAAGGAATAGTATAGGAAGTTGTATGAGTAGAATACATCTTCCTTTTTTTGGTGGAATACGAGTTGTGTCGAATTTATTTGAGGGATTTTCAGAGCAAGGCCCTGCGAGATTTCTGGCAATACCTTACCAAACCAATTGCATGAACTATCTACTGGCCCCATATATACATCACATCCAATTCCATTGCTCTTTTTCCATGTGCAGTTCTGGGAACAACTCACCACTCTCAGAATGTCTTCCAAAAGCCCAGCATCCCTTTCACCTGTGCCATCTGTGACAGGCTGTTGTGCACCAAGACAAACTTTGGCAACCTGACATTGTGTCTCACCGGTAACATCATGGCAGAGCAGCCACAGAAACCATGCTGCTCTAGGCACATAACTAGGATGACTAACACTCACTCACACTTGCCATTCTGCCACATCAGTCACTATTTAACTACCAAACCACACAGTTTACCTGATTTTAGCTACATGCCATTTAAATATCATCTATAGGTTACCACTTGATCCAATGCCCACTGTAGACCCACACCTTCTCATTGTGCAACAGGGAACGTCCCAAACAGGCAAGCAATCAGACAATTCCAAACAAGCTATGTCAAGACCAATGACCATTTGACAATCCCTGATGGTCTGCTACACCCAGCTCTCATCTCAAAGTTGGGTGTGAGTCAGCTCCTATCTGGTTTGTAGCACCCTATGTGGCTGAGTTCCTCCTCCCCAATGTCCGCATCCTCTCTGAAGAAGACTGGTGCCATTCGTCCAGCTGCTTTAACATCACCTTGCTGCCTGCTCCAATTCAGCAAAATACAACACAGCAGGATGATGTGGCAATTTGGCCAAGTTGTACTGGGGGGCCCATCCAGACTGTTCTAAGCAGCAGAACTACATCTCCAGCAGCATTTGTGTCTGATCCACCACAACCCTGGTAGAGCATGGCTGGCATTATATCTGTGCACAATTGCAGTTAAGAGTTTGTGCAATAGGGTCATGAGTCATGGTCAAAGTGAATAGCCCCAGTCCCTCAGCATTATAAGGTACCTAGACCCTATAACATACCATGAAAACAGAAATGCTTCAGGATGTAGGAACCATGGTAACAATGGTAACAGAACACACTTCTAGGAAGTGGTAATGGTGATCACAAATCACTTGAACATTAATGGAGTGGACTTTTTGAGGATTCTGCCACAAATCTCATCAAAGCCCATATTTGCTCAAGCCCACCTGAAAGATTCCATAAGCGTCATTCAGTCTGAAGGAAAAGACTAGCATGAAAATCCAGACAAGACTTCCACAGCTGGGAGGGAGAGAAACTGCAGGTAACTCCAGCAGGTAAGAGGCTGTTTATAGCAGGTCAATAATCAGCAGCACAACAGGTAACATGGAAATGAGAGAGACAGAAAGAAAGTGGAAGAAAGTGATAGAAATATTTCTGAACATGCATCAGAAGCCCGAGAAAAGGACAATAAAGCAAAGAGGGAATCAGCGGAAATGAAGGATCCAAGATTCTCATAATGGAAGCAGTTGTAAGTGGCAGAAAGCAAAGGCTTCTTGGTATCCAGAACGGTATGCCTCAGAAGAGGACCAAGTTAAAAATCACGCAACACCAGATTATCCAACAGATTTATTTGAAAGTACAAGCTTTCGGAATGCTGCTCCTTTGTCAGATAGCTGGCTGACAAAAGCTTCTACTTTCAAATAAACATGTTGAACTATAATCTGGTGTTGCATGATTTTTCACTTTGTCCACCCCAGTCCAACACCGGCACCTCCACATCATGGCTATCTTCAGAAGAGGAGGCAGTCTGCACAAGTGGGTTATAGAGTCATAGAGATGTACAGCATGGAAACAGACCCTTCGGTCCAACCCGTCCATGCCAACCAGATATCCCAACCCAATCTAGTCCCACCTGCCAGCACCCAGCCTATATCCCTCCAAACCCTTCCTATTCATATACCCATCCAGATAATTAAACTCTGGTGACTTCTGTGGAAAAACTTTCAAGTTTCGATCAGTACAGTAATGGAATATATACTGCCTGCAAATGTTTTGATGAGTTTGAAAACTTTCTACTGTATCAAAAGAATATTTGATGAGCAGCCTGGTACCTTTCCATTTGTTTCAACCATTTTGTATTGATCCTTTACTAACTCAAGCTTCAACACAAATGTTTTTATTGTGGATGAAATATTGATTCAACATATTGGGATATGATGTGGAAGGAAGTTTCCATGAGTTCTATTGATTGAAGAATATTGTTCCCTGTTATACCAGAATGAAAGCCCTGTTTTCCATTAATGTCCTGGAATACCAATGCAAGTGCTTGCACTAATATGTGATTTTCATTGATTATTTCTTTTGTAGAAGGATCCCTGAGATCTTAGCCTACTACCTCCTTAAGAAAAGGTGCATAGAGTCATAGACATGTACAGCATGGAAGCACACTCTTTGGTCCAACTCGTCCATGCCAACCAGATATCGCAACTCAATCTAGCTCTACCTTCCAGCATCCGGCCCATATCCCTCCAAAATCTTCCTATTCATATGCCCATCCAAATGCCTTTTAAATGTTGTATCAGCCTCCACCACTTCCTCTGGCAGCTCATTCCATCCGTGTGAAAATGTTGCCCCTTAGGTCTCTTTTATATCTTGCCTCTCTCACCCTAAACCTTTGCCCCCTAGTTCTGAACTCTCCCACCACAAGGAAAAGACTTTGTCTATTTATCCTATCCATGCCCCTCATGATTTTATAAACCTCTATAAGGTCACCCCCTCAGCCTCCGACGCTCCAGGGAAAACAGACCCAGCCTATTCAGTCTCTCCCTATAGCTCAAATCCTCCAACCCTGGCAACATGCTTGTAAATCTTTTCTGAACCCTTTCAAGTTTCACAACATCTTTCCGATAGGAAAGAAACCAGAATTGCAAGCAGTATTCCAACAGAGGCCTAACCAATGTCCTGTACAGCTGCAACATGACCTCCCAACTCCTGTACTCAAAACTCTGACCAATAAAAGAAAGTATACCAAATGCCTTCTTCACTATCCTATCTACCTGTGACTCCACTTTCAAGGACCTATGAACCTGCACTCCAAGGCCTCTTTGTTCAGTAACACTCCCTAGGACCTTACCATTAAGTGTATAAGTTCTGCTAAGATTTGCTTTTCCAAAATTCAGCACCTCTCATTTATCTAAATTAAACTCCATCTGCCACTCCTCAGCCCATTGGCCCATTTGATCAAGATCCTGTTGTAATATGAGATTACCTTCTTTGCTGAAAACTACATCTCCAATTTTTGGTGTTATCTGTTTCTTCAGTCTTCATCCAATCCCTGTCCTTCCAACTTCCTCCTGATCATTCAGTCGGATGTAACATCCTCAGGAAGGATTGTCAGGCCCGGCGGTGGGAAAGAACAGAGGCTGAGAGGGTTCTAACATGCTGCTTTTGGCTTGGGGTTACCAAGGCTACCTGCCTCGATGTGGCAGAGAGTTGATTGCGCTTATTAAGGACCTGGTGAAGCTTGCTTCATGGAGGCTGCCTTAGATTTTCCAGTCTATTTGCCTGCATCAACGAGGGACAGTTTAACAGACTGAAAGAAGACAGCTGGAGGATGACACTGTTCTGACAAGAGCTAAAGCTTCTCCTTGTTTATCTCATCATGACAGCAGCTACATGCCCCGTGATGGTTTGGCAACAAGAACTGTTTCTTATCTAAAGGTTTCAAAATGTTCATGGCGGGTGCCTCCATGTTAAGATGCCTTCTTGCTACTTCATTGGTCATCACAGCCTACTACTGCCCTCAAACAGCAAGGTCCCGGTGGGTTCTGCAGCTTCAAAAACTTGTCCATCATTGGACAGCGAACCTGTCACCCTACCAGTAAAGGGGTGCCATCATTGAAAAACTCAAATAATATCTGTTTGCACTGGGATTGGGATCTGGGAACAGTCCAAATTCTGTTTCTTGCCCCATAGCCAGAAACCCAAGCTTGAGCTAATTTCTAACATTTAAATTTTAAGGTAAAAAATTCTGAGTTGTTGGTAAATGAAGCAGATGAAGTAAGTCTGATAGTGGTCCAGAGTCAAAGATGACAAAGGTACAATGCAACATCATCGTGCTTGGCTACATTAGACCACAGTTATACGATAAGTGTTATAGTCCAGTCCCAACTCCTCAAAACATTTTTAAGCAGTTAGCCCAGATTGTAACTTTGCCATTTGTTTCAGGTAAATGTAATTCCCAAAATGAATTAGCTGATCTGACTGCCAAGTTTAAAACAAACAGAGGTTGTTTACAAAATTACAGAATGAAATACAAAGAACAGAAAATATAATACCGGAAAACTTATCCCATCCAAAAATCCGACAGACTGTCTCGACGTAATGAAGCTGCTCCAAAGATACTTGCAACAATCCCAATAAACACATTACTTTGAACAAAGAGCAAAAATGAGACAAACCAGGGCTTACAGGCTTAAAGTTAGAGTGAGAGAGAGAGTACCCGACTGGACTTGCCCCAGTAGCCCTTCTTCACATACACTGTGGCTGAACTGAATCAAAACCTGTCATCTAAACGAAGGCTAGCTACACAGCTAGCTGGCCACTCACCTTTGATTATATCGGTGTTTTATAAGACATGAAAGCCTTAGGCCAGAGGCATTATCTGTTAGGGGTTAACAAAAAGGACCCCAATAAAACTTTCAAATCCAGCCTAGTTAAAGGCTGGACAATTACCCCCCTCTCTGAGAAAAACTCAAGGACATAGTAAAATTGTGACATAGATTCATAGAGTCATAGAGATGTACAGCATGGAAACGGACCCTTTGGCTTAACTCGTCCATGCCAACCAGATATCCCACTCTATCCCACCTGCCAGTGCCCAGCCCATATCCCTCCAAATCCTTCCTATTCATTTACCCATCAGGTGCCTTTTAAGTGTTGCAATTGTACTAGCCTCCACCACTTCCTCTGGCAGCTCGAAAATACACACACCACCCTTAGGTCTCCTTTAAATCTTTCCCCTCTCACCCTAAATCTATGCCCTCTAGTTCTGGACTTCCCCACCCAGGAAAAGACCTTGTCTATTTATCCTATCCATGCCTGTCATGGATTTCCTTCTACCTGCTTATTGCAATGATTCTGATCAATGTGATATTTTGTCAATCCCTTGCTATATAGAACAGATTTGGAGACCGCAGTGTTGGACTGGGATGTACAAAGTTAAAAATCACACGACACCAGGTTATAACCCAACAGGTTTATTTGGAAGCACTAGCTTCTCCACAACCACCTGATGAAGGAGCAGCGCTCCGAAAACTAGTGCTTCCAAATAAGCCTGTTGGACTACAACCTGGTGTTGTGTGATTTTTAACTTTATATAGAACAGGTGGAACAAGAGGACAAATATGGATGTGGAGGATGCAGGGAGGATAAATGCCAACACTGTGGAGTTTTATGCCAATTTGGATGCTTAAAGTGTTCTGGCAGGAATAAATACTGCTTGCCACCTATTTCCCTACAGCAGACCCACTGACCCTTCCACGTTTGTTTCAAAAGCCACTTGCCTTCACTGGAGTTTAAGTGTCTTTGTAGTCAATTTTCACACTTATTGCGACAATTCCTCCAGATATTGATCTGCCTCACCCAGACATTATATGCCAGCTTTTCCCAGAGCAATATTAAGTTCAGTAGATGATGGTGGGCATTTGAAGGAAAGTCTCAAATAGCAGTAGGTAGCTGATGTAACATGGAGGACAAATGCTAGAAGGAGCCCATAACTTGAGCACTACACAGGGTCACCCCCTTCCTAGAGCCTGGAAGATGGCTCTTCCTCTCAATTATCTCTGAAGCACATCCTTCAGTCAATATCTACAAAATTCTCAGCTTGACACCTTCTATTACCATCTAAGTGATCCCCCGACCAATGGAACATATCAAAGGTTGGCTGTTTTGTCATATCTTGTAACTGTGGAATTAAAATCCACCAATATCGCCTTTCTCCATTATGGTACAAGCCCAGCACATCAGTTCAGAGGACAAGACTGAAGGCAACACCTTCAACCAGAAAGCCAGGCTGATGATACATCTTGACATCATCCTTATTGTCCCCAGCAGAGATACCAATGTTCAGCCCATTCAGTTCACTCCATGTCATATCAAGAAAATGGCTGAAGGCTCTGGATACTGCAAAGGCAACATCCTCACAATCATGCTACAGAATATGTGCTACAAAACAAGTTATGCCCTTATCTAAGCTGTTGCATTACTGGTGTCTACCCAATCACATAATCTGTCAAGAAAAATCAAGAAAAATTCAATCCGACCAGTTACTATCCCCTCACCCTACACTTGATCAGGAAAATGATGTAGGCTTCCCCAACAATGTTATCAAACAGCATTTGCTCAGCACTAACCTACTCATTGGTGTTCAGCTTGGGTTCCACCAGGGCCATTCAGCTCCTGGTGCAAAACTGGAACACTCATATTAATGTTGTGGTTACAACAGCAAGGCAGAGACTAGCAATTCCAAGGCAATAAATCACCAAAGTCTATTCACTATATACAAGGTTCAAATCAGGAATTTAGAATAAGATTCCCTACAGTGTGGAAACAGGCCCTTCAACCCAACAAGTCCACACTGACCCTCCAAAGTGTAACCCGCCTAGGTCCATTCCCCCACCCTCTATTTACCCCTGACTAATGCACCTATTCTAGATAGACCTGAACACTACAGGTAATTTAGCATGGTCAATTCACCTAACATGCACATCTTTTGATTGTGGGAGGAAACCGGAGCACACAGAAGAAATTCTCAGAGACACAGGGAGAATGTGCAAGCTCCACACAGACAGTCACCCAAGGCTGGAATCGAACCTGGGTCCCTGGCACTGTGAGGCTGCAGTGCTAACCATTGAGCCATCGTGCTACTCATTACTGATGGAATAATCTCCAACTTTTGAAAGTTACCATTTTTAGCAGGCAGTACATTTCAGATCATCGTAACTCACCGCATGACATAAATTCACAGCATCTCTTGTCCGATTTTTGGGTTGCCAATTATTCTTAATCTCTTTCCTTTGGTTATTGACCATCTTGTTCCTGGTAAAATAACCAGAATTTTCTTCAGTTTAAATATTTTCAGGCATTTTTATCAATTACAGATGAATCCTGTGGAACAATCTGGCAGGATTGGCCCATCTAATGGGCTGCCTTTGGGTTCCAGTGCGTCACAGGTGCAGAATTGATAGACGTGCAGCTCCACTGGGAGGGGGTGGGGGGGCGGGGGGGAGGGGGGGATGGGGGAATTGCTGACGCAAATGGAAAGCATGAGGGGACTTTAAAATGGAGACACTTTTGAAAAGCTTTAGTGGAATTTTTAAAAAGTGAAGGCCTACAGATCTTACATCCATCTGTGGAGAGGAAGAACTCACTTCACAAGAATGTTTTTGGCCTCTGTAGAGTCCATTACAGCCTTCCATATCCACAATAGAACTATGAACATGAACTTCTGATGCCAGTCATATTTCCAGCCATGAGTGAGGCTCCCTCTGATACATTGCCAGACTCTTGATGCAGTTCAGGACACTTGCACCTTCTGTAAAATTTAATTGCATAAAATTAAGGGCTAATCGCTCTTCCAACTACTTTTGTTGGTTGTCTAAACCCAAAGTAATTTTGAGCACATCTATCAAACTTGCTTTAAACATCTCTGCTCTAAAGAGAACAATCCAATTTCTCCAATTGTTCCACAATATCTGGATGGAGTATTTTCTACTATTACAGCTATACAACTGTGCACATATTACACAATGCAGTTGAGATTCAGTTTTAATACAATTCACTCTTCATCGAGGCAAAAATCTGCAATCCGTGGAGATGAATATTTGAACGGGGTAAATTAAAGGCTGCCCAATATGCTCCTGCCCATTTGCTCTCTTGAAGTTGGGTTTCCCTTTCAATATCTAAAGTGGTTTATTCTAAGCTTAGACATACATCAATATTATGCCTTAATTGGTTTGATGACAGTAAGTTTGTAATGAGAAGAATTCATTGCTGACAGATTATATGCTGGCGTGATCATAGTCAGCAGTGCATTGTGTCAAGTATGACCTTAAGCCTCTGCTCAACAGTTCCTTTATTTTTATAGGACTTAAATGACCTGGAGTAACATGTCATAAATCTCTCCCATATGTGGAATATAGAATTTATTCCATATATGTAGGACAACATGACCAGAACTATTTTTCTGTAAAGCATGAACAGTTTAAAAATAAATCAAACAGCTGTGCTTGCACTCAACATCAATGGGAACCAGCTGTAGCCATGACAACTCCCTCACCATGACTACCACTAAGTATCTGAAATGTCAATTGTGCAAGAAAATAACTCACTGATTCTTGACACTGCAAAAGATATCCTCCACTGACCAGCTCTGGAGAGCCCCAGGTCCTCCTGAGGTTGGGCAGGTCCAAATTCTCTCTCAGCTTTATCTGAATTTCCAACTCCCATTGAAACTGATTGCCTTTCATTCTGTAGTGTTGTGTTCGAGTAAGGTGAACTTGCAAAACTAATAGGTGTATCAAGTATATCTTTTTATTGGTGACTACACACTTTCAAAAAAACTTTGAGGATTACTTTTGTTACAACCCTCCTGCTTAATTTAAACACGCAACACAGAAAAGATTTTTCCTATGCAGTAATCCGTGAAAATTTGAGAGGCCAAGAACTAGTTAAAGTAAAAGTATCAACTTTATTTCTTAAAGTATAACAGAGAATAATTAGAGTCATAGAGTCATAGAGATGTACAGCATGGAAACAGACCCTTCGGTCCAACTTGTCCATGCTGACCAGATATCCCAACCCAATCTAGTTCCACCTGCCAGCATCCAGCCCATATCACTCTAAATCCTTCCTATTCATATACCCATCCAGGTGCCTTTTAAATGTTGCAATTGTACTAGCCTCTACCACTTCCTCTGGCAGCTCATTCCATACATGTACCACCCTTAGCGAGAAAATGTTTCCCTTTAGGTCTCTTTTATATCTTTCCCCTCTCACCCTAAATATATGACGTCTAGTTCTGAATTTCCCCAACCCAGGTAAGAGACTTTATCTATTTATCCTATCCATGCTCCTCATGATTTTATAAATCTCTTTAAGGTCACCCCTCAACATCTGATGCTCCAGGGAAAACAGCCCCATTCTATTCAACCTCTCCTGATAGCTCAAATCCTTCGACCCTGGCAACATCCTTGTAAATCTTTTCTGAACCCTTTCAAGTTTCGCATCATCTTTCTGTTAGGAGGGAGACCAGAATTGCACGCAATATTCCAACAGTGGCCTAACCAATGTGTTGTACAGCCGCAACATGATCTCCCAACTCCTGTATTCAATACTCTGACCAATAAAGGAAAGCATACCAAATGCCTTCTTCACTATCCTATCTACCTGCGACTCCACTTTCAAGGAGCTATGAACCTGCACTCCAAGGTCACTTTGTTCAGCAACACTGTCTAGGATCTTACCATTAAGTGTATAAAACCTGCTAAGATTTGTTTTCCCAAAATGCAGCCCCTCACATTTATCTGAATTAAATTCCATCTGCCAGTTCTCAGCCCATTGGCCCATCTGATCAAGATCCTGTTGTAATCTGAGGTAACCTTCTTTGCTGTCCGCTACACCTCCAGTTTCAGTGTCATCCGCAAACTTATGAACTAAAACTCTTATGTTCACATCCAAATCATTTATATAAATGACAAAAAGGAGTGGGCCCAGCACCAATCCTTGTGGCACTCCACTGGTCACAGGCCTCCAGTCTGAAAAACAACCCTCCACTACCACCCTCTGCCTTCTTCCTTTGAGCCAATTCTGTAACCAAATGGCTAGTTCTCCCGGTAATCAGTCTCCCATGGGAACCTTGTTGAATGCCTTACAGAAGTCCATATAGATCATGTCCACAGCTCGGCCCTCATCAATCTTCTTTGTTACTTCTTCAAAAAACTCAATCAAGTTTGTGAGACATGATTTTCCACAAAGCCATGGTGACTACCCCTAATCAGTCCTTGCCTTTCCAAGTATATGTACATCCTGTCCCTCAGGTTTGCCTCCAACAACTTGCCCATCACCGACTTCAGGCTCACTGGTCTCTAATTACCTGACTTGTCCTTACCACCTTTCTTAAACAGTCGCACCACGTTAACCAACCTCCAGTCTTCCGGCATCTCACCTGTGACTATCGATGATACAAATATATCTGCAAGGGGCCCAGCAATCACTTCCTTAGCTTCCCACAGAGTTCGAGCGTACACCTGATCGGGTCCTAGGGATTTATCCACTTTTATGTGTTTCAAGACACCCAGTTCTTCCTCCTCTGTAATATGGACATTTTTCAAGATGTCACCATGTGTTTCCCTACATTCTATATCTTCCATGTCCTTTTCCACAATAAACACTGATGCAAAACACTCGCTTAGTATCTGCCCCATCTCCTGTGCCTCCACACATAGTTTGAACCAAAAGGAATGGGTGAATGATCAAACGCTCCAGGGGGTGGGTGGCAGGCAATGTCACAGGATCAAAGTAAAATCAATTCACTTCACCAGTCCTGAAATCTCACCACTGAGGACTGACTGGAAGATTACAGCTATCTGAGAGACATTGGGAATGATTGTTGGCTTTGCCTGTCAGACAGCTTGACTGCCAGTGAGTCAAAAAATGATCAAGGTTACAGACGGAGAATGTGTGGACAGAGGGACTTTTATTGGGAACTGATTGCTGTGTTAATGATCTCCGATTCTGAGTGTTGCAAAGTCTAGCACACACACCTAAATATGTGCATTTTTGCATGTATACATATTTAATTAACATATCATGCATATTTAATTGACATTTTATATATAACTTATGTATTTACTTACAGTGTGTTTTATATTTTTGTATGTGTGCATAATATATCATGAGATAGATAATATGTAATTTATATATATGTACCTCATTAACTAACAACTATTTCCCCTAACCTATCTTTTGCTTTCCCTTCTATAATACTATTCCAATAAAACCCCTCAAGATTTACCAAAATTCAACATTTCAAAAACCAGCCAGATGTCGAATCTTCTTTTCTTCTTCTTCGGGATTTCTGCGATAATGGTACCTTTAAGAGAGCTATTCTCTGGGCAGTCTGCAGATGGTGGTGGCTTGGCAGTTCTCCTCCCAAATGTTCAATTTTCCCTGGTCTTATACCTCCAAAGTTTTGAATTGTGCCATTGGCTTTTAAGATTGTCAATATACTAAGTTCAAACTGGATGGGAGTTTGGTATTTTTTGGGAACTAATTTAAACTAATTTGCTTAATTTGAATTTCTTTTTGTTTCCAGGCAACCCAGCTAATCTAGCTTTTGACCAAGTGTTACATTGTTACCTTATTCAAAACATTTTGTGCTGCTGGGTAGTTCTGCGAGCTTTTAAATCTCTTAAATATACATTACACCCACATCTTCATAACGTTTTGAACAAAAATTTCCATCCATGGACTTGAATGCCTCCTTAAACAATTGACAGCAAGCTATCTAAGCAAAATAAATGGATATTAAACTTCTCCAACTGTAGTGCTAATTCTTAATGACTACCACACAGCTGTACAATGCTGCATATTTGTATCTTATGAATAAATTCAATACATGTTCAGTTTTCATATATGAACATGTGAAAACTGTAGTGATTGTAATGATGTCAGCCATCTGGTCCTCATAGAATATGAGTTCCCTATTGAGGCTGTTAATCTGGTCCAATCAGGTTGCCCTGGCTGACAGATAAGAGCAAGGATATAAGGCATCATGTTCACTCTGACAGCTGGCTCTGAGGGGGCTGGAACAGAGTAAAAGACTCCCCACATGTGACTAAAGGGTGCCTTGGTGACAGGGTATCGGGCCTCTGTTGAGTTATTTCAAAAACAAGTTGCATTCCTGTTCTTATTGTGGGTGACCAGTCACCAAGTGAAAACAGTGACACATACTAATAACACAATCCCCTGAGCGTTTTGAGATTGCTTCATGTTGCTGCATGTGATACACTATCAGACCC
The DNA here is from genome assembly GCF_020745735.1 of Hemiscyllium ocellatum. Classification (NCBI taxonomy): domain Eukaryota; kingdom Metazoa; phylum Chordata; class Chondrichthyes; order Orectolobiformes; family Hemiscylliidae; genus Hemiscyllium; species Hemiscyllium ocellatum. The sequence goes on along the minus strand of NC_083401.1, from coordinate 150,301,444 downwards.
AACGTTGCAATGTTTTCTTGCTGTTGGTTAATACCACTACACAAGGATATTGTACAATATGTTGTATACCTTAAATCAATCATCAAAAGAACGAAAAGGGAGCAAGAGTTTTTTTTTCTGAAATGGAACAGGTTGTTGCAATTTGAGTTCTACTGCCTGAATAAATTCCTTTGAAAACAAAATGTAATATACTCTTGAAAAGTTTAATGTATTATAGGGATATGAGAAAAGACCAATGGAATGGTTCTAATGGATTTTCAGAAATCCATAAAAGGCATTGTGGTCTGAATGTCCTCACTCTGTGCTGTATGGTTTGTTGGTAATTGGATTATCTAGAGCTACCCTCATTCTTCCTCTGTCCATTTTGGACAAAATTTCTGACATTGCAGTTTGTATTATATTTGATGGAGTAAATGGTTCATTTAAATTCAGTGAATTAAACTGTTAATCAGATGGATTTCTGGCATACTGTTAAACATAATGAGTTTAGGAAATCCATTTGTGACATCCTTTAATTCTGTGTACTTTCCTGGTTGACTCGGCTGACCCTGTGTAAATCTCTACAGACCTGATTATGGGAATCTATTTACCTAAATTGTGTCTAAACCATAATGTTATGCTATGCCTGATTGCACTACACTGTTTTAAGTTGTTCCCATTGTCCTTTTCTGTCTTAAAGTACAATTCATAATTTTTAAATTATTCAACTTGTTTCAGGTTGTGAAACCAGACATTGAGGGTGAACTTTGATGCTGGCAGTAGCATTAAACAGCCCATTTATCACCATTCTGATTTTCTTTGCTGGTGGGGTGCTGTCATAGATCTTGCCAATTAACTGTTGCCCATTTCTGCTACCATCAAAGTAATATTACACTCTTGTTGCTCTTTAAGAATCCATTGGCTTGATAAGCTTTAATCTCTGATAAATGAAGCTGTGAGTGTTCATGTGCATGATGTTGAAGCAACTCTGAATGCATAATTTTCAGAAGCTTTCAAATAGTTCTGAGAGAGTCACAAACTGGTCACAAAGTCTTTGTAGCCAACAAGGAGAAAGTGAGGACTGCAGATGCTGGAGATCAGGGTCGAAAAGTGTGGCGCTGGAAAAGCACAGCAGGTCAGGCAGCATCCGAGGAGCAGGAGAATCGACGTTTCGGGCAAAAGCCCTTCATCAGGAATGACGGGGTGGCTCAAGGGGTCTGAGAGCTAAATGGGGGGGGGGGGGTGGGGGGAGGACAGCGAGGGCAGTTGCTGTTGCTGGGGGAAGGTAGCTAGGAATGTGATAGATGAAGGAGGGGAATGATGGTGATAGTTCGGAGAGGAGGGTGGAGCAGATAGGTCGATTTCACCAGTTTCTTCATTCCCCCTTCCCCCACTTTATCCCAGATCCAACCTTCCAACTCGCTACAGTCTACCTGTCCATCTTCCATCCACTTCCATGGACCTATCCACTCCACCATCCTCTCTGACCTATCACCTTCTCCCCCACCTTCATCTCTCTATCGCATTCCCAGCTGTCTTCCCCCGGCCCCACTCCCCTCCCATTTATCTCTCAGACCCCTTGGGCCACTCCCTCATCCCTGATGAAGAGCTCATGTTCGAAACATTGGCTCTCCTGCTCCTCGGATACTGCCTGACTGACTGTGCTTTTCCAGCACCACACTTTTCGACAAAGTCTTTCTGCTAAACTGAGCTCCATATGCTGCTCAGCTTGTGTAACTGAAATTATGCAAAAACTTCAAAGTTGCTTCTTGTCAATTTTGAACATTTCTGTGCTGATACGGCACATCTCTTTATTAATTGATTTAAATATTCAAAGTAACAGTGGCGATATTTTCTTGTGGAAGGTTCTTGTAGTGCACTGGTAGTCTCTGAGCCAGGGGTCCCCATTCAAATACCATGTAATAATATCCCTGAACAAGTTGATTGGAAAATACCTGGTAGGTTATCTGAATCTGTACGCGCCCCCACCCCCACCTCCCCCATCCCCCCAACCCCAACTCCCACCACCAAGTCTCCCAAGCCTGGATCACAAAAGTTTAGAACATGCTGCAGTTGGCAGGCACTTTTTCCAACTTAACAACAGTCTGATCCGCTGCAAGATGCTATAATACTGTGAGTGAGTCTTTTAAGTAACAGAATTCAGACATTCCCCTGCCTTCAACTTAGTCAGTACTCTTAGAGTCATAGACCTGTACAGCACAGAAACAGACCCTTTGGTCCAACCCGTCCAAACCAACCAGATATCCCAACCCAATCTAGTCCCACCTGCCAACACCCGCCCATAATCCTCCAAACCCTTCCTATTCATATACCCATCCAAATGCCTCTTAAATGTTGCAATTGTACCAGCCTCCACCACATCCTCTGGCAGCTTATTCCATACACGTACCACCCTCTGCGTGAAAAAGTTGCCCCTTAGGTCTTTTTATATCTTTCCCCTCTATGCCTTCTAGTTCTGAACTCCCCCACACCCGGGAAAAGACTTTGTCTATTTATCCTATCCATGCCCCTCATGATTTTGTAAACTTCAATAAGGTCACCCCTCAGCCTCCGACGCTCCAGGGAAAACAGCCCTAACCTATTCAACCTCTCCCTATAGCTCAGATTTATAACCCTGGCAACATCCTTGTAAATCTTTTTTGAACCCTTTCAAGCGGGCAGCACGGTGGCACAGTGGTTAGCACTGCTGTCTCACAGCGCCAGAGACCCGGGTTCAATTCCCACCTCAGGCGACTGACTGTGTGGAGTTTGCACATTCTCCCCATGTCTGGTTTCCTCTGGGTACTCCGGTTTACACCCACAATCCAAAAAAAATGTGCAGGTTAGGTGAATTGGACATGCTAAATTGCCCTTAGTGGTAAGTGTAGGGGAATGGGTCTGGGTGGCTTGGGGCTTCGGTGGTCAATGTGGACTTGTTGGGAAGGGCCTGTTTCCACACTGTAAGTAATCTAATCTAATCTAAGTTTCAGAACATCTTTCCGATAGGAAGGAGACCAGAATTGCATGCAATATTCCAACAGTGGCCTAACCAATGTCCTGTACAGCCGCAACATAACCTCCCAACTCCTGTACTCAATACTCTGACCATAGTATTACAAACATGCTCACCCTTGCAATCCTGTCTCTCTTCCCTTTCTACACCTCAATGGCTTAGTGTATCACTTGCAATGTGTTTGGATCAGTTATGTCAGGGAACAAGACATGAATAGTGTCATGGGAGAATTAACAAAAATAGCAAGGTTTATAAGAAAAGGAACAAACAAGTTGTAGAGGCAAGGTTGATTACTTTTTAAAGAAAAATATCTAAGAAAAATGGTCACCAAGGAAAAAAAGGTTGAAAATATAGTTCAGAGATCTAAGCTCAGAATTGGGCTTCATTGCATCCATGTTAAACCCCACATTGTGAAAAGCCACTGAATATGCCAAACGTTTTTGAGCTGGAATATGGTTAGACCATCCAAGGGCCATTTTTTTAACATTTCCTAATGAACCTGTTCCGATATGTTATTGCATACCTTTTGTGCAGGTGAGAGTTGATCATAGACCTCCTGGATCAGAGGTAGAAACACTACCACTGCACCACAAGAGCCCTTAAACATGCTAGATATTTTCTAAGCAACCTGTTCAGGCATGTGATGGAATACTCTGGAACAGATGCGACTTGAATCCAGATCTCCTGGCTCAGACGTAGGGATGCTACCACTGCACCACACAAATACTTTATGCAGATCCATTATTGAATCCTTGTGCTCATAACTCGCAGCTGAACATGTGCTCACCTGCATAGGATTTCCCCTCCCTGTCAACCATGCTATTTAAAGGGCATGACAGTAAGGTGGTCATGTTACTGGATTAATAATCTAGAGGTCTAGAGGAACTCTTCAGAGCAATAAATTCATTCCCACCACGGTAGCTGGGGAGCATAATTTCAATGTAATTAAAAACAAATCTAGGGGAGAAAAGCTTGTGTGAAGTTTAATGTTCCTCCTAATGACAGGCTGGAAGGTGGGACGAGGATGGCAAAGTGTGGGGTGGTGATTCCCATTATCCTCATGATTTCCCTTTATTAACCCTAAGAAACAGATGTCCAGGTCTATGGGCCTTTGGAATTCATTGTCACGGAGCGCAATTGTCAGGTAAGTCCGGGTGGAAATGCTGCCAGTCTGATGATGGATGGAAGGTTCCTCCTTTGACATCCCGAGCCCTGCAGACAGTGCCTCCAATTCTCCCAATCTGGCCAACAGCTCCCTTCCTCCTCCTCTTTCCCAGAGACTTCCTGACCAGCCCCAAACATCCCACCCCACTCAACTCATTTTCCGCTTAGGTACTTTACAGACTTCAGGACTCCTCAACATTGCATTCAACAAATTGAGTGAATAAATATGATCATCCATTCTGATTACACCCCTGCGTCTTATCTGCATGACTTGCTTCCAGCAAAGCCAATCTATTCTTGAGTATTCACACCTGCCATTACCAGTTATATCTCTCCTCCACAAGCATTAACATTCATCACAGAACTAGAGAATCCCTACAGTGTGGAAACTGGCCATTTACCCCAGAAAGTCCACACCAACCCTCTGAAAAGCATTCCACCCAGACCCATTCCCCCACCCTCTTACTCTACATTTCCCCTGACTAATGCACCTAACCTACACATCCCTGAACACCATGAGCAATTTAGCTTGTCCAATTCACCTAACCTACATATCTTTGGACTGTGTGAGGGGACACGGGAAGAATGTGCAGACTCCACACAGCCAGTCACCTGAGGCTGGAATCGAACCCGGGTCCCTGATGCTATGAGGCAGCAGTGGTAGCCACTGAGCCACCATGCTTTTTGCTCTCGGTACTCTCATCTCATTGGCTTCTGCATTCCCAGTTTTTAGTTGCTTAAGTTGTTTAAAGTCCATCCCAGTTAGCAATGTGATAGTGCCACACAACGTGATGAAGGATATCCTCAATGTAAACATGAAACTTATCTCTGCAAGGACTGTGCAATCGTCACTCCTACCTGCGTTGTTACAGACAGATGCATCTTCAAATAGGTAGGTTGGTGAGGATGAGGTCAAGTAGCTTTTTCCTTCTTGTTAGTTCACTCACCATGTTCCTGCTGTCCCAATTTAGTAGCTAAGCTCTTTAGGACTCAGCCAGCTCAGTTAGAATTGGTGCTACTAAGCCACTGTTGATGATTGCCATTGAAGTCCACCACCCAAAATACATTCTGCATCCTTGATCCCATGAGTATAACTATGTCAGACAGTTTTATTACAAGCCCCCCCCCCCCACTTGTTGGTTAGAAAGCCTTCACAAAGTTAGATCAGGCTGCTTTTGCAGTCAGCACTTTCAGTACCCAGCTTGATGCTTGATGGCCTGTCCGGTTTTGTCTCTTTGCTTAGAGTTGGTAGCAGGTTCATACATCCAAGCCACTGGAGAGACAGTTAATAGTCAACTGCAATGAAGTAGGTCTGGTTCTATATGTAGATCAGACCAGGCAAGGGTAGAAGATTTCATTCCCAAAATGAGATGGGTTTTTATAACAATCAACACATGGTCATCATTAGGTTTGATATTGACTCAATTCAAACTTTACCATGTATCATATGTCTCCAGGATATTAATCTGGGGTTTAGGGTTATTAGTCCAGTCACATTATCATTACCTACTGCCTTTTCCCCGCAACCTCCCCACCAACCCCAAAACATTCTCAAAATTTTCTTTAGAATTTTCAGTGATAGAAACCATTGATCCTGCACTGTTTCTTTTTATTGTCTATTGCAAATTCAACAAATATCTAAATAGTTTCTTTTAGAATTCCAAATTTTAATTGAAAAGCTTTAGAAACACATTCATGAGCATTGTGTCCTGTCCTTTTAATAGTATCATAGACTGCAGACTGGCCTTCTGATAAATTGGTGCACACATCCAAAGCTGTGCCTATTAAAACACATCAAAACATTATTTAGATCCAAGCATCTTTCAGACACTTCAATTTCATGGCTATATTTTCAAATGAGGTGAAAATCTCTTCTCTCCATCCTTACTCTAAACTTTTCTCGAACCAGTCGTGTCCATTTTCCTTTCTTCTCTCTTGCCAATTCAAGCTTTTGTTAATTTCTCTTTCATTTTTACCCTCCAACTAAAGATGTTTCACTTATCCTTCTCTTTCTTTTCAACGAGATCTTTTCATTTGTGAACAAATCTTATTCAGTTCTGGCTGTACACCAATTTCAGGTTTATCTCCTTTTAACTCTAAGTGCTGGGTCATCACTTTAACCATGTCAGGCTTAAATGATCCTTCTTTTATCTCTTCCTTCAAATTATCCACTCGCCCTTTTGCATTTTAGTTTTAGTCAAAGAATTCAAATAACTCACTGTTACATTTTTACTCACAGAAAAGTCTTAATAAATTAAAATTACACACCAGGTAATATACATCACAATAGCCCTTTTGTTCCTCTGCCTGTATCTCTGATGCTTGTTTCTTTAAGGATACACAGATACTTTCAAATTCAAAGACCACCCCCCCCCTTCCCCCCCTCACCACCCCCCCACCCCCACCACCAACTTGTTGTGATTCTAGCTGGTGTTCATACTTGACAGTTCAGATCCCAGAGTGAAAACAGACTTTTTAAATCCTGACTTTGTTTTCATTATGAATGTTAATTAATAAACACATTTGCAAGCGGCTGTCAGAGTAATTTTAACTCAAAGAATAAAATGTTTTTAAACAAGAAAAGCATTTTAAATATATTATACTAGACAATAAATGAAAGATTTCATAATAGGCATCTGGAAAGGATTCAACTTTATATTATGCCACATGTCTCAGCAATACCCTTACCAAACACCAAAACCTCAGAGAGAACTTCCTACCATCTCCACACTAAAGCTCAGCCACAGACTGGTACAGCTCCTGCTAGTTTACTTTGAGCTAATTTCTGTGCAAACACGAGATGCCTGTTCCTTTCAGATAGCAATAGTCACTAAGTTGATGGTTATGGTGGCTCAGTGGTTAGTACTAATACCTCACAACACCAGGGACCTGTGATCAATTCCACCCTCAAGTGACTGTCTGTGTGGAGTTTGCACATTTTCCCCGTGTCTGTTGTGGATTTACTCTGGGTGCTCTGGTTCCCTCCCACAAGGATGTGCAGGTTAGGTGGACTGGCCACACTAAATTGCCTGTAGTGTCCAGGAATGTGCAGGCTTTGTGGATCAGCCATGGGAAATGCAGGCTTACAGGGTAGAGGGATGGGTCTGGGTGAGATGCTCTTTTCCAGGGTCAGTGTAGACTTGATGGGCTGAATGGCCTGTATCCACTCTGTAGGGATTCTAAGACACTTAAACTGCAAGCTCAATTTAGTATGATTTTAACCTCAGAGGACCTTCCATGATTTCACTAACTCCAGTGTCCAGTACTCTTTCACTCTCTGACATGCATCATCTGACAGACTTATTTTTTGGATTGTTCTGCCTTTCTCTGTATATCACTGGATCTCTGACACTCAAAATCATCTTATCCTTTTCTTTAATGCACTGAATTGCACATCTAAAGAGCTTAAAGCCTCATTAACATGCATGTAAACAGCAGACCTTCAGTGTTCCCGTGTCTAATCCACAAGAATACTTAAGATGAAACAAAGTTAAAAATCATACAACACCAGGTTATAGTCCAACAGCCCGCTAACACTACGGGCAATTTAGCATGGTCAATTCACCTAACCGGCACATTTTTTAGATTGTGGGAGGAAACCCACACAGACACAGGGAGAATGTGCAAACTCCACACAATTAGTTGACTGAGATGGGAATTGAACCCAGGTTTAGATTAGATTAGATTACTTACAGTGTGGAAACAGGCCCTTCGGCCCAACAAGTCCACACCGACCCACAACCCACCCATACCCCTACATTTATCCCACCCCACCTAACACTACGGGCAATTTAGCATGGCCAATTCACCTGACCCGCACATCTTTGGACTGTGGGAGGAAACCGGAGCACCCGGAGGAAACCCACGCAGACACGGGGAGAACGTGCAAACTCCACACAGTCAGTCGCCTGAGTCGGGAATTGAACCCGGGTCTGTAGCACTATGAGGCAGCAGTGCTAACCACTGTGCCACCGTGCCGCCTGTTGGACTATAACTGGCTTTGTGTGATTTTTAACTTTGTTCATCCCAGTCCAACACCAGCATCTCCAAATCATAAGATGAAACTAAACCTCTTCATAACACTCAAACATAAATTCAACTTAAAGTTACACATTGTCCCTAGCATTCATCTGAAACAGGTATGCTATAAATCCTACAGACTAATGTTAAAAATCACACAACACCAGGTTATTGTCCAACAGGTATAATTGGAAGCACACTAGCTTTCGGAGCATCGCTCCTTCATCAGGTGATTGTGGAGGGCTCGATCCTAACACGCAGAATTTATAGCAAACATTTACAGTGTGATGTAACTGAAATTATATGTTGAAAAATTGATTGTTAAGCCTTTCATCTGTTAGAATACCATGATAGTTTCACTTCTTTCATGTGTAAATCACAAAGTCTTTTTTTAAAAGTTGAATTCTCAGGTTACAGACACCCACACACACCCTTACAGACACACACACTCTCACTCTCACACATGCACCCCCTCACAGACTTAAAACACTCTGCACTCACTGCATACACACACATACACTTTCTCACACTCACAACCCCCACCCCAGACAGACACACACATGGACAGACAAAGACCCACATGCACACATATATTTTGTGAGATGAACTTGTACTTGCAGGGTTACATTGTACTTTGCTCAAAAACTACATGCATTCGTGTAGAACTCTGAGCTCAAAAGCTGCATGAATTCATGTAAAACTCTGCTATCTCATTTTTAGATTAGAATCAATCTAAACCTCATGGCATAGACAGAGAACACAGGGGGCCAACACCTTCAACATATTGTCTAGCTAACACCATTGTTAACAGCTAACCTGAGAATGCAACTTTTAAAAAAAGATTTTGTGATTTACACATGAAAGAAGTGAAATATCATGGTATTCAAACAGATGAAACACTTAATAATCAATTTTTCAATGTATAACTTCAGTTACATCACACTGTAAATTTTTTGCTATAAATCCTGTGTGTTTAGGATTGAGCCCTCCACTATCACCTGATGAAGGAGCGATGCTCCGAAAGCTAGTGTGCTTCCAACTATAACCTGGTGTTGTGTGATTTTTAATGTTGTACACCCCAGTCCAACACTGGCACCTCCAAATCATGACTACAGGTTAATGGTCATCCATCAATTTTTAAAGCCTGACATTGAGGTTAGTTATTATTTTATCTGAAAAAAAACCCTTGGTTGAAGAGAATTAAACTACAGCCTTCAGACTGAGAATTGCATGGCAACAGGAAAACACAACTCAAATTCGAAGCAATGGGCTGAGAACGTTATTAAAATCCACTATGTGTAAAAGATGCTTGCCACCAGAAACCAATTTGTCACTTTGAAACAGGAAAGCATGTTTTATGCTTATAAAGTACCCCACCCACATCTACAGGCTATTCGCCACATGATCTCTCCTTTGGATCTCTCGTCTCCTTGGGCTCAATACACTTTCTAATGGAGATGACCAGGTCAACGAGTGATAGCTGAACATCACACGAGGCTGAGCTAGGCATTCATGATGGTGTCCAAGAAGACAGAGAGATGAGCTGAGGAGAAAAACACTAAATGATTGCCAGGCTGACAGGACTGCCTTTCAAACAGGTGCAAGAGGTTTTCTCTGAAATCACAATATCATGGATTGAAATAGGATGCAGAGTGTGTGGATCCTGAATCCTGGAGAGTTAGCAAGTGCTGGACACAGGCAGTCACATGAATGTTGTTGAACTAGTTGCTGAGGAACTGCCTCAGAAAATGGATTCACAGAGGAGAGTTGCTTGTGGTCAGGAGACTGGTGGTTAATGTGGACACAGGTAATGTGGAACCCAAAGTGTTGGTACATGTTGGCTGAAGTGAAATGGAGTCCAATAGTGATGCAGAATCCTAGAGTGACCCATGTGTTGTGAATCCAGAGGGTGCATTCAGTACAAAAACTTAAGTACAGTGGTGATGTGACTCCTGGAATTAAGACTGACCTGGACTCCAATATGTGTGAACCTCTGCCACAGAGCATCAGCCCAATGGAAAGTATGAGTGCAGGTATGAGGATCAGAAGATCTTCCTAAACAAATGCTAGTTATCACCCCATTTGTCCAGATCAGTAATGTAAGAAGGAAAACTGCCATTAATGTGAACACAAACATTCTAGCCACTGTGGAATAACTGAACCTGCTAAATATACAACTGCGGAGCACAACGTCACTATGGCAAATTTCAAATGGGTTAGCCCTCCAGCAACAGGCAGTAGTTGTGACAAATGGCACTAAGAACGAGGTTAAGCAATTCACTGGGACCTCCAGTGGCAATAGTAACAGGAGGCAGCTGCAGCCAAACAGACTCTCACTGAGGGAAAAACAATATCTTTGGCAAAGAGAGGTCCATTCTCTGACTCAATGATGTGTCTTTTTCCCACTGATGTCTTTCCAATGATTCCCACCTTCTGTTGTTGTTCCTGTCTCCCAGTTAAACCAGGTTGATCCAAGATGGCTGCTGAGTAGAAAGTTCCAGCTGGAGCTACTCTGTTCCAACTGTTTATTTTTCATTTCCTTCATTTTTCTTCCCCTTTTTATTCTTTATCACTTGGCATTTCTTCAAGTTTCACCGTAGCAGGTGTTGGCTTGGTCTCTTGTCGGTATGTCGGCCTGGTCTCTCAGCGGCTCGTGACGGTGTCTTGGCTGGGTGGGTCCTGTCCGGGCACGTACCCGAGGCACTAGGGGAGATTGGAGGGGCAGGAGTTTCAGCAGCAGTGATGGCATCAAGACCAGGCAGCTGTGGTCTCCTGGAGTGCGAGACAAGCAGAGAACTGTTGAATTTTTAATTTATTCCTTTATTTTCCTAGTTTCAATTAAGAATGGTTTTAATGTTAACTGTTCTCTTATTTCTTTTTTCCTACTTATTCTATGAAGTAATGCTTAACATTTTAACTCTGTTTCCCTTACTACTTTGTACCTAGGTTTTTATACATAGATACCATGGTACTAAAGATGGTGCTTGTGTGGTGACATTATACACTTTTCACTGTACTCCTGTACTTCTGTACTTGAGTACACGTGAAAATAAAAAATCTAAATCTAAAGAGAAGGGTGAGCAGATAGACAAAGGATTCATTAGGCCAATGTAATCCATGGGCTTTGATCCATGTACATTTGTAAATACTTCTTTGTTTACCCTTTATTTCCCTTTCAAATTTTAATGGCCTGTTGCTACAAGAATAAAGAATGCCTGCTTCAGGATATTTGGGTCTTTCATGTGTTCAAATCACATGTTACAATATATGTGAACACAAATGAAAAACTAGATTCACATTAAATCCAAGTGGAAAAATTTTGCCGCCACTGTCATTACACATGCCAGGATTGGTTGCTTTATTATACATGTGGGAACAATTGTAATTAAAAAGGAAGTCTGTTGCACAGACTGTTTGGCAGGCATTATTATATTGGTGTTGAAGAAAAGTTGAGCTAAACGCATGACTATTCTGTTCCAATACGATTGTCAAATCTGTTTCATTGTACAATATAATTAAGTTTGAAGCAATTCATTTTAAGTAATTTTGTTTTTGACTTTGTAAAATTTTATTTGCAAAAAAATCATTGGATGTCAACTGTAGACAATGCAATATTTTTTTAAATTTGTGTTCTGTTCTTCATCACAGCATAGACTGGCAGAAATTTTACATTTGGCACCATGCAGTTAAAGGTCAGTGAAACATGTTAAAATATTTATTGAGTGACATTCTGAACTGACATTTACAGTGATGTAAATGCTGTTATTTAATAGGTCAAAGATTACTTGAAGTAATCCTCTAATCCATTTGAAGCAGTCAAACTCCCCATTACATTAAAGCACTCACTGAGTACAGCTGGCACTAGATGCCACTCTCAAAACCAGGGCAGAAAACAAGAAGACCATCTGCTCCACCATCCCTCCCAACTGGGCCCACCTCTAATAACCCCTCACAGCACATCTCTGAGGTGAAACAGCGAGGAATAACCCCCTAATGAAAATCCCGCTACACACATGTGCAGATAGACACAATAACATTGATATTATAGATGAAGGGAAAAACTGGAAAGTCAGTTCAACAGCCCTGTCTACAAGGTTGCTGAGACAATCCTTTCACTTTGCTACCCAATTCCAATCACGCCACATGGTATCGATCAACAGATGAAGGCACTAGTTGCTGGGCATTGACCACATTCTTTATCAACAACTGAAGACATGTGCTACAGAATGTGCCACACCCCTAGCCAAACTGTTCCAGTACAGCAACAACACTGGCATCTACCCAACAATGTGGAAAAATATCCAGGTGTATTCGGTGCATGAACATCAGAAACAATCCAACCTGGCCAAATACTGCCCATCAGTCTGTGCTCAGTCATCAGTGGCAGATTGTATCATCAACAGTGCTGTCAGGCTGCACTTGCCTAGCAATGGCCTAGTGATATTATCACAAGACTATTAATCCATAAGCACAGCTCATGTTCTGGGAACCTTCAAATCCTGTTGCAGCAGATGGTGGAATTTGAATTCAATTTGTAAAAATTTGGAATCAAGTGTTTAATGATTACCATGAATCCATTGTTGATTGTTGGAAAATCTCATTTGGTTTACTAAAGCCCTTTAGGGAAATTATTTAAAAATGACCTGAATTTCCGACTCCCATCCAGAACCCATGCCCTGATTCACCTTTACAGCCACCTCATTCATCCAGTTCAATGGCTCTATGTCCACCCTCGCATGCCTAACTTCCCCACCCTTAATTTGCAGCTTCCCACCCTTCCTTGTCATCATTGACACTATCATAAAATAATAAGATGTACATTCAGCCCATGGAGTTAGTTCCACCATTCAATGAGATCATGATTCATTTGATAATCCTCAACTCCATTTTCCTGCTTCCTCCCTATCACCCTCAATTTCCTTATTAATTAAAAATCTGTGTATCTTTTGTCACCCTCCTGTTCATCTGAGTTCGGTCACTTCATACCCCAGGAAATTATTGGATTATTTATCATTTTTCATTTGCAGCTAATTTTGTCGAGGACAGGACAAGACTGCAAAGGACAGATAAAACAGAGTACAATGACGCCCTTCAGTAGAAGACAAGACAAGACAGTGAAGACCAGGACAAGACAATAATGAGTCAGCACAGGACAGGTCTGGATAGTACAAACCAAGTCAGAACCAACTAGAACAAGTAGCATGGGGCTGGACAAGATAAGCCAAGGGAACATAAAACAAGATAGGACTGTATAGGATAATATGTGTATGTACTTTAATGTCTCTTATCTGCAGTGCTATGATTTCATGTCCTTGCTTAAGAATGGTTCCTTTTTAATAGGGCATGAAATTCTAGGGGGATCAATAGTTGAGCTGGAAAAAACACAGCAGGCCAGGCAGCATCAGAGAAGAAGGGGAGTTGACGTTTCAGGTTGGAACCTTTCACCAGGACACCTGCCATCATGAAATTCAAGACCAAGAAGGCCATAGTGAAGTTCTCTGAAATACTAGTTTGGTCTCAGTTGGAGAATTGCGTCCTTTCCAGGCATGAGACTTTAAGGGCAATGTAAAGACATTAGAAAGTGCAACATATGTTTATGATCCTTGTTTCAGGAATGAATAACTTCATTTATGAAGCAAGTTTGAAGAAGTTGGGACTGTATTTTCTGTGGAAAACAGGAAGCTGAAATACATATTTCATCTGATTTGAAGTATTCAAAAACTATTAGAGGTCTGTACAAGATAAATAGGGAGAAAATGATTCCACTCATGGAACAATCAAGAACCAAAGGGCACAGATTTAAAACTATTAATATAAGAAACAGAAGTGATATGAAAGAAAACCTTCTCCCACAGTGAGTGGCAATGACTCACTGCCTAACTGGGTAATGGAGGTAAATCCAGTCAAGTCATTTGTAAGGGAATTTGAATATTATTTGAAAAGTAACAATTTGGAAGGTTACAGGGAGTAGATGGAAGAATGACACTGAGTGAAATAATCATTTGGAAAGTTGGTGTTGGCTTCCTTCTGTGGCGCAGCAATGCAGAAATTCAGACAATCTGTGCATCTGGCAACTGTGTCCATCAAGTTGCATTCCCTACCTTTTAGCCCTCTTTTGCTGCATATCTCTCTTTTAGGCTAAACCACCCTCCCCACCCCCACTACCACCACCACCATCACCACCACCGCCGCCATTTAAGTTGATCTTTCTTTTACATTACACCCACTTGCCAGCCCCTGGTCAGGTTTACTAGAATCAGCTAGTATGACTACCTCACTTGGACGGTGTAGTGAGCTTGGTCAACCTTCATCCCTATCGATATAAGTCATTAACTCCAAGAAGACAGACACTTTATGTCTGAGACTCCTCATGAACTGGCCAGTCAGCCTTAATCTCTTACACTGTAAACATTTACTGAAAGAAATGGCATGGAAGAGGAGAAAGTGAGGACTGCAGATGCTGGAGATCAGAGTCAAAAAGTGTGGTGCTGGAAAAGCACCAGGTCAGGCAGCATCTGAGGATCAGGAGAGTCGACGTTTCAGCTGAATCATCTGTTATATGGGGGCATGCCCAAGAGGGCTGAGAGATAAATGGGGTGTGGAGGGAGAGGGGAGAGGTAGCTTGGAAGGTGATAGGTAGATGAAGATGGATGGTGATGGTGTTAGATCGGAGCATAGGTGGGAAGGAAGATGGACAGGTAGGACAGTTCAAGAGGGCTGTGCCAAATTGGAGGGCTGGATCTGGGGTAAGGTAGAGGCAGGGGAGATGAGGAAACTTGGTGAAATTGACATTGATCCCATGTGGTTGGAGGGTTCCTAGGATCCTTCTACATCCAGCAGAGATTTTCCTGCACATCCAAACATCTTACCTACTGTGTCCGTTGTTCTTGATGTGGTCTCCTCTACATTGAGGAGACAGGATGCCAACTTGCGGAACGTTTCAGAGAACATCTTCGGGATACACACACAAAACAACCCCACTGCCCTGTGGCTGACCACTTCAACTCCCCCTCCCACTCTGCCAAGAACATGCAAGTCCTGGGCCTGCTCCACCACCAAATCCAAGACACATGGGGGATGAACGCCTCATCTTCTGCCTTGGAACCCCCAAACCACACGGCATCAATTTCAATTTCACCCCAGTTTCCTCATCTTCCCTCACCCCACCTTATCCCAGGTCCAACTTTCCAACTCAGTACCACCCTCTTGAATTGTCCTACTTGTCCAGCTTCCTACCCACCTATCTGTCCAGCCTCTGCTCCAACCTATCACCATTACCCCCCACCTTCATCTACCTATCACCTTTCAAGCTACCTTCCCCCAGCCCCAACCCCGTCCTATTTATCTCTCAGCCACTTTTGCACCACACACACACACAAAAAACAAATGTTTGTGGAAGAGCTAAGTTAATGAAGATGTTTTAATGTTCCAGAAGTTAGGGAAGCAGTCAAGCCTGCCAGATAAATGCCTCATGGATGTTGTGGGGTTAGTGAACAACATTACGCCTGTTAAAAGTTAATTCCAGGGGGGTGGGGGTATTAAACAGTATCCGTGACATGCTAATTAATGAAAAACAGGTTCTTGTTGATGAGCACAACAAATGCTGGAGACCACAGTGGGTCAGGCAGCATCCATTGAGAGAGAGAGTTCAGATGACTCTTCATCAGAGCTGAAGTGATGTGTGGAAGAGGGGAAGCATTTATGCTGTAATTTGTTGGGGGGGTGGGGGGCGTTGTGGTAGTGGTGGGGTGTAGAGTGTTGATGGAGAAAAGGTGTTGATCGTTCAGATTAAATGATTGGAATGTGAGACTGGCAGAACAATGATGAGTCTTACTGTCAGACTGGAAAAGGAAGACAGTCCCACTGGGGTGGGGAGAGGGGAGAGAAAATATAACAAGTAAAGCTAAAAGAAAGGGAAGAAATGGGAATTGCTTCACAATTTTAAGGTGTTGAACTCAATATTATGTCCAGAAATGGTAAAATGCCTAATCTGGAGATGAGATTCTGTTCCTCCAGTTTTGCGCTGTGATTCACTGGAACACTGCAGCATGTCGAGGACAGGTAAGTGGGCATGAGCAGGACACTGTGTTGAAATGACTGGCTATGGGGTGGTCACTATGATCGTCAGCATTTGTTGTTTTCAGTATAGATTCCAGCTTCTGTAGTCATTTGGTCCCTCCTGTTGATGAGGGTCAGGAAAGCCAAACCACCTTCTTCAGAATTTAATTGCAAAGTTTTGACCCACCGTCAGGAAACTAAACATTTACATCTCACCCAATCAAAGGTCCCCTGCATCCCCTTCTAAAAGCTGCTAGAGGGTTGAAAGATTTTCCCTGAGTAAGTGATGTCAATAAATTGTTCCCTGAAGACTAACTACAGAAATGACATCCTGTCCAGTGTCCTCCTCTTGCAGTCTGTTCCTGCTCTTGCTTATCTTTCCTTCTCCTCCTTCTCTACCCTAAAATGTAGATAAATTAGACAACCTGCAGTCATCTATTTGGATGGTAATCATAACAGTCCAAAACCAGCAAGAGTTATTAGCAGCAGTCAGCCTACTTATGCTGGTGAAGCCTCCCTCCCAGATGAGTTGAACAACTTTTGTGCACAGGTTTGAGGCATGAAATGACATGGCAGCGAGGAAGTCCACCCTTCCTCCCAATGACCTGGTGCTTACCACAACTGATGTTAGGAAATGTGTCTGGGTGGGTTACTCTTCGGAGGGTCGGTGTGGACTTGTTGGGCCGAAAGGTCTGTTTCCACACAGTAGGAAATCTAATCTAATCTAAACACCCTATGCAGAGTCAACCCACGTAAGGCTGCTGGACCAGATAACACCTTGGCAGAGTGTTCAGAGGATGCTCTAATGTACTGGCATATGTTCTCATGGACATATTCAACATCTCCCTGAGCTGTGCCATAGTGCCAACATGCTTCACCATTGTCCCTTGCCGAAGAAATCTTCAGTGTCCTGTCTCAAAGACTATTGCCCCGTTGTGCTTACACCCATCATCATGAAGTGCTTCGAGAGGCTTATGATGAGGCATATTAAGACCCTGCTGCCCCTTTCATTAAGACCCTACTGCCCCCCACCCCCGCCTCACTGGGTGCCCTGCAGTTCATGTATCAATTCAACCACTCAACAGCCAATACCATTTCCACCACCCTCCATCTGGCCCTCACCCACCTGGAGAAGAAGGACACCTACATCAGACTGCTGTTCATAGACTTCAGTTCTATATTTAACACTATCATTCCTTAGCACAGATTAGAAGCTGAGCCAAGGGCAGAACTACCCTAGTCCTCACCTTCCATCTGACCAATCTCCATATACATCACATCATCCTCTGCCATTTCCATCACTGACAAATGGGCCCCACCACCAGAGATATATTTCCCTCCCCACCCCTTTCCACTTTCTGTAAAGACCGTTCCCTCCGCGACTATCTCGTCAGGTCCACAGCCCCCAAAAACCCACCCTCCCGTCCCGGCATCTTCCCCTGCCACCTCAGGAATTGCAAAACCTGTGCCCACACCTCCTCCCACACCTCCATCCAAGGCCCCAAAGGTGCCTTCCACATCCATCAAAGTTTCACCTGCACATCCACACGTCATTTATTGTATCCTTTGCTCCCGATGCAGTCTCCTTGACATTGAGGAGACAGGATGTCTACTGGCAGAGTGCTTCAGAGAACATTTCCGGGACACCACACCAATCAACCCCACTGCCCCGTGGCTGAACATTTTAACTCCCCTTCCTACTCTGCCAAAGGGCATGCAGGTCTTGGGCCTCCTCCAACGCCACTCCCTTTCCACCCAACACTTGGAGGAAGAACGCCTCAACTTCCGCCTCGGAAGCCCATGACATCAATGTGGATTTCATCAGCTTCCTCATTTCCCCCCCCCCCCACTTTACCCCGGTTCCTACCTTCCTGATCAGCACCATCCTCATGACCTGTCCCACCTGTCTATCTTCCTTCCCACCTAAATCCACCCTCCCCTCCGACCTATCACCTTTACCTCCACCTACATCCATCTATTGCACTCTCAGCTATCTTCTCCCCAGCCCCACCCCTTCTCATTTATCTCTCCATCCCCAAGGCTCCCAGCCTCATTCCTGATGAAGGGCTCTTGCCCGAAACATTGATTTTCCTCAAGGTTTGTGCGAAGATTTGTAGCTCGGGTGCTCGTTGTTGTGGTTCTGTTCGCCGAGCTGGAAGTTTTTGTTGCAAACGTTTCGTCCCCTGGCTAGGAGACATCATCAGTGCTCTGAAGCCTCCTGCGAAGCGCTTCTTTGATGTTTCTTCCGGTATTTATAGTGGTCTGTCCTTGCCGCTTCCGGGTGTCAGTTTCAGCTGTCCGCTGTAGTGGTTGGTATATTGGGTCCAAGTCGATGTGTTTGTTGATAGAGTTTGTGGATCAATGCCATGCCTCTAGGAATTCCCTGGCTGTTCTCTGTCTGGCTTGCCCTATGATATAGTGTTTTCCCAGTCGAATTCATGTTGCTTGTTGTCTGAGTGTGTGGCTACTAGGGATAGCTGGTCGTGTCGTTTCGTGGCTAGTTGATGTTCATGTATGCGGATTGTTAGCTGTCTTCCTGTTTGTCCTATATAGTGTTTTGTGCAGTCCTTGCATGGTATTTTGTAAACTACATTAGTTTTGCCCATGTTGGGTATTGGCTCCTTTGTTCTAGTAAGTTGTTGTCTGAGCGTGGCTGTTGGTTTGTGTGCCGTTATGAGTCCTAAGGGTCGCAGTAGTCTGGTTGTCAGTTCTGAAACGCTCCTGATGTATGGTAGTGTGGCTAGTCCTTTTGGTTGTGGCATGTCCTCGCTCCGTGGTCTATCTCTTAGGCATCTGTTGATAAAGTTGCGCGGGTATCCGTTTTTGGCGAATACCTTGTGTAGGTGTTCCTCTTCCTCTTTTTGCAGTTCTGGTGTACTGCAGTGTGTTGTGGCTCTTTTGAATAGTGTCCTGATGCAGCTTCGTTTGTGTGTGTTGGGGTGGTTACTTTCATAGTTTAGGACTTGGTCTGTGTTTGTTGTTTTCCTGTGTACCCTTGTGGTGAATTCTCCATTCGGTGTTCTCTGTACTATCACGTCTAGGAATGGAAGTTGGCTATCCTTTTCTTCTTCTCTCGTGAATTCACAACATGGGCAAAACTAATGTAGTTTACAAAATACCATGCAAGGACTGCACAAAACACTATATAGGACAAACAGGAAGACAGCTAACAATCCGCATACATGAACATCAACTAGCCACGAAACGACACGACCAGCTATCCCTAGTAGCCACACACTCAGACAACAAGCAACATGAATTCGACTGGGAAAACACTATATCATAGGGCAAGCCAGACAGAGAACAGCCAGGGAATTCCTAGAGGCATGGCATTGATCCACAAACTCTATCAACAAACACATCGACTTGGACCCAATATACCAACCACTACAGCGGACAGCTGAAACTGACACCCGGAAGCGGCAAGGACAGACCACTATAAATACCGGAAGAAACATCAAAGAAGCGCTTCGCAGGAGGCTCCAGAGCACTGATGATGTCTCCTAGCCAGGGGACAAAACGTTTGTTGATTTTCTTGTTCTTCCGGTGCTGCCTGACCTGCTGTGCCTTTCCAGCACCACATTCTTGACTGGAAACCTGAGTCGGCTGAGGCCTAAATACCTCCCTGTGTAACTGGATCCTGGACCTCCTGACTGGGATGCCTCAGTCAGTCTGGATTGGGAACAGCATCTCCAACACCATCACACTGAGCACGGGGGCTCGCCAGGGCTGTGTGTTCAGTCCACTGTGTTCACCCTGCTAACACACGACTGTGCAGCTATGCACAGGTCAAATCACATCATCAAGTTCACTGATGACATTACTGTAGTGGGTCTCATCAGCAGGAACAACGAGTCAGCATACAGAGAGGAGATGCAGCAGCTAATGGACTGGTGCAGAGCCAACAACCTGTCTCTGAACGTGAACAAGATGAAAGAGATAGTTGTTGATTTCAGGAGGGCACAGAGCAACCACTCTCTATTGCACATCAATGGCTCCCCATGGAGATCATGAAGAGCACTAAATGTCTTGGCGTACACTTGGTGGAGAATCTCATCTGGACCCTCAACACCAGCTCCATTGCCAAGAAAGCCCATCAGTGTCTCTACTTTCTGCACAGGTTGAGGAAAGCCCACTGGTGAGTGGTGAGCAGCCTTTTGAGGGCCTCTGTAGTGACCTATTATTAACATCTCATTAGAAGCTAATTTTGCTTTATTTACATTCCAGTTGTTATTCTCCCACATGCCAGAGGGAAACCAGACGGCGTCAATTCTCTATGTATAAGTCAGAATAAGTACCTAGTGACTCCATCTTGGACAGCAGTCTCCAACATCTCAGGTTGCACTCAATGAACAGTGATACCCTACATCTCCCATCCATGGAGGTTGACATTAGGCACGGACCACATTATCACAGCACATCTCTGACTCACTTAGATTATGGTTCTCTATTTCAAGACTGCACTGGAGTCCAGTCTTTTAGCACTTTGCTGCCTTATTAAGAACTTAAAAGCTGACGCTATTTCTTAATTGCCTTGCATTTTAGATAGTCAGCCTGTCATGATTGTCAGCAGTGATCAATCATTTGGGTGGACATTTTGCTGGAGTCAGTGTGCTCCGTCAGCATTGTACTTGCAACATGTGCCAGCTACTTGCGCAGCAAATACACTGCTTATGTTTCAGCAAATGGCCTCGTCTCTATGTGTAAGGGGAGTAACCTTAGTCAAATTAAGGGGGACGGCTTAAAGTTAGGGAGTACGGTTCAGTAAATGAAATTTTAAAAATCATTCAATCACAGTCCAAGGACCTGGACACAGTCAGTTAGCAATTTGGCGCATCCATTAAAGTGTTGGTACTCAGTAGTTTGGGGAGGAGGCCGTAGTCATTCCGGTCTGGGAGTTTATCAGTAAGTCAGTTGAGAGCTGCACAAAGGTTAGCCAGGGTCTGTTCGTTCATCAGTTAGGGCTAGCTTTCCAAGCCAGTTGGTCGTGTGGACTATGGTCAGTCAGGGGGGTCAACAAAGGTCAGTGGACTCTGACTTCAATGGAGGACAGTGCATGGCTATACTTGTCGATTATTAAGCTGCATGCACAGGGCTCAGGAGGTAAAATAGAGAAATGAGCAATTAATTTGACTGGTTGGCTGGGAATGTGGGGAAGATCAAAGCTGCTGGGTTTGCCTGAGTGAGCAAGTAAGAAAGGAATATTAAGATCAAGGTTAACTAGACTGAGAGGCTCGGCCTGCACTCACTCTGCCAAGTATGACCTGTGTTGCCTTCTATCCTCATTCAATCACAAGTGCACAATGGAAATAAAAATGGCCACCACCACACCCAGATTTAGATTTTCTCGGAAGGAGGGTCTCCACTTTTATGTGATATGAAGCCCTTCAAAGGGTGTTAGCATTAAACACACACGGAGAAAGTGAGGACTGCAGATGCTGGAGATCAGAACTGAAAACGTGTTGCTGGAAAAGCGCAGCAGGTCCTGAAGAAGGGCTCATGCCCGAAACACGATTCTCCTGCTCCTTGGATGCTGCTTGACCTGCTGCGCTTTTCCAGCACCACATTTTCAGCATTAAACACACATGCACATGCATATACACAGAGATGAGAATGGGACGGTTGTGCTAAACTGTATACACTGGTCGAGGTCAAAATGCTATGTCATGCAGTCCAGAGTTTCTGCAATGAAGCATTTTCTTCATTGGGACCAATAAGATTTCCACGTCTGTGCCTTCATTCCAGTACCGATTTGGTCAGGCAACTCTGACGTTCCAGACACAAAGGCAGAAACTGCTGGAAATGCTCAGTAGGACTGGTAGCATCTCTGGAGGGAAGTGGCATTAATGTTTCCGATCCAGTGACTCTTCCTCAGAACTGATGGTAGCTAGGAAAAACCTGGTTTACTTTATACAGAAGAAGGAGGAGGATAAGGAGCAAATGACTGGTGAACATAGAGTCCAAAGAGCGAGAAGAACAGTTGCACAGACAAAGGAGTGGATACTAATCAGCTTGTGATCAGTTCCAGACATTCGGATTGTGCCTTTGCTCTTGAAGAACCACCCTCTTGTGGGATAAACAATCACAGGGTGGCTTTCTCATTAAACAAAGACAAATGTTGGGGGTTTATCCTGAGGGTCACGACATCTCAGACAAGGGGAATGGTTGAGAGGGAGAGTCTTTCATCAAATGCGGGAATTGAGCCTACACTGTTGGCATTACTCTGCATCACAAACCAGCAGACCAGCCAACTGACCCTTAGAACAAAAACCGAGAAAGAGGAACAGAGTACTGTACAGTGGATGCGTTCAATATCAAATCATATACAGAAACAGAAATGGAAAGAGAAAGAATAATTAGCTTATTAAAAAAGACAGTAAAGTATCAGGGCAGAAATTTAACTGAAAAATTTACTATAGAGATCATTTAAATCACCAACAACAGTTAAAATATGGAGGACTGAGACTCCCAAGCTGAAGTAGTTACTTTTCGTTGCCATTGAGATTGCAGGGCAGTAATTGCAATTATATCATTGAAGGATAATTAAATTATATTGGGTAGGACTTAATCTTCTGTGATGATTTTAGTTTATATGTAATTAGAATCCCTACAGTGTGGAAACAGGCCCTACAAAGAGTAACCCACACAGACTCATTCCCCTACCCTATATTTGCCTAATACATCGAACCTACCCATCCCTGAACACTATGGACAATTTAGCATGGCCAATTCACCTAACCTGCACATCTTTGGATTGTGGCAGGAAACCCGAGAGAATATGCAAACTCCACATTGCTGGAGGTTGGAATCGAACCTGGGTCCCTAGTGCTGAGATGCAGCAGTGCTAACCACTGAGCCACCATGCTGTACCATACAAATTCAGCAGCTTCACACATTCAGGGCATTTTGTGATGAGTCAGATACCGTTTTTGGAAAAACAATTGATGCAACCTGAATAGCAAACCTTGGATTTCTGGATTTAATCGCATATTTATCCTCACTTGAGGTTGTTGTGCCACTTGTTTATAAATAAGATTGAGTGCCATCAGCTTCACTGTTATTTTGGCAATACATTATGCTACAATATTGGAAGGAAGAAGTTTTTCAACAGCAATGGTGAAAACAATATTGTTATTAACTGCCGAACAAAATGGAAATTGCTGGAGAAACTCAGCAGGTCTGGCAGCATCTGTAGAGAGGAAATATTATGTGGACTTTGTTAATCCTTTTGCTTTCACGACGTGCCCTTACCCTTCAACATGATGGCATGCACCCAATTTTCCCTTCTCACAGGAAGCTTATCAAGTATCTTAGCATCTGCAATGTTTCACTGATGTTGTTCTATGGCTTATATTTCCAGAGTCTGGGAGATTATCTCCTCTGCTAAAATAATGACTAGCTTGTTAATTTTCCTATTTTTGTCATAATCAATGATTAGTATTGCATGTAAATCCAGTTTTCCATTATGTTAAGTACCAAATAAATGATTGAACATAGAATTATGTCTAGTTCAGTTGCATTCTTGCAGAGTTTCTACTGGAGCTTTTCTTAATTAAGCCTTATTAATTCAGCACATCGTTTAATAACGCAAATTATTGTTGCTGTTCATTACCTGCACTGCTTACAATCATTTAAGTCTTCACTTGTCTCTTAGCCTTGCACATTTGCCCCTTTGTGAGAGTTAATGTTGCTCCAGTATTTTAATAACCCTTCATTTATTATACATTCTTGGAGCCAAGATTCATCACAACAGTGCTGAATCATCCCATTCAATCATTATTTAAAAGAGGTATATAGAACATAGAACATAGAAAAATACAGCGCAGTACAGGCCCTTCGGCCCTCGATGTTGCGCCGACCAAATCCTACCTAACCTACACTAGCCCAATAACTTCCATATGCCTATCCAATGCCTGCTTAAATGACCATAAAGAGGGAGAGTTCACCACTGCTACTGGCAGGGCATTCCATGAACTCACAACCCGCTGCGTAAAGAATCTACCCCTAACATCTGTCCTATACCTACCACCCCTTAATTTAAAGCTGTGTCCCCTAGTAACAGCTGACTCCATTAGCGGTAAAAGGTTCTCAGTGTCGACCCTATCTAAACCCCTAATCATCTTATACACCTCTATCAAATCTCCCCTAAACCTTCTTTTCTCCAATGAGAACAGGCCCAAGTGCCTCAGCCTTTCCTCATACGATCTTCCTACCATGCCAGGCAACATCCTGGTAAACCTCCTCTGCACTCGTTCCAATGCCTCCACATCCTTCCTATAGTATGGCGACCAAAACTGCACACAATACTCCAGATGAGGCCGCACCAGAGTCTTATACAACTGCAACATGACCTCAGAACTCCGGAACTCAATTCCTCTACCAATAAAGCCCAGTACACCATATGCCTTCCTCACAGCACTATTTACCTGGGTGGCAACTTTCAGAGATCTGTGTACATGGACACCAAGATCCCTCTGCTCATCCACACTACCAAGTAGCCTACCATTTGCCCAGTAATCCATCTTTTTGTTACTCCTACCAAAGTGAATGACTTCACACTTAGCTACATTGAATTCCATCTGCCACCTTTCTGCCCAGCTCTGCAACCTATCTATATCCCGCTGTAACCTGCCACATCCTTCTTCACTGTCCACAACTCCACCGACCTTTGTGTCATCCGCAAACTTGCTCACCCAGCTTTCAAGCCCCTCCTCTAGATCATTTATAAAGATGACAAACAGCAACGGTCCCAAAACAGATCCCTGTGGTACACCGCTAGTAACTGCACTCCAAGATGAACCTAGTCCATCAACTACTACCCTCTGAGTATCTTTTTCTGAGTATATACTGGCAATAGGGACCTTCTCTGTAACACTCAGTATGCCAATCTGGGAGTGGAATGTGCAAATTCGAACACTAAAGAAGGAAATAAAGTATCAAAATGACCTACTTTCTTCTAAGACCATTGCAAACATCGTGGAGTAATGAAGAAATTGAAATAATAATTTACAACTAAACAGAGCATCCAGCAGGTGTGGGAGACAACCAGTAGCAAGTACACTTTGGCCCAAATTGTAACATGTATTGAAGAAAAATTCTGATTGGCGGAGAAATGCTAAAGTTAGCAAAAAGAATCACAATCAGTCATCTTTCTACGTTGCTTCAATTACATTGCATTGCTACATTGAGTTTTTTTGTCAATTAACCAGCTATTGTAAAAGTCTCTATACAGGGAGGTTTGGAAAAATCAGCCACATATGACTGTACAATTTAAAAATAAAAATATTTGTTGACTTCAATTTAAACAGCCTCTGCTGTGAGTATAAAACAAGAGTGATAATGAAAATATTCCAGAGTTTTTGGGCTGAATTTTCATTTTGATGTGAAAACCCCAAAGCTGAGCTCAAATCCAGGTCCTGATCTCACACCATTTGGGAAATTAGATTAGATTACTTACAGCGTGGAAGCAGGCCCACACCAACCCTCCGAAGCTCAACCCACCCAGACACTTTCTCCTACATTTACCCCTTCACCTAACACTACGGGTAATTTAGCATGGCCAATTCACCTAACCTGCACATTTTTGGACTGTGGGAGGAAACTGGAGGAAACCCATGCAGACACGGGGAGAATGTGCAAACTCCACACAGACAGTCGCCTGAGGCGGGAATTGAACGCGGGTCTCTGGTGCTGTGAGGCAATAGTACTAACCACTGTGCCACCGTGTCACCCCTATTAAATCGTCACAGTATCATTCCTAAAGGAATGCCAACTTAATGACTAGAGTGCTCACTTACCACTAAATGAAGGATGGCAAGTGGGAGCCTGACACTGGGGGCCAATGGGGAGCTGTGAAGATGCAGATTCCTTCTCAGAACTTTAAAGGAACTTCTACAAAAGATCTCAACACAGGTGACAGGTGACTGTGGTCAAGTAAGATTCATGTACATTATGGGGCTGTAACTGATCATACGCCTCTGACATCAGTTATATAAGAGACCCAACGAAATGAGTATGTAGTGAAAGAGGTCTACAGTATTACACTTGACAGCTATATTGTACTTATTTTGTGTAGATGTAAATAAAGGAGTTATGGAGTCTTAATTTGAGACAAGGAGCAGGCAGCCTCGGTGCCAGTGTATGTGTAGAAACCCAGTGACTGAAATACTGCAGAATAGTATCCCACGGCAGCAGTATCATCTTCATTCACAAGGTAAAATCTGACATTAGCTAGGAAAGACATCCAAAACTGAAAAAGGAGAAGATTTCAAAGACAGTGAAAAGACCTCAAAAGACTTCAATTACATGGCCACAGACCATTTAGAGTCATAGAAATATATAATGGGTGGCACGGTGGCACAGTGGTTAGCACTGCTGCCTCACAGCGCCAGAGACTGTTTAATTCCCGACTCAGGCGACTGACTGTGTGGAGTTTGCACGTTCTCCCCGTGTCTGCGTGGGTTTCCTCCGGGTGCTCTGGTTTCCTCCCACAGTCCAAAGATGTGCGGGTCAGGTGAATTGGCCATGCTAAATTGCCCATAGTGTTAGGTAAGGGGTAAAATGTAGGGGTATGGGTGGATTGCGCTTCGGTGGGTCGGTGTGGACTTGTTGGGCCGAAGGGCCTGTTTCCACGCTGTAAGTAATCTAATCTAATCTAATCTAAAAAAAAGTACGTAAACAGAGTCCAACTTGTCCATGTCAACCAGAGATCCTAAATTAATCAAGTTCCATTTGCCAACATTTGGCCCATATCCCTCTAGCACTTCCTATTCATATCTCCATCCAGATGGCTTTTAACTGTTGCAATTGTACCAACCTCCACCACCTCCTCTGGCAGCTCATTCCATACACACAGCACATTCTGCACGAAAAAGTTCCCTCTTAGGTCCCTTTTAAATCTTTCCCCTCTCACCTTAAACCTATGCCCTCTAGTTTTGGACTCCCTATTCTGGGGAAAAGATCTGGGCTGTTCATCCTATTCATGCCTCTCATGATCTTCTATTAGGCCACCTCTCAGTCAACAATGTTCCAGAGAAGATAGCTCCAAACCTATTCAGCCTCTCCCCATGACTCAAGCCCTCCAACCCTGGCAAAATCCTTCTAAATCTTTTCTGAACCTGCATAATTTAGTCCCAAAAGAAATTTAGTTGTTGAATGGATGAGATTTAATCAGTGATCTCAGCATTTGGAAGATGAAATAGTAGCATTTTAATGGATTTATATAGTCGAGTAGAATGTTGTAAATATGGAGATTTACAGAATGACTTAATTCAAGCCTACATTGTAATCAGTTAAAATTCACACAACACCAGGTTTAATTGGAAGCACACTAGCTTTCGGAGCGACGCTCCTTCATCAGGTGATTGTAATCAGTGTGAGGGTTGAGAAGTTACCAGGCTTTCATCAGTTGGAGGAGGATTAAATGCTGGAACAACCAATTCAATTCAATATGCAGGCAAAATTCAAGACCCAAATTCAATCAGTACTGCAAGGAAACATTAAGGTTAAGTATATAAGTTAGTTCACTGAGCTTGAAGGTTTTCGGACATTTCACCACCAAACTAGGTAACATCATCAGTGAGAGTCGCCAGTAAAGCGCTGGTGGTATGTCCCACCTCTCTATTTATAGGTCTTGGTTTCTTAAGGTGGGTGATGTCATTTCCAGTTTTTTTTCAAGGGAAGGTGGATAGAATCTATGTCAATGTATTTATTGATGGGGGTCTGGTTAGAATGCCAAGCCTCTAAAAATTCTCATGCATGCCTTTATTTTGTCTGTCGTGGGATGTGTGTGTTGTCCCAGTCAAAGTGGTGTCCTTCTTTGTCTGTATGTATAGAAACTCGTGATAATGGGTTATGTCATATTAACTTCTTTACAAATGCTGCCAAATCCATTTCTCCAATATTCACAGTGTTTGATACCTATTTTATTCTAGCTGTTTGTCTATATGTATGTGTGGGGAAACATTTATGAGGGGATTAGCTTTTAATTATTTTGCAGATTACCTGCTGCTAGAGTCTAATTTCTTGTAACAAATAGTGATTTTTGTTCAGTATAAAAAGCCTGGTCAGCCTTTTCTATCTTTCTCGCTCTCAAAGTCAGGTAAGTTGGGGAACTTAGTGTACTGTATAAAATCTTTAACTTTTGTAATGATTTCAGGAACGTCGGGAATTGATTTGTGCGCATTATCCCAGTGAGTGGGTAGCCATAATCCCACATGACTTGCCACTTCATCAATGAACCAGAGGCAGAAAGTTACAGGTCAGCTCACCTGTCTTAACTCCTGGCTCTGCAGGCAATCCAAAAGAGGCCTTAATGAACAGCTGGCTAACTATCCTTATATATATGAATATATATGAACAGCTGGCTAACTATCCTTAAATGCGGATAGACTATATTAAAGAAAATATTTACTCCGTTTTTCCAATTCCAGTCAATTACATGTTTCATATTTTACCCAACTAGATATGGTAATAGTTATTCATTGTGTGGCCTTGACTTCTCTCTCCAAAATTAGATTACAAACATGTCAAGCCATAAGATAAAAGGTGCATTTCAGTGTTCTTGGCAATTATACAATTTCAGATACCAAATGCTGTGCTGTCATGGGTTTCAACTTAATCTTCATTCTCTTTCAGAGATTTGCCATTGTGAAGATGCCCTTAGGTAAGAGGAATAGGACTAATTTTCCAAGGTTTGGGTTCTCAGCAGTGAATTTTCCTGCTGAGGTACCGATATAATTGAACATGTTCTTCTCACTAGTTTCCAGGCATTAAATAATCAGAAAATCATGGTCAGCAAAATACTCCAAATCTGCAATATGATGTCACGGTGAGTAGGACTCCCGGCCATGCGGTAAAATTGGAGAATTACCAATTATCAATGGCGATGTCATGCAGCGTACAACACATTATTGTGCAAGTAAGCCCGTATCAAATAGCAGCAACCAGGAACTAGTAATATTGGGTATGATTTCACCAGCCCTCTGGGGAGAACTTCAAGACAGGACGACTTATGCAATCGAAGCAGAGGTTCGGGGGTAGGAGGGAATTCAATATCTTCCTGTTGCCATGGGATAACCTCAGAGGTGGGAGGAAGGGGTCCAATAAAATTATTTAATTAGAATCCCTGAATAATGACCACATCCTGCCCCTAAGAGCACTGTATCAGTGCCAGAATAGATCCCACACATAAGTAAAGATCACCAAGTAAATTCTGGTAGCCTCTCAGTACGGTTGAGGAGGCAGGAGGACATTAATTTATGACCACATAATGGCCCCTGGTGACCCACTGCATTTGATGGAGGGTTCCCTGCCCCTCCTTTGTGTTCATTGCTCAGGTGTGCTGAGAAAAAGTGCTACCTGGATTTCAAGCGTGCAGGAGGAAGGAGGATTTTTTTTCTGCAGCCTCAGCAGTAGTGACATCTAGTGGTATGCAACTGAGACTGGCAACACCCAGCCCTCTGACTGTACTGATAGCTCTCGGAGCCCTTCTCAGGTGAATGGCAGTGCAGGCAACAGATTCTTATTGGACCACCCAGAACACTGCCATCACCTGGCAGGGTTTGCAACCTGCTCTCCAGCACGAGTGATGGGATTTTCTACTTTCTGGAAAAATTGAGGAGGACAGTGTTATTTTTAATTCAGTCATGAGATGTGGGTTTCACAGGCTAGTCTGACATTTTCTACCCATCCCGAGTTGTCCTTGAGAAGTGGTAGTGATCTGCCTTCTTCAACCATTGCACTATATTGTAGGCACATGCACAGCATTGTTAGGGAGGGAGTTCAGGGATTTTGACACAGCAAAACTGTAAGGATGGTGATATATTTCCAACTCAGGTTGAAGAGGAACTTTCAGCCATTCCCAAGCATTTATTGCCCTTATCATTTTAGATGGTAGTGACTTGATTTTCCAGGTTCTGTGCAAGGAACCTTGGTGAATTCCTGCAGTGTAGATGGTAGACACTTGTTGCTACTGTGCTTCGGAAATGGAGGGACTGAATGTTTCTAGATGTGGTTCCAGTCAAGCAGATTGCTTTGTGCTGGATGTTTCAATCTCCTTGAGTGTTGTTGGAGCTGGACCCTTCCAGGCAAGTGATGTATATTCCAACACACTCCTGACGTGTGCCTTGGTTTGAGGAGGCAGGAGGTGAGTTATTTGCTATAGGACTCCTAGCCTCTGACCTACTCTGTGGTTGCTGGATTTGTAATGTGAATCCAGTTCAGTTCCTGGTCAACGGTAACCTCTCAGAGTTGGTAGTAAGGGACTAAGTGATGGCAATGCCATTGAATGTGCACATTTTGTTGCTTCTAAACATTATTATAGATTATTTTCTGGTGAAATCTAGAACTCCATAGATGTGATATCAATCGATAATTCTTGATTATTAAGATCTAAAACACTATCCCAAACCTATGTCTAAAAACATGTTAAACTAGCTCACTGAGGAATTTCAGACAAAGTGCATCAATGCACTCATAACAAATATTACTAACAATAATAATTTGCATTTTTATAGTGTCTTTCACCTCAGAAGAGGGTTACCAGCAGGGGACTGATTTTCTGTCTGAGGTCAAGAAACAGGTATCAGGATGATTTCTGCTGTCACTTGGGATCGGGGAAGATTTTCATGGGGACGGCTATTAAGTAACTGCAGGGCAGGGTGGGTGACCAATTAGCAACCAGAGAAAAGAGAATAGAGTGGGATTGGAGGAGAGCTGGCCTGATTTAAGTAGACCACATCAGCGATTACTGTAGGTCATGTTTTACTGTATTAATTGGCATATCAGTGGTGGAGCAGGAAAGACAAAGGATTGGAATCTGGGCCAGGTCTGCTCCTTGTTTGTAAACATTAACCCGGTCATCCTTTTGAAGCAGTCAGGGAAAGGAGGGATGTCATCTTTTGTATGGGACAGAAGAAAGGCCAGCTTCCCAAATCAAACAAGCCTGGATAGAGGTGGCTGGGAATGGAAGAAGTGGGTGCAGTGCAGGAGGATGATCAACGACCTTCTTTGCTCTGGGAAGGTGAGTGCAATGCCAGACCCTTTAGGATCCAAAGTCCAACAGACACTGCAGCTGGGGTGCTGCTTCTGAGCATGAAAGAAATATGTGCCCAAAGTACTTTCTAATGTTACAGCAAGGCTGAGAGCCATGACACTACTGAGGACAAATCAACATGTAGCCTGTTAAGTTCATTTCCTAATGGCCATATAGGCCATTTTTGTTCATTCATTCTGGAGATATGAGCGCCATTGGTTAGGCCAGCATTTATTGCCTGTCCCTAATTGCTCTTGAGAAGGTGGTGGTGTGGTACCTTCTTGAAATATTACAATCCGTTTCACATAGGTACACCCACAATGCTGCTAGGGAGGGAATTCCAGGTCTCTGACTCAGTGACATTGATGCAATGGCAAATGCAATGGAGTGGGTTGGAGGGGAATTTGCAAGTGACGATGCTCCCATGTATCTGCTGCCTTTGTTCTTCTAGATCTTGGTCCTCATCGATTTGCAAGTGTTGTCTAAGGAGCCTTGTTGAATTTCTGCAGTGCATCTTAGAACATAGAACATAGAACAATACAGCGCAGAACAGGCCCTTCGGCCCTCGATGTTGCGCCGACCTGTGAACTATTCTCAACTCGTCCCCCTCCACTATCCCAAAATCATCCATGTGCTTATCTAAGTATTGTTTACATCTCCCTAATGTGGCTGAGTTTACTGCATTAGCAGGTAGGGCATTCCACGCCCTTACCACTCTCTGCGTAAAGAACTTTCCTCTGACTTCTGTCTTAAATCTATCACCCCTCAATTTGTAGTAATGCCCTCTCGTACAAGCTGATGTCATCATCCGAGGTAAAAGTATTTCACTATCTACCCAATCTAATCTTCTGATCATCTTGTATGTCGCTATCAAGTCCCCCCCTTAGCCTTCTTCTCTCCAATGAGAACAGATCCAAGTCTCTCAGCCTTTCCTCATAAGATCTTCTCTCCAGACCAGGCAACATTCTGGTAAGTCTCCTCTGCCAATGCTTTTCCAATGCTCCCACATCCTTCCTGTAATGGGGTCACCAGAACTGTGCACAATATTCCAAGTGTAGCCGCACCAGCATTTTGTATAGTTGCAGCATGATATTGCAGTTCTGGTACTCAATCCCTCTACCAATGAAACCTAACACACCATATGCCTTCTTCACAGTACTATCTACCGAGGTAGCAACTTTCAGGGATCTATGCGCATGGACTCCAAGATCCTTTTGCACATCCACACTATCAAGAATCTTTCCATTGACCCAGTACTCTGCCTTCCTGTTATTCTTCCCGAAGTGTATCACCTCACATTTAGTTGCATTGAACTCCATTTGCCACCTCTCAGCCCAATTCTGCAGTTTATCCAAGTCCCCCTGCAACCTGTAACATTCTTCCAAACTGTCCACTACTCCACTGACTTTAATGTCATCTGCACATTTACTAATCCATCCACCAATGCCTGCGTCTAAGTTATTTATAAAAATGGCAAACAGCAGTGGTCCCAAATCAGATCCTTGTGGCACACCACTAGTAACTGGACTCCAAACTGAATTCAAATTACGGTTTGTGATAACTTCTTCCATTGGGTCTCCATATCCATAACTTAGCAGATCATCTACACAAGCTTCCACTCCAGGAAGATCGCTATCTTGTGCTGTCTATGTTGGTGGAGAAAGTGAGGACTGCAGATGCTGGAGATCAGAGCTGAAAATGTGTTGCTGGAAAAGCGCAGCCGGTCAGGCAGCATCCAAAGAGCAGGAGAGTTGACGTTTCAGGTATGAGCCCTTCTTCAGGAATGTTGGTGCCCTTCTAGGGCAATGGAAATGGCAAACAACATCTACAATCATCCATATCTATGAATAGCATCGAGAATGTAGTTAGAAAATTCTTGCTTTCCTCCAGTTTCACTTGTTAGTGACCATTATTTGCGCTGATGATAGCAAAGACATTTGCCTTCACGTTTCAGGCGTTTAATTTTCAAACATTTTATGACAAGGCAGTAATTCCCCTGTAATGCTTTGCCAGGGCAAGATTTTTTGTGTTTAAGGAACAATCACAAAACTCTTAAAA
This sequence comes from Hemiscyllium ocellatum, assembly GCF_020745735.1. NCBI lineage: Eukaryota > Metazoa > Chordata > Chondrichthyes > Orectolobiformes > Hemiscylliidae > Hemiscyllium > Hemiscyllium ocellatum. The sequence continues at coordinate 150,268,118 of NC_083401.1, read as the reverse complement.
TTTCATCATTATATTTATTCTTTGTTTCTTTTAAATTAGTCACTTATTTTAGATGATTTCCCAAAGATCATGGGAAAATGGTGGTCGGAACAATGATTGTGATATCCAACTAATAAAGCAGAGTTGTACTTAATCACACTTGTCCTTTTAAGTTCATAATTCATAAACTAGCTTGTGTTACGTGTCAGTGGCACGGTAGTTAGCACTGCTGCTTCACAGCGCCAGAGACCTGGGTTCAATTCCCGCTTCAGGCAACTGCCTGTGTGGAGTTTGCATGTTCTCCCCGTGTCTGCATGGGTTTCCTCCGGGTGCTCCGGTTTCCTCCCACAGTCTAAAAATGTGCAGGTTAGGTGAATTGGCCATGGTAAATTGCCCGTAGTGTTAGGTGTAGGGGAATGGGCCTGGGTGGGTTCCTCTTCGGAGGGTCGGTGTGGACTTGTTGGGCTGAAGGGCCTGTTTCCACACTATAATTCATCTAATCTAATCTCAAGTAAGCATATTCCATGAACAACTAGAGACTAATAAGGTGGGAGTTTATGCATGTGGTCAGCTGCCAGTAAATTCCTAATTTTACCCTGAACAAATAGACCAAATTAACAGGGTAAAAGGAAAATAACAGAAAATCATTGACATTTTATTTGAATCTTTAAAATGCATGGTGTGAACTGTGACAGATGTATGTTTCTCACAAGTTTTCTACATGCATAAGTATATAGGTGTAGGGTAAATGAGAGAATTTTTATATATAGCATGCTTCCGTAACATAGATATTCTAGGCAAGGAACACAGCAGGTATATATTTTCAAATGCAGAGTCATAGGAACAGCTAAAAAGGAGTTTGGCAGTGAATTTCAATATATCAGAAACAAGGTTGACAACAAAATATAATTTGTAACTTTGGTACTCAAACCTCCCACAAGTATTAACTGTAGCCATCACAGATCAATTATATTGAGTTGAAACATTTGTAAAATAATATTATAGGAAAGTAAGTTAGGATTATTTATGTAATTAAAGCACCATGGATTTTGAAATAATAAATTAGGAAGTGTGAACGTTATGATCTCATGCTTTTAAAGAAAAGGAAACACAACAGCAATTTTGTCTGAACATGTAAGTTTGCTCGCTGAGCTGGAAGGTTAATTTCCCTACTAGGTTTGTTACCCTACTAGGTAACATTTTCAGTTGACCTCAGGCGAAGCATTGTTGATAATTCCTGCTTTCTATTTATATGTTTGGATTTCTTTGGGTTGGTGATGTCATTTCCTATGGTGAAGTTAGTTCTTGTTCTTTTTCTTAAGGAGTGGTAGATGGGGTCTAAGTTGATGTGTTTGTTCATAGAGTTCTGGTTGGAATGCCATTCTTCTAGGAATTCTCATGCATGTTTTTGTTTGGCTTGTCCTAGGATGGATGTGTTGTCCCAGTCGAAGTGGTGTCCTTCCTCATCCATATGTGAGGATACTAGTGAGAGAGGGTCATGTCTTTTTGTGGCTAACACATCAAGTTAGACCCCATCTATCACTCCCTGTGAAAAAGAACAGGAAGTGACTTCACCACAGGAAATGACATCACCAACCCAAAGAAACCGAAACATATAAATAGAAAGCAGAAATTATCAGCAATGCTACACCGGAGGCCCACTGAAGATGTTATCTAGTAGGGTGACGAAACACCTGGAAATGGACCTTCCAGCTCAACGAGAAAACTTACATCCAGAACCTCAACCTGAGCTAGAAATCTTCTCAAAACTCACTTTATCTGAACAATTTTACTTTTGCTACAAGTACAAGCTTATGCAAAGTTATTGAAAAATTTATGAAATCTACCAAGCTGTCTCCAAGGTCTAACGCAAGATTCATGAACTCTAGAACCTGGGTGAAAGTTTACAAATACTAACATCTCATGACAAAAATCACAACAGTGTCAAAGAGGTTACTGCTGACTTTTTATTCAAACAATCAAAGAAAGACAAAATACTATGGATGCTGGAAAATGTGGGCTCAGAAGATCCTTGAGATCACCTTCAAATCTGTCTGCAGTCTTCTCAACCCAAGGCCAGCAGCCTTCTACCAGCCATACTGCAACAATAGGGGATTGAAAGAGGCACATGGAACAGCGAAGTTAAGGAAATGGGCATGATGATGATTTTATTTGTGTATACATAATGTCATGATTAAACTTATACATTTGGATGACAAGTGTACATTTTGTATGATATTTTGTTATTCTGATGTCAAAATAAGCCCAATGATGGCCAATGAATAGAGGAAAGATAAGGCCTGTTGGACCATTTAGTAAATCAGGAGCTGTACCTGAGGTTACTGTTACTGATCATTAATTAGATTTTTTTTAAGAGTTTACATTTTAATGGTCACATGTACTCAAGTACAGCAAAAAGTATATAATATCACCACATGTGTTGCCACCTTGGATACTAAGGTACAAAAAACTTAGGTACAATGTTTTAAGAGAAAGTGTTAAAAAGTAAAGCATTACTTCACATAGCACAAAATTAAAGAAATTGATAATAGTTCACATTAAAGTCTTTCATAGTTTAAACTAGGAAAATAAAGGAATAAGTTAAAAGTTCAACAGTCTTTGATGAGTCCTCCGCTGATCTCGCTCTCCAGGAGACCACAGCTGCACGTTCTCAATGCCACCGCCACAGATACCATCACTGCTGCCGAAACTCTGATCTCCCCCGGTGACTTGGGAACACGTACACTTGCATGGTACAGGATCCACTTGCACACCTAACTGAGACATCACCATCATGTGGAATGAGCTCAAAGGGCTGTCCACACTGTAGTCCCTTCCCCCCTTCTTCCTGTCCCTCCAATTCCTGTTGCACTTCTCAATCTTGCTCTTCCATTACTTGCTTAAACTCTTCAGTTTCTTGCCTAATAAATGGTGGTAAGGGCCACTCCCTCAAAATGGTGAAGTTTTGGAATTACCAGAAAATTGAAGCTAGCTCAGCTTGAGAGCTGCAGGGTTTTCTTCAAAGTGGTCCTGAAAACAGTAGTGTTGCTAGTGGACATTGGGGGTAAGCTCTATGATGGTCCATTGTGACAGCATAGCTCTCCATGTTGGCCCACTGTGCACAGCACTGGGTTCCACACTGAATTCACCGGTCATTTGATGTCAGGATAATCCTGGTCACCTATTAGCAATGATCTGGAGTTGCCAGTGTTGGACAGGAGTGGGCAAATTCTAATAAACCTGTTGGACTACAACCGGGTGTTGTGTAATTTTTGACCCATTAGCCGGCCAGTGACATTGAGATGGTGCTGAATGAAGATCTTGTGACCGATGTCAGAAAAATGATCGTTCACCTAAATGATTAGGTGACTGTGGTCACACAGTGTGAAAACCTTTTTGGTTCATGAAATTGGCTGAATTCATACCATGTACATTCAATTCAATGTATATATTATCATTGACAATATAAAGCCAGCAATCTATACTCCATCTGATTGTCTCTCATGAAAAAGGATGAAATGAATGCTTCACTGTAAAGCTTTTTTAAGGCCTCTAAACCTTCATTCAACATTGCACTCCAAGTTTTTTTACACCATTATTAATATTGTACATTGTGCACATACGTATATTTACCACTGCCCCAAGACTCACACTTCACAAATGAAGAACTCTGGAGATTTCAATGTTCTACCAGAACCCTCAACTCTGGCAATTCTGCGTTGAAGATTGTTGATTTTGATACTCCCCTTGACAGTACAAGACGTGAAAGTTCTTTTAAATTGAAAAATCTTTAATCTCTTGGATTTCCTTTCTGTCTGTTGAAACAAACAACTTATTCATTGTAGTAACCTAATCTGGCCATTGTTTGTCCCTTCTCGGTGGTATCTTCCATGGAATTCTTTGAATACATCTGCAATCTGTCAGCAGAATTTGATTCTCAACCTGCCTCCAAATCTGTGCTGATGTATGCAAACCTGTTTATTACAATTTATTAATTGGCTTAGATGCTTTCATTCATCCTCAGCAATTACATTGTCTGTGAAATAGACATGTTCCCTTCCTCAGATTTACTATTTGAAGATTACTTTTTGTTTGACATGATTTCTATTATTATTACTGAGGATTCTTTCTGGCAAGATGAGGAAATGAAATTCTTTGCTTGAGTTTGTCCCTTCCAAGTCACCTCAGCATCTAACAACCGATGGGCGGTGCCAAGTTGTATTATTGCTAGACTATTAGTCCTGAAACTCAGCGAATGTTCTGGGGACCTGGGTTCAAATCCTGCCACAGCAGATGATGGAATTTGAATTTAGTAAGGAATTCTGGAACTAAGAGTCTAATGGTGGCCGTGAAACCATTATTGATTGTTGGAAACATCTGGTTCACTAATGCTCTTTAGGGGAGGAAATCTGTTATCCTATATGATCAACTGTACATGTGACTCCATACCCACAGTAATGTGGTTGACTCTTAACAATTAGGAATGGGCAATAAGTGCTGGCTTGGCGAGAGACATCCCCATCCCATGAGTGAATTTTAAAAATTAAATCGGTTTATTTATTATTGTTATAATACTCAGCGTGCAGCTTGGCTGAGCAACAATTATTATTTGTTCCTAAGCTATGCTGCACTCTGAGTAATATCAGTTAAAGATTCATCAGTTTATTCAGTGGGGTAATCTGCTCATTGGCTGATTGCTTGTGCTTCCTCAAACCTTCCTGAATCTAAACTCTCTCAGTATCAACAGTAGTGGGAACCATTTATGCCAGTTCAGTATGGTCATAGGTTTCCACTTTGCTCAAAATATGAAAAGGTACATTCTGCCAACATAGCTAATCTCAATGGTTCTGACTTCTGTTTGAGTCTAAGGAGCTGTATCAAATGGTTTACATGTAGTACCTTGACCAGTTATTCCACAACCAGCTGTTTCTTAAATGACTCTTCCCTAGCACATTGTCCAATGACTGGCTGCCCTGGAATCATTTTCTTTACCTTGAATTAGTTTAATATCTTCCACCATTTAAAGATTGAAGGCAAGACACAGATTAATACTGAAGATGAGAATTCTTATAGTAGAATACCTATAAGGACTTCAGAATGTGACATGGAGCTGCAGGCTTACAGGTCCCAGGTCCTGATGGCTTTCAACTTTGGCTCCAAGGTTGTGATGAGTAAAGTCCTAGAGGGCTCAAACTGCAGCCTCAGCCTTTGCCTCTTTAAATTAATATTAAAAGATTTAAATGAGGGGAGTGAAATTGAAGCTACTAAATTTGCAGATAAAACATAGCTAGGATGAGGAATATGTTGTGAAGAGGATAGAAGGAGATTGTAAACTGGCTTGGGTAGATTGATTGAGTGAGCAAAAAGCTTTTAAATGAAGTATAGAACCATAGAACTTTCATAGAATCCCTATAGTGCGGAAACAGGCCATTCAGCCCAACAAGTCCACACCAACCCTCCGAAGAATAACCAACCCAGACCCAGACCCATACCCCTAACTTGTTACTCTACATTTCCTCTGACTAATGTACCTCACCTACACATCCCTGAACAGTGTGAAAACAGGCCCTTTGGCCCAACAAGTCCACACAGACCATCCGAAGAGAAATCCACCCCCCTATATTTACCCCTGACTAATCCACCTAACACTACGGGCAATCTAGCATGGCCAATCCACACTAACCTGCACATCTTTGGACTATGGGAGGAAACCGGATCACCTAGAGGAAACCCACACAGACATGGGGAGAATGTGCAAACTCCACACACAGTTGCCTGAGGCTGGAACTGAACCAGGGTTCCTGGCACTGTGAGGCAGCAGTGCTGAATATAACATGGGGAAATGTGAAGTTATTTACTTTTGCAGGAAGAATTTTAAAAAGCATAGTATTACTTAATGAAAACTGACTGTAGAATTCTGAGGTGCTGGGAGATGTAGGGATTCTAATGCATGAGTCACAAAATGTTGGTATGCAGTTAAATCTTGTAATTAGGAAGGCTAATGGGATAATATCCATGATGCCAATAGGAATTAAACATAAGAGAAAAAATGTTTTGCTTCAGTTAAACATTGGCAAATAATCTGATCATTGTGTGCAGTTTCAGTATTCATTTTTAAGGATGGATGTAAATGCAATGGAGGCAGTTTAGAGGAGGTTTATTAGACTGATAACAGTAATGTGCAGTTTGTCTTATGAGGAAAAGTTCGATAGACTCAGCTTATTTTCACTGGAGTTTAGAAGAGTGAGGGGTGACTTTATTGAAGTGTAGAAGATCCTGAATGGTCTTGACAGGGTGGTTGTGGAAATAATGTTTCCTCTCATGTGTGGGTCCGTAGTGAACATGATTTTAAAATTAGGGGTCCGTTTTTACGACAGATAGGGATACTGTTTTCTTGCAGAGCACTTATGCAACTTTGGAGTCCTCTTGGTCTTAGGAGATAGTGTTAGTTGTTATTTTTAAGGTGTAGTATACTTTGGTTGGGCAAGGGAAATAAAGGTTTCCAGTGATAGATGGGAATGTATCATTCACAACTCAGATAAACAATTATTGTATTGTATAATGGAAAAGGCTTAAGATGCCAAATAGCCCCTTCTTTCATAGCTCATATGTATGTGTAAGCATAGGATCCCTTGTATCGGAAAGTTGTTTGAAGAATATATTTAATCTTAAGCTTTGTGTTTCCTGGACCATATCGTTGCACTGTTGTCAATTGAAGACAGTGTTTTCTTAAGCATGGTTCATTATCTGATAACCTAGTGACACTTACCCCATTGTCTAACATGAAATTTCCTTAGAGGGCCATTATTACAATTCAGCAAGCAGATATTTAAATGCTCTAGATACACTATTTCCCAGTGGAATACTTTCTAGACTGTTCCACTATATTAACCTCTGTGTGGGTAGCTATTTGACTCCTTCCTTTTCTGTGACTATTTAGTATATTTATTGAAAATAAGCTATTGCGTAGCAAATAAAGCATTCACTTTTAAAAAGAGGGCTTGTCCGTGTCAATGTGGACTCTTGCACAAAAGCACTGATAATGACTTTTAGTATTGATGGTTTCTCACAAATCTTTTGTGGTTTTATACAGCAAGAACTGAACAGATTCTGTGCCAAGTTTGTTCTCACCACTTAAGCCTGAACTGTGCTGCTTCCAGAATTGTCTTCAGTCAAATCTTCTTTGACTATACTGAATCTGACAAAGACTCATCAGTATTCTGACAATTTCATCTTTTATTAATTATGACTTTAAATCACCTTGGTCATGTTTTCCAAAAATCTGCAGAGGTCTTTAATGCAACCATATTTGAACTCTCCAGATGTTCAACTCCTCTATTCAAACTTGTACATTTTTTTGTTGTAACTGTCAAAAGACTGCAATAATTCTTGAAAACTTTGTTCCTTTTATATCTTGGTGAGCCATAACATCAGTTATTCTTCAAATTGCATATGAAGAACTTTAATTTCTTGTTTGGCTTTTGATTTAGTACCAACTTTGGAAGAAATTCTGTATCCTTAAAATTGTTTTCTCCAGGATATAATTCAGTGTTCTATTTGGCCCAGCACTGAAATTAATCTTTCTTAGCAACATTATTTCTGACGCTGGTGCTCCTGAGGTGATTATTTTCCTTATTTAACACAGCCTTTTATTATGCAGCAATAGGAGTCAAGGACACTCCCTCTTTTTGCAGCTAAAATGAGCATTTCTTCCTTTTCTCACCTCTTAATTGAAGAAGTCCAGCTGTTCATTGAACATAGACTAATACAGGACAGTATAGGCCCTTCGGCCCTCTGATACTGCGCCGACCTGTGGAACCAATTTGAAACCAATCTATCCTATACTATTTCATTTTCATCCATATGTTTTTCCACTGACCATTTAAATGCTCTTAAAGTTGGTGAGTCTACTACTGTTTCACACAGTGTATTCCACTCCCCTACTACTCTGAGCAAAGAAACTACCTCTGACATCTGTCCTATATCTATCATCCCTCCATCTGAGGAAAAAGGCTCTTACTGTCTACCCGATCTAACCCTCTGATTATCTATGGCTCAATTAAGTCACCTCTCAACCAACTTTCTAATGAAAACAACCTCAAGTCCTTCATCCTTTCCTCATAAGAACTTCCCTCCATATCAGGCAACATCCTTGTAAATCTCCTCTGAATGCTTTCCAAAGCTTCCAGAGCCTTCCTATAATGCAGTGACTAGAACTGTATGCAGTACTCCAAGAGCGACTGAACCAGAGTTTTGTACAGCTGCAACATGATCTTGTGGCTCTGAAATTCAATCCATCTACCAATAAAAGCTAACACACCGCATGCCTTCTCAACAACCTGGGTGGCAACTTTCAGTGTTTTATGTGCATGGATTCCTTTTGATATAGCTATGCATTGTGGTGCCCACTAGCTGTGGCACTGTATGACCCACTGTGTTCTGCTTAGAAATAACTAATTTATCTTCACCAGGGATTTCCTTATTCTTGCTGCAGTAGTTTTCGTCCCTTTGCTTTTACCATCAGCTGGATTCATTCTTAGTTGTTTCTTGCCCGGGATTCTTTCATCGTCAGCTCTTCCTTTCTGCTAACCCACAATTTGAGAGTGATTTAAAACTGCTGCCAGGAATGGGTTAAACCACTAAATGAAATCCACGCCATTGCTCACCATGTTGTACATGCAACTAAACTGATGCTGCATCTCACCATGTGATCAGTACCAATCTGCTGCCATTAAGTCCATTTGACATCATCACAACAGGTGATGCTTATGACACTCCCCAGTATTAACTCTTTCAGATTCTTACACCCTCATACAACAGTTCTTGATAAAGTCCATGTACCGTATACACTCGAGTAATAGTCGATCTCATGTAAAGGTTGGCCCCCTATGTTTAGCCAAATAACCTGGAATATCTTGTGTAAAAGTCAACCCTAGTTCTTCACAGATAACAGATCAATGGTTATGAGTCAGCGTGCTGACCGTCACGTCCCATTCCAGCTTCCCAGTCTGTTGGTTGTTCCGCTCCACTCCTGGTCTTCCAGTCCGCTGGCTGTTTGGTTCCGATCCAGGATTTCACAATTACTGTAAAACCTTTTTCTTTTCTTCATTTAGAGATCAGTTGGGCTTCTGCTAATGATACGGTGTGAATTTTGATGGACATGAATTTCGGGTCCTCAGAAGTAGTATCTGTGTAACAGTTGACCTCATAAATTTAACCTTAAAACGTGGTCAAGCAATTCTACTATTACTCTAGTATATACATTAAGTGAATTAATCCTTAAAGACTGAGTTGATGTTATTTCTATCTGAAAGTCCTCCCTGATATTCATTGCTTTCTTTTGCACCATGCTGTATGTTCCTCTTTTTGTTTTGTTCTCCTGGTCATCCCCACTTCTAAGCAGGAGTGACACCAAACCACCTACATCTATTTCTGCACAAGATTTGGGAGGAAATCATCAAAAAGGCAGTTTAGCACCAGCCTTATGGAATATCAAACATTAAGAAAATATAGAAGGTCATTAACATTGCATCAGCAGTCACAAGAAACATTCCACCAACTATGCTGTAAAGTTCTTTATGATCCCAACTGTGGGACTCCTGCATGCCATTTTACTTATTATTTAATAGGATAAGCACGTCACTGAAAAGGCCAGCATTTATTGTTCGTCCCTAATTGTTCTTGAGAAGGTGATGGTAAGCCACCTTCTGTAGTCTGTAGTCCATCTGATGTTGGAATTTCCATTGGGCTGAAAGAAAATGAGTTCCAGTAACAGGAAAGAATGACAATGCAGTTCCAAATCAAGATGGCGTGTACCTTGGAAGAGGACTGGCAAACAATGCTGTTCCAATGCATCTACTTCCCTTGTCCTTCTAAGCAGCAAGCAAAGTGTGTGAGTTTGGAATGTGCTGTTAAAGGAGGATTGACAAGTTTCTGCAGTGCTGCTACTATAGTGGTGGTAGAGGGAATGAATGTTTCAGATGGTAGAAAAGATATCAATCAAGCAAGATGCTTAATCCTGGATGGATTCACTTTTCTTGAGATTATTGGATCTGTACTCATCCGGGCAAATGGAGAACATTCCATCACTCCTGATAGGAGCCTTGTGGACAACATGTTGAGAGCCAGGAGGTGAGTTACTCTCTGCAGAATTCACAGCCACTAATTTAGTCTTGTAGCCACCATGGTTATGTGACTGGTCCAGTTCAGTTTCTGGTCATTAATAATCTCCCAGATTGTAGATACTGTAGTGATGAATTCAATAATGGAAAGTAATAGAGTGGTAAGGGCAGCTAGTTAGATTCTTTCTTGTTGGAGGAGACCATTGTCCGGCTTTTGTGTCACATATATATTACTTGCCATTATCAAGATGTTGCATATGAACTTGGATTGCTTCAGTGGTTGTGGAGTTGTGAATGGTGCTGAACATTAAGATCCACCATTTTCTCAAGGGCAACTAGGGTTGGGCATCAAATGCTATACAAGGTAGCAACACCATCAACCCATTTTGAATAAAACATGCTTATAACGAGGCAGGGGCAGTAGGTGGTGAAGAAGGGAAATGATATGTTGACCTTCATGGTGAGACACAGGAGCAGGGATGTATTGCTGCAATTGTACAGGGGTTTGATGAGACCACACTAGAGTATTATGTGCTCCAGTTTCCTCCCACTGTCCAAAGATGTGCAGGTTAGGTGGATTCGTCATGCTAAGTCACCCCATAGTGCAGGCTAAATGGATTAGCCATGGGAAATGCAAGGTTACAGGGCAAAGTGGGTCTGGGTGGGATGCACTTCGGAGGGTCGATGTGGACTATATGGGCCAAATGACCTGCTTCCATACTGTAGGGATTCTATGATTATATCATCAGCAAATATCCCCACATCTGACCTTTTGCTTAAGGCACAATTATTGATGAAGCAGCTGAAGATAGCTTGGCCTAAGATGATAACTGAGAAACTCTTGAAGGTATGACCTTAGATTGAGATAAGTAATCTCCAGCAACCAGAGAATCTTCCATTGTGCTAGGTGGGACTGCAACTAGCGGAGAGTTTCCCTAATTCTTGACTTCAACATTGTTTAATGCCATACTGGGTCAAATGCTGCCTTGATGTCAAGCATTGTAACTCTCATCTCCATCTGGATTCAGCTCTTTCATCTGTGTTTGGACGAAGGCTATAGTGAGATCAGGAGCTGAATAGTCCTGGCAGAACTCAAAGTGAGCTGGTTCTGTCAATGTCACTTTCCATTACCTTGTTGATAAATGAGAGGAGACTTTTAAAGTTAATTCATGGATGTGGGAATCACTGGCTAGGTCTTAATTGCCCTTGAATAGATCATGATGACCTGCCATTTTGACCTTTTTGCAATCTATGTGCTGTAGGTACACCCACAGTGGGTGATGGGGGAAAAATCCAGATTGGATTTACTTTTAATGGACAGGATGTACCTAGGTAATTTTCCACCTTTATTTCAATGCCAATGTTCCAGCTCTACTCTTTAACGTAAATTTTCAGATATTAAGTTTTGGTATGGATTTTGAAATTATAATATATGTGTTTTCTATCTGTCTAAATTTAATAAATAATTTGTAAGTATTTCTGCACACATGGTGATTTTTTAAAACAGTTTGCAAGGGCTACTTTGGCAGATTAATGAGTTTTTGTTTACTTTAGAATTGTATAATTTAGCAATGATTTGGAAATGCTGGTGTTGGACTGGGGTGTACAAAGTTAAAAATCACACAACACCAGGTTATAGTCCAACAGGTTTAATTGGAAGCACACTAGCTTTTGGAGCGACGCTCCTTCATCAGGTAGCACCTGATGAAGGAGCGTCGCTCCGAAAGCTAGTGCTTCCAATTAAACCTGTTGGACTATAACCTGGTGTTGTGTGATTTTTAATAATTTAGTAAGGTAAACAATTGTTCCTCAAGTTTTTGTTTGAACGTTATGGACTAAACCTATGAGAAACATCCACAGCAGCGAGAGAGACCTTTTTTTTAGTTCTACTTTGTTTTGGTCAGTTCTGTGAAGTTCTTGCATGAAGACCCTTGAATAGGCCAGTGGTCCATGGAAGAGAAGAACATAATAAGACAGAATATTGTATCGAGTAAGGAGTTAGTCATAGTCCCATACCAGAATTATCTGGATAAAACTCTGAAGACACTACTTGAAGCTGAGGAAGTTGAAACTCATGTGTCTGGTAGCTCCAGGAATAAGTTACCAGAGATTCAAGTCCAGGTGTTAAAATCACAGTTATTTTAAGTCTATTAAGGTGTTAGAGAAAGGTATTCTAGTATGAGTACTGAGAAAGGGTTGCTGTTGGGTACTGTGCAAGGGGTTTTGATTTGATACTTGTAAATGTTGTGATTAATGGGATTATACTTTTGTTGCATGTTTAAAATCTTTATGTTTGTGTTATAACTAAATAGATTGGTTTATTCCATTTTATCTCTTTTTACTTAATAAACTTCAGTTTGGTCAGTAAAACAAAATCTGCAACATTATGTGCTCATAAGAGACCACTTCATTAAACCAAAACAAAAATAATCTATCAAGTCATATTTTGTAGGGTAGTATTGATAGGACCCATAGCCTTTACACTACCCAGTGCCTTTACCCATTTCTTAATATCACATAGACTAAATCAAATTGGCTGAAGATTGGCATCTGTATTCCTAATTACCTCAAGAAAATGCCAAGATGGATCATATAGTCAGCTTTCTGGCTGAAGATAGTTGCAAATGTTTCAGCCCTGTCTTCACTAGTGATCTGCAGAGTTAGTCTATCTTTGAGATTGATAACCAATATTCAGCTGGACGCAGCAGTATTGCAGAACTTAGATCTGATCCATTATTTGTGGGATCACTTAGCTCTGTTAATTGCCTACTCCTTCTGCCATTTGGCATGTTCAATCATTCTGTTAACAGTGGACATCTCATTTCTGGCATTCCCCAGCACTCAAGTGAACTCTTTTTTTAAACCAAGTTTGATCCCTTGGTTTGAAGGTAATGACAGATTGAGATCAATGCCAGGCCACGAGTTTGCATACAACTCTGCTGCTCCTGGCCAGACCCAGCACATAATGGATGCCCAGTTTTGAGTTGCTTGATCTGTTCTAAATCAATCCCATTAACACAGTGGTAGCACTGTACAATACTGTGGAGGATATCCTCAGTGTGAATTGTAAGTCTGTCTCCTCTTTATCCTTTGCCAGTGCTCTAACATCCAATACATTTCACATTTGAAGTGTGCACAGATAATTCTGGTGGCAATTTTGCAAATTCAGTAGCTCCATAACTCCTACTCAAAGAGTGTTAAAGAGAGCTCCTACAGTCCTATGACTCCTTTTCCAGTTTGCTTATAAAAGAGACACAAACAAGTTTTCTTGTAAGTTTGTACTAGCTGGGTATATTCAGGGAAACAATAACATCAACAGAACAGGTACTCCCACAGATAATCGGGGATTGTCTGTGTACAGACCCTGGGCAAGCTTCATCTTGTTTATTGCAAATGATTAATATATTTGGCAAACTCTCAGTTTGTAAGGTTAATTAGTAAAACTATGAAATATCATTTCCATCAAGTTATTCATTTCATTAGCCTGTCTGGGATATTTGAAGTATTTGAGAATAAAGAGGATAATAATTCCAACTCATATAATGATAATTGAACAAAATGTCAAAAATGCTTGCCAAAGTGGAAGTGAAATTCCTTTGAAGGGGATCAATAATTATGTTACCTTTAAATTAAATTAATTTACGTCAATTATCCCTCCCCTTTGTTTTGTTCTCAGCTTCGTTTAGTAATTAAAATGTCAGCTTTGGTTTGTAATTAAAAAGTAGAATTGTAATTAATTCAGGTTGCTATTTTTCTGTAGGGTAAGGAAGAAACAGAAATTACAGCTTTGAATTTATATTCAACATCTTCAAAATATATTTCCCTCTCTCTCTCTCTCTCTCTCTCTCTAGGTTTGACCTTAAATATTTTGTTCCATTTAAAACCTTTAGCTTATCTGACAGAATAATTTAGATGGTTTCAGAAAGACCTAGAACTAAAGTATTTGATAGTAATTTCAGTTCTATACATAGTTTCCTTCTTCCATACAAATAAATCAAGTGTTTTGCTTAGCAATGTAGCTACGTGTGAGGCATGACTTTTTAGTTGCAAGTCCAATTAGTCTTTCAAACGCTGCTTCCCTTTGGAATGATCTGATAATTAAAATTGGTAGGAAGCCAATTAACTGGACTATACGAAAATGTATTAAATTTACGGAAGCACTAAAGTCAGCAGATTTCTCACTGCATCCCAATCGATAGCTATGCGTGTCTGAGTTTGCCCAGTGACAGGTTCAAAGAAATATCTTAAATGTAACATTCATGTGTTGTCTTTTGAATTTTAACCGCATTGCCAACTTTGTTCTTTCGTATCAGCATATTCTCTTTGGTAGTGATCCAAATAGCATTACAGATATTAAAGGGTTTTTTTAAAAAAGTTACAATGTAGAATTCCACAGACAACACAATCTCGATAATAATTTTGCACAAGTTATTGATCTTAGTTGAGTAGTACCACTCTTGGTTTACATGAGGTGGTTTTGGATTCAACGTCTGTTTGAGAGATTCTCTATATAACAGTGGGTAACATTCTAACGTGATGGTGGTGATGAGCAACAATTGTCAAGTATATTGTCTTTTAGACACAATTCAAATTGAAGCTCAGCTTAAGTGCACATGAAGTATCTTGCAGCAGCACTTGGAGGGCAAGACGTTTTTTCCTAGATTTTATAAACATATTTTTCTCTTAAGCAACATCAAAGAAACAGATTGGTGAGCATGCTGTGTGCAAATTAGCTGTTGAATATCTTACATTAAAACAACAACTATACTTACATTGTTTGTTGTGAATACATCGGCTGCCTTCAACTAAAGGTAGACCATTTTGTGAGACAAAATTGGAAACTGCAGAGGAAAGCAACAGCCTTTCCAGGTCAAATGACTTAGGCTGTGGGACAATCATTTTTTCCAGTGATCAAGAGCATTGTTAGAGCTGTGAGGATGGGTGAACTTAAGGTTACTGTTATAAATAATTAAAGAGAAGCTACAGCAAGATAGATAGATACAATAGTATCGGGAAATTGTGAGGTCACTAACCTATCCAGGGCAGACCATCTTTTTGAACCTAATGACAAACAACTGGAGCTCTGATCACATTAAACACATGCAGAATTTCTTTCTGATGAATTAGAGGGGAGCCTGAATAATGGTCATTTTTCCACCTCACATAAACACAGTCTTTTTATTTTTGTGTAGTGTACATAGCACAATAACACGGTCAAATTTTGCACAGTAAAGTATGAGGACGTATAACTAAACATATGCAATTCTGGTCTCCCTGCTGTAAGAGGATGTTGTGAAACCTGAAAGGTTCAGAAAAGATTTACAAGGATGTTGCCAGGGTTGGACGGTTTGAGCTGTAAGGAGTGGTTAAGTAAGCTAGGGATATTTCCCTGGAGGCACGGAGGCTGAGGGGTGACCTTACAGAGATTTATAAAATCATGAGGGGCATGAAGAGGGTAAATAGACAAGGTCCTTTCTCTGGGATGAGGAAGTCCAAAACTGGGGGCTGCAGACTTGAAGAAAGGACGGTGACAATTATGAAGGAGATCAACAACATCTGAAGTGGGAGGGGGGCGGGAGGCATGGATGGTAAATAGTCAGGAGGACCCTGGCTTTGGAGGTGGGGCAGAGGGTGCAGTACAAAAGCATACTGGACAGGGTCACTAGGGGATGGGTGAGGGGAAAGATGGGCAGGTCTTTGCTCATCTTAATTAATTGAATGAGGACTTGGTGAGGTGTGAAGCCTATCAGATTAACAAGAAGAGCAACCAGGAAGCACAGTTTGGTATTTGGGTGTTCATTGATACTTTGGAGGTGGAGGCTGGAAGCCACTAAATGTCAAGCATTCTCTGTCACCTACCATTGTGCTGAAAAAAGTGCCCAATGGGGAAGTAAATGGCCGTGACTATACTCAGATGTGGGCAGGATAAATGGCTTGATCTGAGAGGGAGTGGGATACAGGACCCAGAGATGTTCGGGCTTTGAAAAGAAAGGAATATTACACACAGAGACAGGCGACTGACTGTGTGGAGTTTGCACGTTCTCCCCGTGTCTGTGTGGGTTTCCTCCGGGTGCTCTGGTTTCCTCCCACAGTCCAAAGATGTGCGGGTCAGGTGCATTGGCCATGTTAAGTTGCCCGTAGTGTTAGGTATGGGGTAAATGTAGGGGTATGGGTGGGTTGCGCTTCGGCGGGTCAGTGTGGACTTGTTGGGCTGAAGGGCCTGTTTCCACACTGTAAGTAATTTAATCTAACCAGTAATCTAATCTAATGTGCTGTACAGGAAACAGATCAACAGGATCCCTAATTGATTCTCCATTTGTGTTGCACCTCCCTGGCCCAGGTATCACCAACAAACTCATTCATACCAGACACCGAGACCAGGAGAGAATAAGGAAGGTGTAGGTCATCAGCATCCATTGCCTTGTATATGTCTTGTCCCTCACACTCCCAGATGATGCAGCAGCCTCTCACCAGAATCATTGATCTATGTACTTTCTGTGTGGCCATTAACTTATGCCTCCTGCTGGATCAGTTTCAATCGGGACTACACAGAGAGACAAACAGCCAGAAGGTCAAAGCAGCAATGTTTATAAGAAAATGTGAAATGACATCCAGTGCATGCTAGCAAAGTGCCCTCAATAAGGTTTCTTCTTCTTTTCCCTCCCAGTAAGTCTTAGCATACTCCTTGGATCTGCGGGACTGGGAGAGAGGGTCAGCTTGGTAGTGGAACCTGTTGGTTTGAATGTTTGGTCAGACAACACCTGGGCTGTTTGTGTCTGGGTGGGCCGCACATGCAGAAGGACTTCGTTCCAGAGGTCAGTTGACCCTCTTTGGCCTGAACTTCGGAAAGTCAGAGGAGGGCAGGCAGAATGGAGATGGAGGGTTCAACCCCTCTCGCCTGTTCTCAGTGGAGACTCCTTAGGGGGGCTACTTGTGGTTCCAACTCCTCTGAATGCCAGTGGCCTGGGCCTTGTCTTCCTCAGCCAACAGCAGAGCTGCCACAGTGAGGTGCTCACCAGGTTGTGGTTCCACACTTGCCACTACTAACATTTCCACCGCAATCTCAGTATCTGAGCTAGAGGCAGGAGCAGGAAGCAACCTTGCAGATGCTTCCTCTAAGGCCTTGGTAATCCTGTCCTCAGAGGAGATGTGCACTTTAAAGTGTTCCAATCTAGAGATGTCAAAGGCAAAATTGAGGGAATTAGCAGCAGATGAACTGAGGAAGGGATGAAAGAAGCAAAGTTACAGACATAGAACTAGGTGCTGTTTGTCATTTTATGGATATGTGCTCAGAAACACATCTTGAAGTGAAATATGACATACAGATTACGAACAGTTAAGTACATATAAAAGAATTGCCAAGAATTTGGGGCGGAATGGTGGCTCACTGTTGCCTCACAGCACCAGGGTCCCAGGTTCGATTCCAGCATCGGGCAACTGTCTGTGTGGAATTTGCACATTCTCCCAGTGTCTGCATGGGTTTCCTCCGGGTGCTCCGGTTTCCTCCCACAGTCCAAAGATGTGCAGGTCAGGTGCATTGGCCATGCTAAATTGCCCATAGTGTAGGTGCATTAGTCAGGGGTAAATGTAGGGGAATGGGTCTAGGTGGGTTGCTCTTTGGAAGGTCAGTGTGTACTTATTGGGCTGAAAGGTCTGGTTCCACACTGTAGGAAATCTAATCAAATCTAATCTTAAAAAGAAGAAGGACACGGTCATTGACTAGGGTATAGTGTCTCCAGTGGATGCTTCAACATTACCAATATGTAGTTGAAGGAAATTTCTGCTTAATCAATCCTGAAAGCAGAGTCACAATATAGATACAATGGAGGAGTCGAGGACATTAGGGGTGAAATAGAGTCAAACATCATCAGGTTTCACATAGATCCAGATGTAGTACTTACGATGATGTTCTGAAGGGCAGATATAGATTAGAATTAGAAGTGCAGGTGGGCGCATTGGTGGAGGATAGAAGAAAGGTCTTGAGGGTATTCCAGAAGGAATAGTGCGAGAAAGGATTGAGATGTCATTGCAGGGAGTTCTCTGTATATATCTAAGATAGGTATGAATAGGAATGGCGGAGTTGATCTCACTCATTCGGGTGGAGAGCTGTTGGAGGAAGATGGTGTGGTCTGCTGTGTTAAAAATTGCAGACTGGTCAAAAAAGACAAAGAGAGATAGGCTTCGATTTTCCAACAGCCAGATAATTGTTTCCGCAGTGTTAATGAGAGTTACAGACCAGGACCATCCACAATCTTTAACATTGCAGACTTCAACAAGGGAATTGTCCAGGAAATTGAAATTCCAATGGATGATCTCTGACACCTGGAGTTCCCTGAAAGTATTCATTTAAATCAAGAGAATTCAGAGGGAGTTCTCCTGCAGGTGAATAGTTATCCAGTAAGGGATAGAATACTAAGCACCTAATCTAACTCTAGGTAACTACTAAACTGATCTCATCCCAACTAGCAACATCCCTTCAACTATACCTTCCTGCTGACCTCCTTACGTATTCCTTCCCCCAACCTAACACTTCCCTTCGCTCCCGCATCCTGACACCCCACTCCTGCCACTAGATCCAACAACCCTCCTGTCTCTTGGGCCTAACATCCATTCCACACCCACTCCACCCCAGGACATGACACCCACATCTCCCCCAGAGGCCCCAGAATACCTGTCTGCACATTCAAGTTAAAAGTCTGGGTTTAGCAGATTAGTACATGTACAAATGTTTTAGTATTGGATTGCTAAAGTCATAAATGTTAGAGAATTTGAAAGTTACAGTGCAAGGACATTAGGAACTTTGTTTTCTCTCTGGGATAGCACAAAGGATATAAGGTTGGGAGAATGAAATGAAATCAATGGAGAACAATACAGGAAGGTAATAAATCTGAAGAAGGGTGATTGGATCAGTTACATTAACTCTGCTTTCTCTCCACAGATGTTGCCAGATCTGCTAAGTTTTTTCAGCAGTTTCAATTTTTGTTTGTAATTCAAGAAGCTAGTCAGACACTACTTTCATAATGGGAATAGCAAAGCTGCCGTAAGATAATAAAGTCTGGGATTGATATAGTACTATTGGAAGATCTCCCATTGACATGACCAATCAAGTAACAAAAAGTACTGATAAGTAATGAATGACTTAAAGAACCGGAACAGAAGCTTACTGGGCACTGTGGTGACAAATCCAGAATCATTGAATTGGGATTACTTTCAAGGTCTCACACAGGAGGGAAACAGCAGATATCGGAATACAAATTTTTGTATCTTCAGGGTGTCCAGAGTAACTTACAGACCATTTGCTATTTGTTTTCATTGTTGTTTTGTAGGCAAATACAGCAGCCAATTTAAGAATAATGGAATTCAATAGACAGTAATGCGATGAATGACCAATCCCTTTGGGTAATATTAAGCAACTGATGTATGTTAGCTAGTACAATGGGAGAACTTCCCTCAGTACAGGTTAGGTGTTTAAGTATTGAAGTAGGATTTTACTGGCATGGCCAGGATTTATTGTCCTTCCCTAATTACCTGTGAGCTACTTTCTGCAGTTCAAACAGTGTCAGTGAAGGGAGAGTGCTGCTACAGATTTCCAGGATTTTGACTCAGTGCTGCTGAGTGCAGCGATATACTTCCAACTCAAGATGGTTTCTGACTTCAGAGGGAGAGGGTTACGTGTAGTGGATCTTTTTATGTGCTTATTATCCTTGTCCTTCTGTGTGATAGAGGTCACAGGTTTGGAAAGTGCTGTCAAAAATGAACTGTGGGTTGTTGCAGTGTATCTTGATACATAAGACACACTGCCGGGACTGTGCACCAGTGGTGAAAGACATGAATGTAAGATTTGCCAACTGAGTGTGTGGTTATTCTTTTAATGCAGTTGAACTTCTTCTATTGTTGGACCTTCACTCATCCAAGTAGACAGTCTTCCATCACACTCCTGACTTGTGCCTGGCAGTTGGTGGACTCACTTTGGAGAGTCCAGAGGTACATTAAACTTTACAGGATTCACAGTCCCTGACCTGCTTTTCTAGTCACTTAAACCATGTGCTCATCTGATCGAGCACTGCAACAGAAAGGCTACCAGATTACAAGAGATATCAAATGGAAAGCCACATTCAAATGTTTATAAATAATATTTTTCTGTGATGAATGAGCTTCCTAGTTTGCAGCTTAAGGTGGGGGATTTATTTGATTTGTAATGACACTCCAACCACATGCATATCCTGTTACCTTGTGGGCAGACACAGCAGGGATGTCGGGTGACATCAGTCAATTCGTAATCACACCAGAAAATTACGTATACTTGTTTGGAGATTACTCTTAATTGTGTGGCCAAATTGGTTTTTGACATTGTACAGAAATAACTTACAAGAACATGAGAAAGATGTAAGAATCCTTGGAGAAACCCAGGCAATGACTTGCTGTATGATTTTGTTGGTGCTCTGCTTCCAGTTGCATTGGCTTCAATAAAGGGGAAACACTCCAAGTTATGGTTCTTAATAAAAACAGAAAGTACTGGAGAAATTCAACAGGTCTGATAACATCTGTGCAGAGAGAAACAGAGTTAATCTTTGGAAATCCAATATGACAGGTCTTCAGAAGCCTTGCTCCAAAGAAGTTGCACCAGACAAATCTTATTTACTGACTGAAAGATGCATTCTATCTCCACTGATATTGTCACAAATGCTACATTTTTCCAGCATTTCCGCTCTTATTTCAGATCCCCACCATCTGCAGTGTTTGCATTTATGATTACTAATTATCTTCAAACTCCATTGAGATGCCCTATTAAAAATGAATTAATAGTTTTAGCCACAGAATTATGCTGAGACATTAGTAAAATGCTTATCTTGATTAGATTGACCAAAGTAACAGATAATAAATGAGTACCACATTGCATTAATATCCAACATTAATATGTCAACAATCCCGATGTATTATTTCACAGGAGATTAGAAGAGTTCTTGCCAGTCTGCTGTCTGAAATATATCCCTCAAATAACATTGTTAAAAACAGATTATCTAGTCATCATTTCATTGTTGTTTGCAAGATTTTATTGCTGCATTTCCTATATTACAATGGTGACTAAACTTTATTATTATCATTGGCTTAAAACTTCTTTGAGACTTCCTGAGGTAATGAAAGACACAAGGTATGTTCTTTCCTCTTCATTCCATTAAAAATTGATTAAGTCATATAAAAGAAACCTAAACTTTCTTAAGCACCTTATAAAGCACTTCAGTAAACAGTCAATACACCTGGCATTAGGGATTAATCCTTAACAATATCAGTTGTAGTAGAAGTAATTAAATGATTTACTGTAAACCATGGGCTTCCAATAGCAGTTTGTTGAATCTGCCATTCAGTTCAAAAAACAGTTTAAGGAAATGCAGTTCATCATGTAAATGCCTGTTCAACCAAAAGGTATTTATCGTTAATTCATTAACAAATATACAGAGACAATAAATATCACAATGAGTTAAGGAACTGAAGCAATAGTGCCAGCTGAGGCAGCTGGAACACCTAACTACAGTGGATCAAAGTCAGGGGTTCTGATTCAATTGGATGAAACCAGTAACCCTCTTTTTTAGGAGAAGGAAGAAATCTGAAATCTTGATTATTTACTGTAAAGAAACATCAAGAAACTATCAATGCTAAAGGAAACAAAAAGGAAATTCTTTCTGATATGACTCACTATGGGTCAAGGCAAAAGGTAAACAAAATCTATTTAACACCTTCATTGTATATCTTGCTAACCTGTTAAAAAGAAATTGGCTGCCTGAAACTGAGAGTGGGAGTACCCACAGCCAAACTGCTTATAGAATTACGGAAGCATTTTATTTGGACAGTGACGTGGCACTTCTTGGAAGGTCACAGAATAAAGGATGCCAACTTCTGTCCCTGTTAGAAGAGATAACAGCAGTAGTTAAACCAGCATTCGAAAGAAATCCATCAGGAAGAGAGAGAGTGCCACAAGTAAATGCATCAGACCACTGATGATAGCCAAGCAACCAATTGCAAGAGTTTGTAAATAAAGGACTCTCCTCCTAATCTATTCATCTGCAGCCTGAGAAATTTCCCTTTGGAAAGATATCAGCAACAAGGGCCATCACAGCTACACCACATAAACTTTTAACCTGTTCACTTCTGACAAAGTGTCAGCAGAAACCAGAAATATCAAATTGAACCTGGCTGCCTCAGTGCTTTTGGCAGGGCATGAACTTACTGGAAGTGGAGGCAAAAAATGAGTCTCCCATCGGTGGATTAAAGTTTTGCCGTCAATTCCCAGAAACTTCATGACATGTTGAGTTTTTTTGACATTCCTCTTTGGGAACCTGTTTTGTATGCATTAGCATGTCATGAATACTGATTAAAACCCATCCGACGGGAATTATAATCTAGGTGTAAACGTGTTCATCAAACTTGAGAAATGTGTGTTCGCAAAATATGTATCATATAGGAGGCACATATCTGGTGGAGCAGACATTTCCCTTCAACCTCAAGAAGACTGCACAAATAAATTAATGGGGCTGAAAATTTATAAATCCCCAAATTCCTGATGGTCTACATCCAGGAGTGTTCAAGGAGGTAACTAAAGAGATAATCAAAGGTGATTATCTTGCAAAAATCTACAGTTTCTGGAATGATTCTTGCCAATAGGAAAATGGAAAATGTCACTTCACTATTTATGAAGACAGTGTGAAAGAAAACAGAGAACCAGAGACCTGTTAGCCTTACATCAATAGTAGGAAAAATCTATAATAAAAGAGAGCATAAATAGAGACTGGGAAATAATGGTCTGATTGGGCATAGTCAATATGGATTTATGAATAGATAATTATGTTTAATGAACTTGCTGGAGTTTTGATTAGATTCCCTACAGTGTGGAAAAAGCCCCTTCGGCCCAACCCTCTGAAGAGTAACCCACCCAGACCCATTTCCCTCTGACTAACACCACGGACCATTTAGCATGGCCAATTCACCTAACCTGCACATCTTTGGACTGTGGGAGAAACCCACACAGACACAGGGAGAATGTGCAAACTCCACACAGATAGTCATCCAAGGCTAGACTCGAATCTGGGACCCTGGTGCTGTGAGGCAGCAGTACTAACCACGGAGCCACCATGCCACCCTTAATTAGTAAAGTAAGATCACATTGGATTCAGGATGAGCTTGCCAATTAATACAAAATTGGCTTGATGGTAGGAGATGTAGGGTAGTGGTGGACAGCTGTTTTTCAGACTGGAGATCTGTGACCAATAGTATTCCATAGGAATCGGTACATGGCCCACTTTTGCTTGGTATTTATGTAATCAATTTGCATCAGAATATAGGAGTTATGGTGAGTAAATTCTGTGGATGACACCAAAATTTGTGGTGTAGTGGACAGTGAAGAAAATTATCTAAGTTACAAAGCGATCTTGATCGATTGGATCAATTGGCTAAGGAGTGGCAGATGGTGTTTAATTTGGATAAATGAGAGGTATTACATTTTGTTAAAACAAACATGGGCAAGACTTATACAATTAATGGTAGGGCCCTGGGTGGTGTTGTGGAACAGAGAGACCTCAGGGTTCAGATACATAATTCTTTGAAATTTGCGTAGCAGATGGACAGGGTGGTTAAGAAGGTGTTTAGCATGTTTGTCTCTATTGCTCAGACTTCTGAATATTGGAATGGGGATGTAATATGGAGGTTGTACAGGACATTGGTGAGGCCTCTTCTGGAGTACCGTGTGCAGTTCTGGTCACCCTGCTATATTAAATTGGAGAGAGTTCAGAAAACATCTACCAGGATGTTACTGGGAGTGGAGGGTTTGAATTATAGGGAGAAGCTGGATAGGCTTGGGCCTTTTTCACTGGAATGTAAGAGGTTGAGAGGTGACCTCATAGAGGTTTGTAAAATCATGAGAGGCATAGATCATGTGAGTAGCGAGGGTCTTTTCCCTAAAGTAGGGGAGTTCAAAACTAGGGGGCATACTTTTAAAGTAAGAGGAGAAAGTCTTAAAAAAAATGAGAGGAACCTTTTTACACAGAGAATGGTTCATGCATAGAATGAACCACCAGAGGAAGTGATGGATGCAGGTACAGTTACAACAATTGTTTACAACATTTGAAAGACGTTTGGAGTATTGCATGAATAGGGAAGGTTTGAGGGATATGGGCCAAATGCAGGTAAGTGGGACCCTTTTCCCTGGGAACGTCATTGGCTTGGATTAATTGAACTGAAGGTGAAAGTGAAGACTTCAGATACTGGAGATTAGAGTCAAGAGTGTGGAGCTGGAGGCTTTTGTTCAAAACATCGATTTTCCTGCTCCTTGGATGCTGCCTGACCTGCTGTGCTTTTCCAGCATCATGCTCTCCACTCTAATTGGACTGAAGGGTCTGTTTCCATGCTGTATGACTGTATCACTCTATACAATTGATAAAAGAGAGCCACTAGACATAGTGTATGTAGGTTTTCAGTTCACTTTTGAAAATGTTCCACACAGGAAGTTGGTCAGCAAAATTAAAGCGCATGGGATAGGATGTAACATATTGGCATGGATTAATGATTGGATATCAGGCAAAAAACAAAGAGGAGGAATGAACAGGTCATTATTGTGTTTGCAGGTTGTCACTAGCAAGATAGCACAGCGACCTGTATTTAGACCCCAGCTGTATGCAATACATCAATGATTTGGAGTTGGGAACCAAATGTAATATTTCTAAAGATGCAAAAGGCTAAATGGGAATGTATGTTGGAAAGACATAAAGCAACCTCAGGAGGATTTGGACAGGCTTAGTGAATGGGCAAGAACATGATGGATTTGATTTTAATGTAGAAAAATGTGAGATTATCACTTTGGTGGGAGAAATATGTATGTCGAATTTTTCTTGAATGGTAAGAGGTTGGAGACTATGGATATACAAAAGGACCTAAGTGTCCTTGTCTTAATCTCGCAGGTATAGTATCCTATTAGGAAGATTTACTGCAAGAGAATTTGAGTACAGTGGTTGTGAAATTTTTCTTCAGTTGTTTGCACTCCAAATGTTAGTGTTTCCAAATAAACCCATTGGAATACAACCTGGTGTTGTGTGATTTTTCACATTAAGTACAAGGCATGGTCAAGGCTATAATATTATACTCACCATTGGCTGAGATGCTTAGATCATTAGAACATAGATCATGACAGTGCAGTACAGACCCTTCAGCCTTCAATGTTGCGCTGACCTGTGGAACCAATCCGAAGCCTATCTATCCTACACTATTCCATTCTTGTTCATATGCCTATCCAATGACCATTGAAATGCCCTTAAAGTTTGTGAGTCTACTATTGTTGCAGGCAGTGCATTCCATACTACTCTCTGAGTAAAGAAACTACCTCTGCCATCTGTCCTGTATCTATCACTCGTCATTTTAAGGTATGACCCTCATGCTAGCCATCACCATCTGAGGAAAAAGGCTCTCACTGTCCACCTGTGCTAACCCTCTGATTATCTTATATGTCTCAACTAAGTCACCTCTCAACCTTCTTTCTAATGAAAACAGTCCCTCAACCTTTCCTCATAAAACCCTCCCTCCCTTCCAGGCAACATCCGAGTAAATCTCCTCTGAACCCTTTCCAAAGCTTCCACATCCTTCCCATAATGCGGTGACCAGAACTGTACACAATACTCCAAGAGTTTTGTACTGCTGCAGCATGACCTTTTGACTCCAAAACTCAATCTCTCTACCAATAAAAGCTAACACACCATATCCTTCTTAACAATTCATCAACCAGAGTGACAACTTTCAGGGACCTATTTACTTTGACACCGAGATCTCTCTTCTCATCTACATTACCAAGAATCTTACCATTAGCCCAGTACTCTGTATTCCTATTGCTCCTTCCAAAGTGAATCACCTCACACTTTTCCTCATTCAACTCCATTTGCCATCTCCCAGCACAGCTCTGCAGTTTAACAATGTCCCTCTGTAACCTGCAACATGCAGCTCTAGCACATTCAAATGGCTCAACACTAACTATTTGATTTTCATACATCCACCGAAAAAAGCTCCTTTCCATCCACTACTGGAGCATTATATCGTACTAATTTCAATATGCACTATAGTAGCCCACCAAGGTTTCTTCATCAGTGTCTTGAAATCGGTTTGCCCTGTTGACCTGGAAGGACAAGGACAGCAGTGTTTGGAAAAGTCACCCTTTCTGCGTTTGCCTGACTTGCAAATGTATCATCATCCCTTCACTGTCAATGGATCAAAGTCATAGAACTCACTGTCTAACAGGACTGTAGGAGTAGGAGTATCTGCAACACATGGACAGTTGTTGTTCAAGAAGTCAGTTTACCATCACCTTCTTAAGAGCAATTATGTATGGTTCAACAACTTCTAAACATAAAAGCTGTCCTCTATTTTGATTACACAGTCTTGACCCCCTTCACCGCACCACCCCCCCCACACACCACCCCCCACCAAAGTGCCTTGTTTGCATGTGTTGCCTATTTTCAACTATTTTTTATCTCTATGCCTTCTCTACTAAACCTAGCACTTCCTTTGCCTTTTGCATGGGGCCCCCTCGCCAACTTTTTCACTTGCTGCTCCTCCCCCTTTATTAATATCACACAACGCATCTTTTCCCAGCCCCCTTCTGGAGATAAGTCATATCAGACTTAAAACATTGACTTTGATTCTCTCTCAACAGCTGCTGCCAAAGCTGCTGAGTTTCTCCAGCACTTCCTGTATTTATTCTTAAACTCTGGAATACCTCCCCAAACCTTTTAGCCTCCCTGTCACTCTCTCATAAGCACAGGAGTAGGCTCCTTAAGCCTGCCCTGTCAGTCAATGCAATCACTGCTGAACTTTTACCTCAAGTCCATCTTGTTTGACCAAGTTTTTGGGTCATTTACTTTAATATCCCTTTATAAGGCTTTGTGCCAAATTTTATAAAATGAAATTAAATTTGACAGGTAAGTCATTTGATTGGCTAGTTTTTAAAATCTAAATTGGGATACTAACAATTCCTCTCATATATTTATCAAAATCATTGACCAGCAGCAGTTAGTTAATGCCAAAATTGCCTCTTTAAAGTCCATAGGTGGTTTTAATTTTATCATGTTTTAAGAATTGATGATCTTTGTGTGAAACACCAAGATTCTTAATGAACCTTGGGTGGCACTGCTGCCTCACAGCACCGGAGACCCAGGTTCAATTCCAGCCTCGGGCGACTGTGTGGAGTTTGCACATTGCCTGCGTGGGTTTCTTCCGGGTGCTCCGGTTTCCTCCCACACTCCAAAGATGTGCAGATTAGGTGAATTGGCCATGCTAAATTGCCCGTAGTGTTAGGTGAAGGGGTAAATGGAGGGAATGGGTCTGGATGGGTTGCTCTTGTTGGGCTGAAGGGACTGTTTCCACACTGTAAGTAATCTAAATATCTAAGATCAGGAAACGAAAATCTGTTCATTGCTTGAGTTTTGACAGGATACATTCATTTTAAGGGGCACAGAAAGAATGAAGAAGAGACTAAAACATGCAAAGTGAACAATTAAAACGACCGACAGAAAGAAAGCGAAGCAAAAGAAATAATGAGAGATTGGGCTGAGACTGGCACTGTGCCAACATTTTCAATTTCAGTGCTCTTAGTGCATGCCAAGAGTGCATATGGGAAATTGCATCCACCCAGCCCCTAATTTTCTACCTATTCATTCTAATGAATAGAAAATCAAGGGGAGGGGACATGAAATATCCTGATATGTGCTTTCAGCTGCTCCAAGATTCTGCAAATTGGAACCACTCCCTTATGTTTAGAATGCACGTTTTTATTCTTTCTGTGGGCTTCCTATGTAAACAGGCTAGCTGGCTAGTGAAATTCCAATATAATCTATGAAGCTGAACATGCATTCCTTCTAATAACAAATGGAAATTTTAATATAATGTGTTGTTTATAATATCTGAGTTTGTAAATGATTTTTGCACTTCCTGCCTATTCTCAAAACAGTCAACACCAGCAGCCTGTCATGGTTTTCCAAATGCTTTTGTTCAAACAATAGTGAGGCTATTTCAATGGTTTTTGTAAATATAAAACGTATCATTAAGAAACCCCTGCATTACTAGAAAAATTATACACACAGGAAATGCTCTTATTATAATCTCATATAAAAGAACTAGAATGGGAAGATGTAAACTCTTTTTCAAAAATAATTACAAACTTCTCATTGATATCAAATCTGATGACATTCATACGAACATAGAAATTGATGCCAAAAACAGATGGATCAGTGATTTTGTAGGGATTGAAAGTGTGACTTAGGCCTTTGATAGGAGCTAATAATTTTCCGATTTGAACTATTTTACACAACTACCAATGTGTAGTAATGCAATACTTCCGGCTATCTTAGAATTTTCTGAATTTTTGTGGACTTGTTTAAGACTAATGTTGTGCAATGGAAGCACTGGATTAATAAATCATACAATGTACCAATTTCAATGGTTCATTAACAGCTTAAGAACGACTCAAATGTCATTTTAAAGTTGCACTGTGACTGTATTTCTTTCACATTCCTGCAACCTACATGCTTTCGGCCAAAGAAGAAGTTAGAGCCAAACACACCTTTATATATTTGGTCACCATTACAAAGATAAAATTATCTACTAGAAATGCATGCATCATATAAACAATTTTCGATATAAAACAGATATATCTCAATGAACTTCCCCTATGCATTCAGGATACATTGAACTTTAACAAATATTATTCCACATCTAGGACCAGAATCACATCAGGTGCTCTGAAAATCTCTTTAACCCTATTAAAATCAAAATTTGTTTCGAATTCTGTTTGTTCTTCTAACTAACCCTATGTCTATATATGAGTGGAGGTCTTGCATATAACATTCACTTCAGGTCCAGCCATACTCCCTGTTTATGATTTATGCCTGCTATTCACAGTAGAAAATTGATGTGCAATCATTAATACTAGGAACAACAATTTTCCTCAACGCTTTATGTAATGGATAAAACCTATCATGCTTCTTACCTCTTGTTGTGCAATGGCATGAATCATCCAAAACTCAACTTTTGCCACCTCTAAGGGAAAATTTTGTTTTAAATTTTACATTTTAAAGTTTTATATCTTTGATTTCATATCTTTAAGCATTTGTCAATTGTCCCCTTCCCAACCAGCAATGGAAGCCTTACCTCACCAACCTTTCCCACCCCCACCCTGCTACCTTTTTGGTCTTACATCTGATATTATGTCTTCATTCAGCTTTACTGATGTTCTACTTGGTCTCTGTCTGTCTTAGGTCATCCTACTGTTCTTTGTAGCATTTTCTAGTTGCCCATATAAGCTTTCAGTGATCATGTCAGTGGAATGATTTCTTTTATCTGCCCTACCGCTGGAGTTATTAATTTATTTCCAACTCCTTGGTATGGATTTCTTTTGCTTTTAGCTTGTTGAAATCATTATATTTTTATCCGGTTTGCAGTTTAAATTTTAATGGAACTTGTATTCTGCTAAAATTAAACCTAGTGTTAATCCTGTTTTGATCAATATTGCATTTAATATTGTGTGGCATTGTTCCATTACAGACTATATTTAACATTTATATTACTATACTCAATATTTAATATTGTACAACACTGCTTTGTACACTTTATATTAAGTATTTATAACACAATAATCTATACTGTCTCTTCTGTGGGCTCGATGAATCACTTTGAAGAACATTGTAATTCTGCTAATGTTATTTAAGTTTGAAGAACCAAATTGGAAATGAAGTCCCAAAAATCAATAGGCATATTAAAACACCCTACTGCCTGAACCACATGGCACCTGATTGATCATTGTGTCCACGGATGATAAGTCCACTGACCCTAATCTGAGACCAATACCAACCCACCATCTCCATACTCCCTACCTCCCATCAGAACCATAATCATTAATCAATTTTATTAAATTAAAATAAACCCTCAATGAAACAGAAGATTGCAGACTCCTGTTGCACTAATTCTGGTATCATGGTCAATATTTGATGATCAACCGACATCATTAAGCAAACAGGTTACCTAATTGGTTGCCATGTTCCCTAGAATAACTGCACTTCAGAAATAGACTATTTGCTGTGCAGCCCTTTGAGTTATTACAGAAGGTGCTCTATGTTCTTTTCCTCTAAGTATATGAGGTAGCAATAGGGTGACATAATTAGTAAGGTTCTGATTTGGTGTAGAAGTAGGGGTCACTGAGTAATAAAAGAGCACAAAAGGAAGACAGGTACAAAAAGTGCATGATTTCAGGGATTGACTACCACCACACACCTCCAACCAATCTGGCACAACAGCCACAGAAGTAAAAAAGCTTAAAGCAGGCAGCACAGTCTAAGACATGCCTATTGTACACAAGAGGCCTCAGTAGCAGATATGGAGGTCTGCAATCACCAGATTCCTCAACATGCCATTCGTGACATCCTGCAACTAACCAGCACAGTGCTATTTCAACAACGGAATCACATAGAAACAATGGTATATTAAGTGTCTTCATCATAAACAAAAAGAAATATCATTGGGCAGTATCTTGCCATTCAGTCTGCTAACATCATGCACAACGCAATGTCAATTTGGTTCTGTATCCTTCTGGTCAAACATTCTGAGTTCAAACCCAACTGTAGATTTCAGTTTATAATCAAGTTGGGCAATTCAGTAATTTACTGAGAGAGTGCCATTTTATTGGGGGTCCCTGTTTTCAGATCAGTTACTAAAGTGAGGTTCTATCAGATCAGATGCAAGTAAAAGATCTGACAGCCTTATTGAAGAATAACAGTGAATTCTCCTTGTATCCTGACCAATAGTTTTCCTTTAACAATAGTTTTATTCAACTCCTGTTCTCAGTTATCACAGGCACGATGAAACATTTTTATTATTACGTTACTTGTGTAAGTTCCAATTTTTTAAACAAATTGTCAGATTTAATGGTGTACATTATGCATGAATCAATAATATAGTACTGGAGACATTTGAAAGTCCAATTTGAGAACTCCTCATTAGTTAGTTAACTGTAGATACTTATGTCCATGTTACAACAGATTTTCAGTGGTTCATTGGATGGATTACATCAAATATAACAATAATTAATCTAATTTTAATATTCGTCTATTCTGCCTTCCTAATCACAGTTATATTTCTGTGTTAATTAATAAATTTTAATTGTAAAGACTATATATTGTGCTTTTTAAAAAGTGAGAAAGAACTATTTTAAATGCGGGGATTTACAAGGATGGTTGTATGTTTTGAATGTAAGGAATTTGATACCTTTTGTGAACCCTCTTTGTGTAGTTGTGGGTTCCAGCAATGTGCAGACAAACAGGATCCTTGGAATGTTTGCAAATGAGGCTGATTGGGTTGTGGACTAGGTACCAATTATCAATGTCAAATGTCCTCTACCTGCCAGCAACAAAGTGCTTGTCAGTTAATGATCAACTTAAACTGGCAGTAAGACAGAGAGAAGCTAGTCAGACCAGAAGAGAAATCAGCAGCAGTTGAAATTTCACTCTCAGTTCCCTGCAGTAATCTAATTTGCGTGTGAAGAAACCAAGCATATCTTTCATTCAGCCATTAATGCAAGCTCTGACTTTGAATTAGCTAAATCAGAGACCTAACCCGGCTACCATTTTCCTCTTGCAGACCAGTAGAATCACTTTGAAAAGGAAAGTTGAGCAGAAATTACAGATCAACAAGATCTAAAAGTTGAAGTTTTAAATTGGAGAAAGGCCAATTTTGATGGTATTTGGCAAGAACTTTCAAAAGCTGATTGGGGGCAGGTGTTCACAGGTAAAGGGAAGGCTGGAAAATGGGAAGCCTTCAGAAATGAGATAACGAGAGTCCAGAGAAAGTATACTCCTATTAGGGTGAAAGGAAAGGCTGGTAGGTGTAAGGAATGCTGGATGACTAAGGAAGTTGAGGGTTTCGTTAAGAAAAAGAAGGAAGCATATGTCAGGTATAGACAGGGTAGATCGAGTGAATCCTTAGAAGAGTACAAATGCAGTAGGAGTATACTTAAGAGAGAAATCAGGAGGGCAAAAAGGGGACATGAGATAGTTTTGGCAAATAGAAATGAGGAAAGTCCAAAGGGTTTGTATAAATACATTAAGGACAAAAGGGTAACTAGGGAGAGAATTGGGCCCCTTTGTGTGGGGCCACACAAAATAGGAGAGATACTAAATGAGTATTTTGCATCAGTATTTACTGTGGAAAAGGATATGGAAGATATAGGAAGTAGGGAAATAAATGGTGACACCTTACAAAATGTCAATATTGCAGAGGAGAAAGTGCTGGATGTCTTGAAACGCATAAAGGTAGATAAATCCCCAGGACCTGATTAGGTGTACTCTAGAGCTTTGTGGGAAGCTAGAGAAGTGACTGCTGGACCTCTTGCTGAGGTATTAGTATCATCGATAGTCACAGGTGAGGTGCCTGAAGACTGGAGGTTGGCTAACGTGGTACCACTGTTTGAGAAGGGTGGTAAGGACAAGCCAGGAACTATAGACCAGTGAGCCTGACCTCAGTGGTGGGCAAGTTGTTGGAGGGAATCCTGAGGGACAGGATGTACATCTATTTGGAAAGGCAAGGACTGATTCGGGGTAGTCAACATGGCTTTGTGCGTGGGAAATCATGTCTCACAAATTTGATTTGAGTTTGTTGAAGAAGTAACAAAGAAGATTGATGAGGGCAGAGCAGTAGATGTGATCTATATGGACTTCAGTAGGGCGTTCGACAAGGTTCCCCATGGGAGACTGATTAGCAAGGTTAGATCTGATGGAATACAGGGAGAACTAACCATTTGGATACAGAACGGGCTCAAAGGTAGAAGACAGAGGGTGGTGGTGGAGGGTTGTTTTTCAGACTGGAGGCCTGTGACCAGTGGAGTGCCACAAGGATCGGTGCTGGGTCCTCTACTTTTCATCATTTAGATAAATGATTTGGATGCGAGCATAAGAGGTACAGTTAGTAAGTTTGCAGATGCACCAAAATTAGAGGTGTAGTGGACAGTGAAGAAGGTTACCTCAGATTACAACAGATCTTGACCAGATGGGCTAATGGGCTGAGAAGTGGCAGATGGAGTTTAATTCAGATAAATGTGAGGTGCTGCATTTTGGGAAAGCAAATCTTAGCAGGACTTATACACTTAATGATAAGATCCTAAGGAGGGTTGCTGAACGAAGAGACCTTGGAGTGCAGTTCATAGCTCCTTGAAAGTGGAGTCGCAGGTAGATAGGATAGTGAAGAAGGCATTTGGTATGCTTCCTTTTATTGGTCAGAATATTCAGTACAGGAATTGGGAGGTCATGTTGCAACTGTACAGGACATTGGTTAGGCCACTGTTGGAATATTGCGTGCAATTCTGGTCACCTTCCTATTGGAAAGATGTTGTGAAACTTGAAAGGGTTCAGAAAAGATTTACAAGGATGAACAGGCTGGGGCTGTTTTCCCTGGAGCATCGGAGGCTGAGGGGTGACCTTATAGAGGTTTACAAAATTATGAGGGGGATGTATAGGATAAATAGACAAAGTATTTTCCCTGAGGTCGGGGAGTCCAGAACTATAGGGCATAGGTTTAGTGTGAGAGGGGGAAGATATAAAAGGGACCTAAGGGAACCTTTTCACGCAGAGGGTGGTACATGTATGGAATGAGCTCCAGGGGAAGTGGTGGAGGCTGGTACAATTGCAACATTTAAAATGCATTTGGATGGGTATATGAATAGGAAGGGTTTGGAGGTATATGGGTCAGGTGCTGGCAGGTGGGACTAGATTGGGTTGGGATATCTGGTCGGCATGGACGGGTTGGACCAAAGGGTCTGTTTCCATGCTGTACATCTCTATGACTCTATGACTCTATAACTAACCTAACAGATCTTGTGAACAAAGACGACAGACCTGATTTTCTAGTTTTCCTCTGCTTGTACATTTTGTTTATCCCCTGTTTAGTATTGTCTGTCTGTTTATGTCTAAGGTTTAGTTTATAAAGGGGTTTAGATTTTAATTTGTGGAGTTTACATAATTTAGGTTAATTGTTTTCCTGACCCTAGAATAGAATTACCTGCAATAAATAATAATTTTTGTTAAGTACAGAAAATGTTTGTCTTTTCTATCAACCTGGGTCTGAATATCAGATAGTTTGGGGATTTTTCATATTTCTTTTAAAACCTTTGCTTTTGTGACAACTGTAGGAACAATGGGGCTTGGTTCCAGCTTGGTACACCAGTGAGTCATGGCACTTTCACACTCCTGTACAGCTTGGCTACTCATGGTGCCATGAACTTGGTTCTGTCTTCACCCAGAGTCATACAGATCTATAGCATATACAAAGGCCTTTTGGCCCGTTGTGTCTCTGCTGGTCATAAAAAAACACTTAACTATTCTAATCCCATTTTCTAGCATCTTTCAAGGAACCAATTTATCCACCAAAATGGAAAATTAATTCGCAAGCAGGACCTTACAGGGTCTCCTGTAATATATACCTGGTTCTCATGGACTGCTTGACAGTCACCCATTCCCTTTCTGGCTTCTAAAGAGCAGTGTCCCTATGTCTTTGAACATGCCAATTGTGTAGCTCTCAGACTCAGCGATATGCAGCAGTGACTCTAGTTGCCACTCAAACCCTGAAACCCGGAGTTTAACCTTTTGCAGCCAGGGACACAACATTCATCCAGATCACCAGTGGAAGTCCCAGTTTCCCACATACTACAGACATGCCTTTGGAACTCCTTGCCATTGAGATCTGCAAACGCTGATCATTATGCATATGTAAAGCTGAGATAGATTCTTGCTTAGCAAGGGAATCAAGGGGTATGGGGAAAGGGCAAGGAGGTGGATGTGAGGAGTATTGAATCTATGGTGACCTTATTGGATGGTGGAGTCGGCTCAAGTGGCCTACTGGCCTACTCCTGTTCCTATTTCTCATAGTCATTTGGTGTAAGAACTTTTCCATGACCAAGATGTCCTTCCATGCCTTACCTCTACTTCGTGTATGTTCACTTAATACTACTTTGATTTACTTATATTAACTTTGTTTGACTTGGCCTTATCTTAATAAACCTTGCAACTACTAATAAATCTTACCAATGCTGATAAATCTGATTCATATTTGCCCCTTTCACTTCAAAGGTCTGAATCCTATTGTTAATTGTATGCTGCTAATAAACTTAAAACTTAATAAATTCTGTTAATAATAACTGTTGCATTGAGGAATTGCCAGACTTTAGATTCAGAACACAATAAGCGGAAGATGTGCAACAAAAAAAAGCCCTAATGCTTTTTTCTGTTTGAAGTTCAAACATTGTTCAGAACATGAGCCTGATGGCCCAATGCCAAGTTGCTAGAGAGATGAAGTATTTGACTCTTAATAACAAAGTTTTCAATATGAATTCTGCTATTACCTGCTACTGTATTTAACTGATTCTATTTAGATGAATTTATAATTTAAAATGATAATTACATGGAGATGAGCGATTCTGTGAAAATCTAACGCTGATCATTTCACACTGATAACTGAGCAGACTGCCAGCCTAGAGATATTCATAACTCAGGGAGACCTCCTGCCAGTAATATAGTGTTATCTAATCTTTATAGTAATAAGCATAAGTGAGACTGATCGCATTCAGAAAGTTCTGAACCAGCGAAGCGCTGAAGTTAATATTATTTCCTAGGAGCTGAGAAGGATGGTGATCATCTGTTGGTCTGAGAGATTCTGAAGGTGGTGATGAGGTAATTGTTAAAGGACTTTTTCTGTGGTTAGGAATTCAATTACTAAGGGAATTAGATAATTACTTCAAAAATTAGCACTGAAACACTTCAACAGACCTAATGATAAACAGTGGCAAGTTTAGTGGAGGTGACAGAATCTCTAATCATTGCATTAATACCAGCTCCAGCAAAATCAGGGCCTTATATGGGAATTTATTGTTCAGTTAACAGCAGAGAGGGTGGGCCACCCAGGGGACATTCTGTCTTGAACCTAATAGGGGCAGAGACTGGAAAGCAGCCAGGTTCATACTTACCATCTGCCTCTGAATAAAATCATAAGAGTCCCTCAGTATGGAAGCAGGCCATTCAGCCCATTAAGTCCACACTGACACTCTGAACAGCATCCCACCCAGACCCACTCCTCTACTTTATCCCTGTAGCCCTGCATTTCCATTGGTTAATCCAACTAGCCTTCACATCCTGAATATTATGGGCAATCCACCTAACCTGCGTGTCTTTACACTGCGAGAGGAAAGCAGAGCACCCAGAGGAAACCCATGCAGACATGAGGGAATGTGCAAACTCCACACAGACAGTCACCAAAGGCTAGAATTGAACCTGGGGTCTCTGGTTCTCAGAGGCAGCCACTGTGCCATTCCACCTTAACAATCCACCTTAAATTCAGCACCCACATAATTGTTGCATTCCCTCCTACTCCAACTTTAATTCCCAGGGTTCTGAGAAATCTGAAGACTGCCCTCAGCAGTACTTCAAACTGGATGTCAAATCTCCCACTAGTGACTTCATTTCCTTTCTATTCTTCATTTTCACCCAAACCAATTCCATGTCCTAATCTCCCAAACCAAGATCATCTCTAACTCTTGTACAAATGCTATCTTTGATTAACATTGCTACCCCTCTACCTTTACCTCTCTTCCTATTCTTCTTGAATAGCATATGCCCCTCAACATTCTTTACCAAAATCCTTGTCATTCTGCAGCCACATTTTCTTAATGATTTTCAGATCTTACTTATTTGCTTCAATGTGTGTTATCAGCGAAAATCATTGAGGAAGTGGAGGGCGTGGGTGGTGTCCGTCCCCTCCCCCCACCTTGTCTCAGTCCCAACCCTCAAAAGCAACATGACGGCTGGAGGAAGAGCGCCTCATCTTCCACCTAGGAACCCTCCTACCACAAGGGATGAACTCAGATTTCTCCAGTTTCCTCATTTCCCCTCCCCCCACCTTGTCTCAGTCCCAACCCTCGAACTCAGCACCATCTACCTAACCTGCAATCTTCTTCCTGACCTCTCGGCCCCCACCCCCCACTCCGGCCTATCACCCTCACATTGACCTCCTTCCACCTATTGCATTTCCAACGCCCCTCCCCCAAATCCCTCCTCCCTACCTTTTATCTTAGCCTGCTGGACACACTTTCCTCATTCCTGAAGAAGGGCTCATGCCCGAAATGTTGATTCTCCTGCTCCTTGGATGCTGCCTGACCTGCTGCGCTTTTCCAGCAAAACATTTTCAGCTCTGATCTCCAGCATCTGCAGTCCTCACTTTCTCCTTTAAATGTTAGAGTATGCTATCATGAAGACACCATTGTATTTCCTACGTTTCTGGGATCTTGTGACATTTACTAGCTGTTGTCGGTGTGTGGATCTGGGTAAGGATAGTTTGAGGTAGTTCAGTGCCAATAATCCTCCTTTGTCTTTGCTATGCCTTGGGTTTATCTTGTGTTTAGTGATAATGGTACACTTGTAGAGTATCTATAGAAAGGGCACTGTTCTTAGATAGCAAAAATGTTTATTCTTTGATAACAATAAGTAAAACTAGATTTGGTCAGGAATATTTACTAGTATCTTAGGAAACTGTTACAGATACATCTATTTCCTCCAGAATTAGAATCTACATTTCTCCACCCACAGATTGCATGTGTCATCAGTAGAATGGGCAGAGTCAATGCAACATAAACATTTACCCCTTCAGAACTATTACCATATAAAATAGGTACTTCTGTATTTTCCAATTTTACTTTTCCTGAATCTGAATCAAAATAAAATCAAACAAAATTAGCTGCTATTATTATTTCCTATTATTCCTGCGCAGGCTTTGACAGCACATGTCAGCAACATAACTGATAGCAAGAGGCACCACTACCTTATCCAAACACTTTTCTCATCCAATATTCTGATAGGCAGCCTCCAAAACAAGATTTTGAATAGTTGTCAGGAGTAGGAAGTTGTGTCTTCATCAAATCATTATTTAAACCATTTTAATGTTATGGGGATTTAGATTTAGATTTTATTGTCACGTGTACTCAAGTAGAGAAATATGGGAGTACAGTGAAACACGTATAATGTTACGGCACATGGCACCGTCTTCGTTACAAAAGTACCTTGGTACAAAAATCTTAGGTACAAAGTAGTAAAAGGAACAAAGTTTGAAAAGTTAAGCATTACCTTCATTGAATAAGTGGAAAATAAGGAAATGAGGTAATAGCAAGGAGGAGGTGACGACTGAAGATGCTGGAGATCAGAGCTGAAAATGTGTTGCTGGAAAAGCGCAGCAGGTCAGGCAGGAGAATCGATGTTTCAGGCATGAGCCCGAAAGCCTGAAGAAGGGCTTATGTCCGAAATGAGGTAATAGCTAACACTAAAGTACTTCTTATTATAAACTAGGGATAAAATTAAAGGTTCAATAGTCTTTGATGAGTCTCCATTCAACTCACCCTCCAGGAGACCTCAGCTGCCTGTCCACAACACACCGCCACAGACACTGAAGGACCTCTCTCATCGCTCGCTCTTCCTGCATTAGGCCACAATGTCATCACTGCTACTGCTACAGAAGCTGCTGCCTCCTCAATCTCCTCCTGCTGCCTCTGGAACATATTTGGGCAGGACCCACTCACACACTGGGCCAAGAGACTGGGCCGAGACACCACCATGCCTGGCCGAAACACCACCATACCAGGCCAAGACACCACCACACCCGGCCGAAACACCACCACACCAGGCCAAGAGACACCACCACACCAGGCCAAGAGACACCACCACACCAGGCCAAGACACCACCACACCAGGCCGAAACACCACCATGCCCGACCAAGACACCGCCACACCTGGCCAAGATGCCACTACATCAGGCCAAGACACTGCCACCCCCGGCCAAGATGCCACCACGTCAGGCCAAGACACCACCACACCCAGCCAAGATGCCACCACACCACGCCGAGACACCATCACACCAGGTCGAGACACCATCACACCAGGCCAAGACACCACCACACCAGGCCAAGACACTGCCACACCAGGCCGAGACGCCACTACACCAGACCAAGAGACACCACCACAACAGGCCAAGACACCACCACACTAGGCCAAGACACCACCGCACCAGGCCAAATGACCACCATGCCAGGCCAAGAGACCACCATGCCAGGCCAAGAGACTGCCACAGGCCATCAGGTGTCTGGGCCAGATAACTGCAGCAATTCCAGTATTTACTGTATGTTCATAATGGAACTGAAGTTAAAGCTAGATACTCTCCTGTTGTCTGAGCTGAAATCTTCTAACTCATCATACTCCTGAGAAGCAAACTTGGGGATTATTTCCTGTGCCACATTGGATAGAGGACCATCATTTCCTGAGATCCACCACTCTTCTCGTATGAGTGAAGAACAGCAAAATTCCTGGCCAGCTGTGCCATCAGATAGCAGCCTTGAAAGTTTAAGTGGGCCTGGACAAAATAATCCAGTTCCCATTTTCGGTTCCCAAAAGCACAGGAGCGGTGACTAAGCTGCTGCTTTCCTCATAAAGGCTGCGATCTCTTCAGATCCTCATGGTATAAATAAGATGAGTCACGCTGAGACTTACACAGGACACAAAAGTGTCATTCCCTTGCCTGGAAACTACTTCATCAATACTCCCTTCCTGCTGGTGATGAAAGAGAGGAAGGTGAAGGACCCATCCTCACGATCCTCACCTCTTTCACCCTCTGCATCCCTTCACTGGAGACTAATGGAACAGTGTAAATACACAATCCTAATTGGTCTTCTCCCAAGTGCTTTGCTATTGAACATTGCAGATTCTAGCAAATTTAGTTGACTCACTTTGTCATTGGGCATTCACTGAGCACACTGGGCCCAACAAACTGTAGGGTCCGAGCAAGGTCAGAGTGCGAAAGGCCTATGCTTCAAACTAACTATGGCACTCTCCGAGTTGGTCAATGCAGCCATACCCTATTGAACAAGGGTTTTTTTCCCTGGGGTGGGGCAGTCCAAAACTAGAGGGCATAGGTTTAGGGTGAGAGGGGAAAAGTTTTAAAGCAATCTACGGGACAACTTTTTCACGCAGAGGGTGATGCGTGTGTAGAATGAGCTGCTAGAGGAAGTGGTGGAGACTGGTTTAATTACAACATTTAAAAGGCATCTGGGTGGGTATATGAATAGGAAGGGTTTAGAGG
The DNA here is from genome assembly GCF_020745735.1 of Hemiscyllium ocellatum. Taxonomy (NCBI): domain Eukaryota; kingdom Metazoa; phylum Chordata; class Chondrichthyes; order Orectolobiformes; family Hemiscylliidae; genus Hemiscyllium; species Hemiscyllium ocellatum. The sequence goes on along the minus strand of NC_083401.1, from coordinate 150,227,835 downwards.
TAAATGGGCCAAGTGCTGGCAAATGGGACTAGATTGGTTTGGGATATCTGGTTGACATGGAACAAGTTGGACTGAGAAGGATCTATTTCCATGCTGTACATCTGCATGATTCTATGACTGCATTACCCTGCCACACTTTAATGAGTGTTCACAGGGTCTTGTCTATAATTGACAGCACAGATTAAATATTGATAATTTCCCTCCAGCCCACTCCTAACTATTAATAAAACGGAATCATGTTTCAACAGGTGATACCTCCATGACATGTTAATTGATAAAAATCACACAACACCAGGTTATAGTCCAACAAGTTTGTTTGGAAGTACCAGCTTTCAGAGCACTGCTCCTTCATCAGGTAAGTGGGGCAGGATCATTAGACAGAGAATTTACAGTAAAAGATCAAGGTGTCATGCAATTGATACGATATATTGAACAACCGAGATTGCTGTGACATTTTTCATCTTTTAGAATGGGTTGTAAGTTTCAGCTCATTAATATGAAAATCCCTGAATTCCTTTAAAATGATAAAGGAGCAGCGCTCCAAAAGTGAGTGCTTCCAAACAAACCTGTTGGACTATAACCTGGTATTGTGTGATTTTTATGAATTAACATGTCCACCCCAGTCCAACACCAGCACCTCCACATCATGTTAATTGATCCTTCCCTCAGGTTCAATGAGAATCACTTTGCTCCAGATTTTATTGCAGTTTTGATCCAGAAGTGAACAGAAGAGCTGAACACCGATGGGGTAGCACAAAGGCAGCTTCCGATTGAGAAGGACAAAAAGGAACCATAAAGAGAGACAAAGAGAGAAATGTCCAGCAGCAAAAATTGTTTTCATGACAAAGTTATGGTCATTGAAAGCTTGTCAAGATAGATAACATTGGTGCAGCAATTCCTTAAGGATGTGTCTTAGGCTCCACTATTATCTATGACTATTTGCTTGATAGAATATTAATACTGCTTGCTGCCAATTCACAACTTCTCTGAAAATGAAACAGCTAAATCTGCCCACTGCAGGATCAGGATGGTATCTAACCTTGAGTAGTAGGAAAACTTCACCCTATCCGAGGAGCAGGAGAATCTCCTGCTCCTCGGATGCTGCCTGGCCTGCTGTGCTTTTCCAGCACCACACTTTTCAACTCTGGTCTCCAGCATCTGCAGTCCTCACTTTCTCCGAGTTAACCTTCGCACTATATAAATGCTGGATAGTAGACATCTAGATTTAACAGCATAACCATTTCCAAATGACCCACCACCAACATTTTGGCAATCATCGCTGAGCAAACCACTCACTATCTACAAAACACCAGTAAGGAATTCATGGATGTCTCACCATTCATATTTCTGGGTGCAGTTACTATAACATTCCAAAATATAATAAATCCATAGGTCAGGATACATAGTTTGTTTAATTAGTGTCTGTGCCATGGACTGAAGTTCTAATATCCCTAGCATCTCCTCCTCATTAATAATACACCTTGCTTGCAGTGTGTATCGTCTACTAACTGCCTCAATAGCACGTTCCTCCCTCACTGTAACATCTCCCACCAAGAAATGGAAGAGCATTTATGTTGTGGATGCACCATTATTTCAATTCCCCTGTCAAGTCACACACTGGCTTGACTTGAACATATTCCAACAATCATGGAATCCTCTGCTTAACGCTGTGGGAGAACCATAATCATGGGAACTCAGAAAATGGTGGATAAACTCAACAAGTCCGGCACCACTTGTGGAGAGAGAAACAGAATTAATGTTTCGCATTCTGAAGTTCTGAAGCAAAGTCATGTCAGACTTGAAATGTTTACTTGGTTTTTCTCTTCAGAGGTGCAACCAGATCTGCTGAGTTTCTCCAGCATCATGCCCAGCAGAAGATTTAGGGATTTAAGGAGAATCAGCACTTTGGCACGTGGACTTTTTGATACCATGAAGAAAATAATGTTGTGCATCCTTACAAACTAGAGTAAATGTGCAACAGATTGTCAGCCTCACTGAATTTAAAAGGCCAATTATAAAAGTTCCATTAATTCTTCAAAAAGAGATCACTCATTTAACTAAACTGTAATCATTGATGTGATGCCCCGTCAACGTGGCCCACATGTTTTTATGTCAGAAAACAGAAACACTGGGAAAACTTTATTCTCAAAACATTTAGATTGACAACAATATATTGAGCAGAAATTTACCATATTGATGGAGCAGATTTGGCGACATGGAATCCGCCAGTTGCTGTACACAGCACCTGATATTGATTGCCATTTTGACTGAATTCAGACTGAATGTAAGATGATACAAAGAATGGAGCAACTGATCCAATACACATTCATTTTTTACAAATGTTTAAAACAAATTTCTCCCCTAATGTTCTTCACAGTAACAGCAAGGAGGCACATGTTTGATGTGAGACCTAATAATTTTCCCCAAAACAATTAGAAATGTTACTAATATAATTTCTGTTATTATAATTAGCCAAATGCTGAAACAGACTGTCTCCAACAAAGCAGATGACCATTTACAATATCAATAAATTTGGTATTTCCCAGTTTCATTAGTCTGAATTAATTATACAATTACTCATTCAGGGCAGTGGGGCTATGCAACTTTTCTTTTTTGTTTTCTTATTTATTCCACATTAAGCTACTTATTTTACCAGAAAAGAATCATAGAATCCCTACAGTGTGGAAACAGGCCATTTGGCCCAAAAAGGCCACACTGACCCTCTGAAGAGTAATCCACCCAAACCCATTCCCCTACTACTCTACATGGACCACTCACCACTGACTAATGCACCTAACCCACACATCCCTGAGCACTATGGGAAACTTAGCATGGCCAACTCACCTAACCTGCACATTTTTGGATTGTGGAAGGAAACTGGAGCACCTGGAGGAAATCCATGCAGACACAGGGAGAATGTGCAAATGTGCAAAGTCCACACAGTTGGCCGAGGTTGGAATTGAACTCAGGTCCCTGATGCTGTAAGGTAGCAGTGCTCACCACTGAGCCACTGTATCTTGACTGAGTGCATATAAATTTCCAACATTTTCAAAGTTGTCTTTTTTGATTGGGGTTTCATTCCTTGATCTGTCCAATATATTGTCAAGACCTTATGTTAAAACAAATGTTCCCTCCATCCCTCCCTCTTTCTAACAGAAAACAGCACAATGAATAATGTGACTGACACAGATTAACATAGTTGTTATTTCCAAGATCAACTTATATTGTCTTTTTTTAAATTTTATAATCTAAAAGAATATAATATCCCTTTTGTTGTCTTTCATTTTGTTCAAAATCTAGTCCAAAGATTTGAGTATAGAATTTATTGTGAAGTAACACCCTAATCTTTTTTTCCATCTGCTTTCACAGGAGAATATAATACCTCAGGGTACAATCAAAGAAGAGGAGGCATTTTCTGCCAGTTTCCTGGCCAGCACTCACCCCAAAAACCAACATGAAAAACAAATGGACCCAGATATTGCACAGAAACTAGGGTGTGGCTAACAGCATTCTTTTTTTTTAATGGAGTAAACGAGAGAGCCAGGTCTGGAATGCACACGTGTAGTTAAGTCTAGAAATCAGGAAGTTGCTGTTTGAAGTGTCCTGCTCTGTTAGAAATTTTGTGACATCTGTAACTGACTGAGAGATTCAATTTTAAGACCAATGTAAGGTTAACGAGTTTTGAGAAGATTTGTAGCTCAGGTTGAGGTTCTGGATGTAGGTTTGCTCGCTGAGCTGAAAATGAACCTTCCAGCTCAGTGAGCAAACCTACCTCCAGAACCTATGCAAGGTGTGAAAGCAGCGTTGGCCCACAAAATTTCCACAAAATATGTTAGAAAAAGAGTTAAGGTTGGTGCACTCGGTGGGTGGGGTGGGGAGGCGGGGCGAGGGAGTAAACTTTTGACATTGTATGGAGTTTCAAAGACTATAAACCCACCTCATAGCAATGAAAACCTCCTTTGACAGATGTACAGTTTCATTTCTTGAGAATTTAATTACTTTTCAGGATTTTAAAAAATGTCAATGTTTTTTCACTAAGATCATAAGATGTAGAAGCAGATGAGAGTATTCTGCCCATTAAGGCTACTCCACTCATCAATGAGATCATGGCTGAACTAATAATCATTGGCTTACTAGGAGAAAGTGAGGACTGCAGATGCTGGAGACCAGAGTTGAAAAATGTGCTGGTGGAAAAACACAGCAGCCAGGCAGCATCCGAGGAACAGAGAATCGACGTGTCGGGCATAAGCCCTGCTTCAGGAATGAGGCTGGTGTGGAGTCTGAGGGAGGAGTCTGAGATGGTCCAGGTAAATTTGAGGTCGGGGTGGAAGGTGTTAGTAAAGTGGATGAACTGTTCAACCTCCTTGTGGGAGCACGAGGTAGCGCCAATACAATCATTGATGTAGCGGAGGAAAAGATGGGGGGTGGTGCCAGTGTAGCTGCGGAAGATGGACCAACTCAGACTCCTCCCTCCCCTTCCTAGACACCTCAGTCCTAACCCTCAGTTTCAGCACCGCCCTCTTGACCTGCAATCTCCTTCCCGACCTCTCCGCCCCCCACCCCCTCTCCGGCCTATCACCCTCACCCTCACCTACTTCCACCTATCGTTTTCCCAGTGCCCCTTCCCCAAATTCCCTCCTCCCTACCTTTTATCTCAGCCCGTTTGGCACACCAGCCTCATTCCTGAAGAAGGGCTTATGCCCGAAACGTCGATTCTCCGTCTCCTCGGATGCTGCCTGGCCTGCTGTGTTTTTCCAGCACCACATTTTTCAACATTAATACATTCACTGCCATAATCCAAGTCATCAATGTGTATTGTAAGTTGTTGTGGCACCAGCACTGGTCCCCATGGCAGTGTACTAGTGAGAGATTGCCATTTTGTAAATGCCTCCTTTTCCTCAACTCTCTGTCTTATGTTAGTTGGCTAATCCTTTATCAATATTAATATATTACTTCCAACACCATAGTTAGAAACAAAAATACTGCAGTGCTGAAATCCAAATAAACAGGCAGGAGGCTGAAAGAACACAGCAAACAAGCTAGTATCAATAGGTAGAGAAGTTGACGTTTCATGTGTCACCCTTCTTCAGGACTAGGGCTGGGTGTGGGGGGAGCTGCAGAAAAAGGGGGAGGTGAGGGCAGGGTGGTGAAATGGGGATAGGTGAAGACAGATAGCGGTTATGACCTGGTTGGTCAATAGGAGGAATGAGTCTGGTTGGTGGAACAGAGCAGTGGCAGGGAGGGGGAGGGACTGGGAAGGGAGTCAGGGGAGGGAGGTTATTTGAAATTGGAGAACTCAATGCTGAGTCCCCCGAGCTGGAGGCGGAAGTGTTTAAGGGTGATGCGTTAGATGTGGAGACTGGTGAGGTGGTAGGTGAAGACAAGGGGGACTCTGTCTTTATTGTGTTGGGAAGTTTAGAGTGGTGGAACGGGGAATGGAGGTGGTGCAGCGGAGGGCTGTCTGGGTGGCAGAGGGAGGAAAACCGCATTGTTCAAAATAGGTGGACGTCTGGGATGTTCACGTGCGGAATGTCTCCTCATCTGAGCAGATGCAGCAGAGGCGGAGGAATTGGGAGAATGGAATGGAGGATACCGGGTGGGAGGAGGTGGAGTCCAGGTAATTATGGGAGTCTGTAGGTTTGTAGTGAGCCATCTTCCTCAAACATTTCTGCCAACTCCAACTAGACCTCACCACCAAGAACATATTCCACTCCCCACCCAAACCATTCCATTCAAAGTCCTTGGTTTGCACCACTGTCCCCACCGACTCCCCCCGCCAAAACCCCAGGTACCTGCCCCTGCAACCAGAAAAGATACAAAACCTGCCGGTATACCAAGCCCCTCACCTCCGTCCAGAGAACCAAACAATCCTTCCAGGTGAGACAGAGGTCACCTGCCTCTCTTCCAACCTAGTTTAATGTATCAGGTGCTCCTGATGTGGTCTTCTCTACATCGGGGAGTCCAAATGTAAACTTAGGGAACGGTTCGCTGAGCATTGCCGCTGGGTCCACAGAGGCCAACCAGACCTCCCAGTCACCACCCATTTCAATTCTCCCAACCATTCCTTTTCCAAAATGACAGTCCTTGGTCTCCTGCATTGTCAAAATGAACCAGAGTGCAAATTGGAGGAACAACACCTCATCTCCCGCCTGGGCAGCCTACAGCCTGAAAGACTCAACATTGAGCTCTCTGATTTCAAATAACCTCAAAACTTCTCCACTTCCTGATACTGCCTGGTTTGTTGTGTTCTTCCAGCCTCCTGCCTGCCTACTCCCAACACCATGGGCTCTTATTAAATAGACAAATGTGTGGTACCTTATCAAATACCTTCGTCAAATTGAAAAATGTAACATCTGTTGATTTGATGTTATCTATGCCACTTGTTAACTTTTCAAATAAATTTGTTAGGTTTATTTGCCCTTCATTAAGCTGCGCTCATTCTGCTTCACGGTATTATAGGTTTCTAAATGCACTGCAACTGCATCCTTTACAATAGACTCTAGCATTTTCTCAACAACAGGTGTTAAAGCTAACTGGCCTGTAGTTACCAGGTTTTATCTCCCTACCTTTTTGACTAAGAGTGTTTCTGGGTAATTTTCCAATCTGTGCAGTTTCTCCCAAATATAAAGTTTCTTGGAAGATTACTTCCCCTGTATTCAACAGCTCCATGGCATCTTCTTTTAAAATATTGCGATGCTACCCATCAGCTCCAGGGAATTTACTTGCCTTTGATTCTAATGTTCAAGTAATTAGATTGCTTATAGTGTGGAAACAGGCCCTCTGGCCCAACAAGTCCACACCGACCCTCTGAAGATCAAACCACCCAGACCCATTCTCCTACATTTACCCCTTCACCTAACACTATGGGCAATTTAGCATAGCCAATTCACCTAACCTGCACATTTTTGGACTGTGGGAGGAAACTGGAGCACCGGGAGGAAACCCATGCAGACACGGCGAGAATGTGTAAACTCCACACAGACAGTCACCTGAGGCAGGAATTGAATCTGGGTCCCTGCCGCTGTGAGGCAGCAGTACGAACCACTGTGCCACTGTGCTGCCCTAATGCTAAATGTTTACATTGTTGAGACATTTAAGTTTGCTTTGTGGCCAAGCAGATGTTGTAGTGGTCAGAGCCAATGGGAAAGGAAAGAATGTGGTACGTGCTGCTGAGGAATGGGGAAATAAGCTTGAATCAAGTGGCATTTTAGTTCTTTATGGCAGAAAGAAGCTATGTTGCAGCTTCCCTTTTCCTGCTTCCTCTTCCTCACTCTTTTCTTTCTCCCCATTTTCATCCTCCTCCTCACTTAGAGTCATAGAGATGTACAGCATGGAAGCAGAGCCTTTGTCCAACCCGTCCATGCCGACCAGATATCCCAACCCAATCTAGTCCCACCTGTTCCATACACGTACCACCCTCTGCGTGAAAAACTTGCCCCTGAAGTCTCTTTTATATCTTTCCCCTCTCACCCTAAAGCCCTCTAGTTCCGGACTCCACGACCCCAGGGAAAAGACTTTGCCTATTTATCCTATCCATGCCCTTCATAATTTTGTAAACCTCTGTAAGGTCACCGCTCAGCCTCCAACGCTCCAGGGAAAACAGCCCCAGCCTGTTCAGCCTCTCCTTGTAGCTCAAATCCTCCAACCCTGGCAACATCCTTGTAACTCTTTTCTGAACCCTTTCAACACCCTCTTCGCTGTCCACTACACCTCCAATGTTGGTGTCATCTGCAAACTTACTAACTGTACCTCTTATGCTTGCATCCAAATCATTTATGTAAATGACAAAAAGTAGAGGACCTAGCACCGATCCTTGTTTCACTCCACTGGTCACAGGCCTCCAGTCTGAAAAACAACCCACCACCACCCTCTGTCTTCTACCTTTTAGCCAGTTCTGTATCCAAATGGCTAGTTCTCCCTGTATTCCATCAGATCTAATCTTGCTAATCAGTCTCCCATGGGGAACCTTGTCGAACACCTTACTGAAGTCCACATAGATCCTTTGTGAGGCATGATTTCCCATGCACAAAGCCATGTTGACTACCCTGAATCAGTCCTTGCCTTTTCAAATAGATGTGCATGCTGTCCCTCAGGATTCCCTCCAACAACTTGCCCACCACTGAGGTCAGGCTCACTGGTCTATAGTTCCCTGGCTTGTCCTTACCACCTTTCTTAAACAGTGCACTATGTTAACCAACCTCCAGTCTTATGGCACCTCACCAGGGACTATCGATGATACAAATATCTCAGCAAGAGGCCTAGCAATCACTTCCCTAGCTTCCCACAGAGTTCTCGGGTACACCACCTTTATCCATTTCAAGACATCCAGCACTCCCTCCTCTGTAATCTGGACACTTTGCAAGATGTCACCATCTATTTCCCTACTGTCTCTATCTTCCATATCCTGCTTCTGCTCATTCCCTAAGTCATGCTCAATTCCATAAAGATGACCTACTAGGCAGTCTGTGGGTGGAATTTTACAGTGCCCTGATACACCCATTCCCAGAAGCCAGCTGGCAAATGGGAGATGGGGGTGGTGGTGATACAGTACACTCAGATGCAACAGTACTGTTGTTGCAACTACTTCTCTATTTTACCTCTCGGGGACCTCCTAGCCAGAGTCAATTAACGTAAACATAACAAATAGGAGCAGGATTAGATCATTGGTCTCTCAAACCCACTCATGTGTTGTATTGATTTCTACCTTGAACATCCTCACTGATTGAATTTCCACAACCCTCTGAATAAAGAATTCCAAAGACTCAATCCCTCTGGATGAAGAAATTCCTTCTCACTTTCCTCTAAAATTGCCAAACGCTGGTCTTGAGATTACGTTCCATTGACTCATCTTCCAGAGAAAACATTCTATCCACATTCATCCTGGCACACTGTGTAAAAGTTCTGTCATCTTCAATGAGGTCACCCCTCATGCTTCAAAATTCAAGAGATTGCAAATCTAGACTCCTCAGTCTATTCTTATTAAACAACCCCATCATTCCAGGGATTAATCTGGTCAATCTCCATTGCATTCCCTCTACAGCAAGTATGTTCCTTCTTAAGTAACAAGGTAAAATCTGTCCATAACAATCCTCACCAGAATCTGTACAACTCACCAGTGCATCTTTACTCTACTGCTCCAATCTCACTTTGCTTCCTAATTGTTTGCAGCACCTGTATGCTAATTTATTGTGACCCATGAACAAAGAACTCCCAGGTACGTTTGGACCATCCACTCTCCCCTACCTCTTGTCACTTCAGAAATATTCTGCCTTTCTGTTTTAACCTTCTGAAAGGATGAACATCAGGTTATGTTCCATCTGCCATGTTTTAGCTCATTCATGTAACCTGACCAAGTCTCCATAGAATCCCTACAGTGTGGAAACAGGCCATTTGGCCCAACAAGTCCACACTGACCCTTGGAAGGGTTACCTACCCAGACCCTATTACTCTACATTTACCCCTGATGTAGCATGGTCAATTCATCTAATTTGCACACCTTTGGATTGTGGGAGGAAACACATGCAGACATGTGGGATGTGCAAACTCCACATAGATAGTCGCCTGAGGCTAGAATCGAACCCAGGTTCCTGGTGCTGTGAGGCAGCAGTGCTAACCGCTGTGCCACCGTGCAGCCCCAGTCGTCTTGAAGCATTCTGGATCCTCCTAACAACTTACATTTCCATTCAATTTTGTCCATCAGCAAATTTGAAAATATTACAATTAGTCCCCATATTCAAATTATTCCTATAGATTGTGAACAGGTTTGGATCTGACATTGGGCCTGACCACATTCCATTAGTTATGAGCATGCCATTAGAGAATGGTCTGTTTATTCCTACACTGCTTTCAAACTGTTTTATTTCCTAAGTTGCTGTGTAGCACTTGTACAAGCCTTCCAAAAATCCAAACGGAACATATTCACTGGTTCTCCTTTATCAGTACTCCAATGAATATCCTCAAAAGAAATCACATTTTAATAGACCCAGACTAATTATATCACTGTTTTCAGAATGTTCAGGTATTACATGTTTTACAATAAATTCTGACATTATTCTTTGTGCTGATGTCAGACTAATGCTAGTTAGGCTTTCACTCTCCCTCTGCCTTCCCTCTTAAATAGTGGGATTACATTTGACTCTTTTCACTTCAAAGGTACCTCTCAAGAATCTACGGAATTTTAAAATAATGATCAAAACGCCCATGATCTCAAAGCCATCTTCTTCGCTATTTTGGAGTGAAATTTTTACAGTTCAGGGGATGTATCATTCAGAGCAGCATTCAACCAGGCAGGTGGGGAGCATTTCATCACACTCCTGATCTGTGTCTTCTAGATGTTAGGTATACTTTGAGAAGTCAAAACTTGAGTTTCTCAATGCAATATTCCAGCCTCTGACCTGCGCTTATATCTGCAGTATTTGTTTTAAAATCTTAATAATGATGGCTCTCAGAATTTTAGTAGTTAGCAAATTCACTGACAGTTATATTACTAAAAGCCAAAGGAAGATGGTTAGATTATCTATGGCAGATCAACACCATTTCTTGGCATTTGTACGGCATGAATATTCCTTAACATTTTCAGTCCAAGCCTGGATAGTGTCCTGATCATCTTGCTTTTATATATAGACTGCTTCATTATCTGAAAATAGAAATTTGCAATAATAAGCAAATTCCTCACTTCATTCCTTTAAAGTCATGGAGTCAGAGATGTACAGCACAGAAACAGACCCTTCAGTCCAACTTGTCCATGCTGACCAGATATCCTAAACTGATCTAGTTCCATTTGCCAGCATTTGGCCCATATCCCTCTTCCTAACCATCTACCCATCCAGATGCATTTTAAATGTTATAATTGTACCAATCTCCACCACCTCCTCTGGCAACTCATTCCATACACACACTGCCCTCTATGTGAAAAAGTTCTCCCTTGGATCCCTTTTAGATTTTCCCCCTCTCACCTTAAACCTGTGCCCTCTAGTTTTCGACTCCTCTACCTTGGGAAAAGACCTTGTCTATTTACCCTAGCCTTGTCCCTCATGATTTTATAAACCTCTATGAGGTCACTCCCTCAGGGTTTGACACTCTAGGGAAGACAGCCCCAGCCAATTCAGCCTCTCCCGATAGCTCAAACCCACCAACCTTGGCAACATCCTTGAAATCTTTTCTGAACCCTTTCAAGTTTCACAACTTCGTTCCCATAGCAGGAAGACCAGAATTGCAAGCAGTATTCCAACAGTGGCCTAACCAATGTTCTGTACAGCTGCAACATGACCTCCCAACTCCTATACTCATTGCACTGATCAATAACGGCAAGCATACTAAATGCCTTCTTCACTTTTTTATCTACCTCCAACTCCACTTTCAAGGAACTATGAACCTCCACTTGAAAGTCTACTTATTGAACAACACTGCCCAGGATATATGAATAGGAAGGGTTTGGAGGGATATGGGTCGGGTGCTGGCAGGTGGGACTAGATTGGGTTGGGTTGACTAGGGTTGGGATATCTGGTCGGCATGGACAGGTTAGACCGAAGGATCTATTTCCATGCTGTACATCTCTATGAATCTATGACTCTATTAAGTGTGTAAGTCCTGCCCTAATTTGCCTTTCCAAAATGCAGCACCTCATGTTCATCTAAATTTAACTCCATCTGCCACTTCTCGGCCCATTGGCCCATCTGATCAAGATCTTGTTGTACTCTGAGGTAACCTTCTTCATTGTCCAATATACCTCCAATTGTGATGCCATCTGCAAACTTACTAACTATACCTCATATGCTCATATTCAAATCATTTATATAAATGACAAAACACAGTGGACCCAGCACAATACCTGAGGCACACCACTGGTCACACATCTTGAGTCTGAAAATGCAACCCTCCACCACTACCCTCTGTCTTCTGCCTTTGAGCTAGTTCTGTATCCAAATAACTAGTTTTCCCTGAATTCAATGAGATCTAACCCTGCTAACCAAGCTACCAAGAGGGACCTTAGTGAAGTCCATATAGGTAATGTCCACTGCCCTACCTTCATCAATCCTTTTTGTTTCTTCTTCAAAAAACTGGAATTTGTTAAGTGTGTTCAAGACAATTTTCTGATTCAGTATATGGATGTACCTACTAGAGAAGGTGCAAAACTTGACCTACTCTTGGGAAATAAGGCAAGGCAGGTGACTGAGGTGTAGTGGGGGAGCACTTTGGGGCCAGCGACTATAATTCTATTAGATTTAAAATAGTGATGGAAAAGGATAGACCAGATCTAAAAGTTGAAGTTCTAAATTGGAGAAAGGTCAATTTTGATGTTATTAGGCAAGAATTTTTGAAAGCTGATTGGGGCAGGTGTTCGCAGGTAAAGGGACGGCTGGAAAATGGGAAGCCTTCAGAAATGAGATAACAAGAATCCAGAGAAAGTATATTCCTGTCAGGGTGAAAGGGAAGGCTGGTAGGTATAGGGAATGCTGGATGAGTAAAGAAATTGAGGGTTTAGTTAAGAAAAAGAAGGAAGCATATGTAAGGTATAGACAGGATAGCTCGAGTGAATCCTTAAGAGAGTATAAAAGAAGTAAGGGTATACTTAAGAGGGAAATCAGGAGGACAAAAAGGGGACAAGAAATAACTTTGGCAAATAGAATTAAGGAGAATCCAAAGAGTTTTTACAAATATATTAAGGACAAAAGGGTAACTAGGGAGAAAATAAGGCCCCTCAAAGATCAGCAAGGCAGCCTTTGCATGGACCCTCAGAAAATGGAGGAGATACTAAATGAATATTTTGCATCAGTATTTACTGTGGAAAAGGATATGGAAGATATAGACTGTAGGGAAATAGATGGTGACATCTTGCAAAATGTCCAGATTGCAAAGGAGGAAGTGCTGGATGTCTTGAAATGGGTAAAGGTGGATAAATCTCCAGGACCTGATTAGGTGTACCCAAGAACTCTGTGGGAAGCTAGAGAAGTGATTTCTGGGCCTCTTGCTGAGATATTTGTATCATCGATAGTCCCTGGTGAGGTGCCGGAAGACTGGAGGTTGGCTAATGTGGTGCCACTGTTTAAGAAGGGTGGTAAGGACAAACCAGGGAACTATAGACCAGTCTGCCTGATCTCAGTGGTGGGCAAATTGTTGGAGGGAATCCTGAGGGACAGGATGTACATCTATATGGGAAGGCAAGGACTGATTCAGGATAGTCAACATAGTTTTGTGTGTGGGAAATCATGTCTCACAAACTTGATTGAATTTTTTGAAGAAGTAATAAAGAGGATTGATGAGGGCAGAGCAGTAGATGTGATCTATGTGGACTTCAGTAAGGTGTTTGACAAGGTTCCCCATGGGAGACTGATTAGCAAGTTTAGATTTCGTGGAATACAGGGAGAACTAGCCATCTGGATACAGAACTGGCTCAAAGGTAGAAGACAGAGAGTAGTGGTGGGGTGTTGTTTTTCAGACTGGAGGCCTGTAACCAGTGAAGTGCCACAAGGATCGGCGCTGGGTCCTCATCTTTAAAAGGCCCTATTCTCTCCCCTTTGTCCTTAATGTATTTGTAAAAATCCTTCGGATTCTCCTTAACCCTATTTGCCAAAACTATTTCATGTCCCCTTTTTGCCAGCCCAATTTCCCTGTTAAGTACACTCCTACTGTCCTTATACTTTTCTAGGGAATCACTCGATTTCTGCTGTCTATACCTGACATATGCTTCTTTCTTATTCTTTACTGAAACCTCAATTTCTCTAGTCATCCCAGTATTCCCCACACCTACCAGTCTTGCCCATCACCCTAATAGGAATATATTGTCTCTGGATTCTCGTTATCTCATTTCTGAAGGCTTCCCATTTTCCAGCCGTCCCTTTAATTGCAAACATCCACCCCCAATCACTTTTTGAAAGTTCTTGCCTAATACTATCAAAATTAGCCTTTCTCCAATTTAAAAATGTAACTTTTAGATCCAGTCTATCCTTTTCCATCACTATTTTAAAACTAATAGAATTATGGTCACTGGCCCCAAAGTGCATCCCCACTGACACCTCAGTCACCTGCCCTGCCTTATTTTCCAAGAGTAGGTCAAGTTTTGCACCATCTCCAATAGGTACATCCACATACTGAATCAGAAAGTTTTCTTGTACACACCTAACAAATTCCTCTTCATCCAAACCCTTAACACTATGGCAGTCCCAGTCCATGTTTGGAAAGTTAAAATCTCTTACCATGACTTTCCTTACAAATTTGTTTCTCAATTTCCCTCTGACTATTTGGGGTCTTTAGTACAATCCCAATAAAGTGAATCATCTTGTCTTATTTCTCAGCTCCACCCAAATAGCTCCCCTAGATGTATTCCCAGAAATATCCTTCCTAAATACAGCTGTAATGTTATCCCTTATCAAAAAATGCCACTTTCCCTTCCTCTCTTGTCCCTTTTTTGATTCTTCCTACAGTATCTATACCCCGTAACGTTAAGCTAGATGAAGGGAAAATCATTGATGCTCTGAGTCATTGAGGAATTCCTGCACCAACGTCCTGAAAATACAGAGAAAGGTTGTAAGAGGTGGGTAGGGATGGAGAGGACAGGAGGTGAATTGGCTGAAGTTGCATCTCTATGTAAATGGGGGGAAAAAATGATTAAGCAAGTAATTTACCCTCACAGAATTACAATGCATTCATTTTTCATTTTTTTAAAATTGTCCCCTGCAATAAGTCATGCATATTTTAAGCCAAATTGTTATTAAACTCAAAGCATGTTTAGAATATATTTTGGCAACATGACACTAACATTATGATGAGCAATGGATTTACTGTCATTTGCCTTGGGTGACAAGGCATTGTTATTGATCAGATCCTTATTGTTGTATCACACTTTCATAATATATTTTCCTAACATTGCAGTAACAACCTGATGTGCGCAGGAATTGTGGTTATCTGTCTCTTGTTGTCAAAAAGTCATTAGTCTGAATGAGTCCTAGTTCCTGTCAGCAAAGGTGTCCAGCTGACTAACTGATGTCTCAGCTCTTTTCAGATCTGAAGAGCCAGTTCCATCTGCTTAGGCTGCACTTCCTTTGAGAAAATGTCCCCTGTAGTGCTCTCATAGTTCCATCTAATAGTCTGTCACTCAGCAATGATTCACACCCTGAAGCTTATTGCACCTATTGTTCAAGGATAAAGTTCCTGAGTTGGACCAAAGGGCATCCAGCATTTTACTGGATTTAAGACAATTTTCAAGTCATACTCACACTCACTGAATGAGTAATTAACATTAATTATAAATTAATAACATTACACATTGTTCTAAGAATGATAGAAATATTAGGAATGACTTTTGTAAAACAAATGCTGAAATTATTGGTTATTTATTATGTCTATTCTAATCTTTACATGTTTTTTTCACTTGAAAATCAGTGCAAACCAATATAAATCCCACACTGGTGGACATTTAAATAAAGTGAGTGTTTGTTTTTGACAAAATTGCAGAACTTACATTGTGTTGCAAGTTTTAAATTTACAAACATCCACTGGCTTTTTTGGGTCGAATATCCTTCCTTCAACAACAATTTAAAGGAGATCTTGTGAACATGTTTAGACATGTGTCCAAATCTTACAGGGACTTTGGGGATAGGGCAGGGAGATAGGGTGGAAGCATAATTGGCAATGGGAAATGTTGAGTGGCACACCTGACACTGTCTCAAATGGATGCCACTTCAGTAGTAACAGACCATCACCCTACAATTGAATTAGGCCTCTTTCCCAATAAAGTGGGGATGATTCACTTTATTGCTGACATTTTGCCACTAGTACTGTTTTTTTTAGATATTTTCTTTTTTAGGTTCCTTACAATGTGGAAACAGGCCCTTCGGCCCAACCAATCCACACCGACCCTCCGAAGAGTAACCCTCCCAGAACCATTTCCCTCCTAATGCTAATATTAGCATGGCCAATTCACCTAACCTGCACATCTTTGGATTGTGAGAGGAAACCAGAGCACCCGGAGGAAACCCACGCAGACATGGGGAGAATGTGCAAACTCCACACAGACAGTCACCCGAGGCTGGAATCGAACCTGGGACCTTGGTGCTGTGAGGCAGCAGTGCTAACCACTGATCCACCTGGTGGTGGTGAATGTAGGGAGGAGGGGCGTATGGTGGGGGGTGCTCTCCATCACATGGGGATGCTACCACATCAACTTTGGTGGCCTCCTTGCAAGCTTTGTGAACAGAAGAGCCTTTCTGCTTGAATGATCTTTGACCTACAGAGGTGATCCCCTAGCAGCCATGGTTGCCCCTGCAGCATCATAGCAGTCTGTCATTACCAACCCCCACCCCCCGCAATCTTTGCCAGATTCTGTGTGACTGACCCCAGCAGTCTCCAGACTTCACTCACATTACCATGAGAGAGCACCTTCCTCCAGGTGCAGCCCATCCAGGGGCCTCCATAGTAGTGGTGATTGGCTTGGCAGCTCCTGGGGCCTGACCACTGAATTGACTGCCACCAGCAGCTCCCAGGTTGTGACGTACACTGAACTGGGGCAGTCACTGCTTGAATGCAACCATGGAAACAGGGCCTCTTCCACCTCAAACATTCCTAGCCATTATTTCTGTTCAATGTCCAATTTCTCAGCAGAGCAGGCAGACCCTTGTGGATCTTTAGGCCCTTTAATATATGTTCAGAATATTTTTTTCACCAGCATAACAATGGCATTTTGATAAATTTACAAGTTAATGCCATTTCCTTTGGTCAGTAGAACCGGTTTTGAATTACTGCCGCTGTCTTTGAATCACATTCCTTGGGATCTTTTATCAGCAAGATGTCTGGCATACATGGTAAGCCATTATTGTGTTGAAAACTCTCCCAATCAAGTTACTGAGGGAATAGCCTTGCACTTCTCGGTAGGCCTGAGGTGTACCTAATACTGGGCCTTGGGCTTCATTATCATTAAACAAGTGAGCTACGGGAAATTATTTGGCATCCCCAAGTGACAATTGACAGGTTGTTGAGCAGACAATCAGGCTCCTTGTATCAATAGTAACACTCAGGTAAATCATTGGATCTAATAGAGCCTTTTGTTCCTTTCCAATTTCACTGCAAATATTAACTCCAGTGTAGACAATTCCTATGACATAAAACATAGACCCGTGAGTCTGACATTGGTGGTGGGTAAATTGTTGGAGGTGATACTGAAAGATAGGGTTTACATGCTTTTGGAGGGGAATGGATTGATTATGGATAGTCAGCATGGTTTTGTGCATGGAAAATCATGTCTCTCAAACAAATATTTTAATGAAGTAACCAAAACGATTGTTGAGCGCAGGGTGGTAGATGTTGTTTATTTGGACTTTAATAAAGCCTTTGACAAGGTTCTGCATAATAGACTAATTAGTAAAGTTTGATTGCAGGAGGTTCAGGTTGAGCTTGCCAACTGGATACAACATTGGCTTTTTGTCAGGAGACAGAGGGTGTTGGTGGAGAGCTGTTTTTTTTTGGACTGGAGGCCTGTGACCAGTGGTGTTCCATAGGGATCGGTTCTGGGTCCTTTTTTGTTTGTTATTTATATATATGATTTGGATGAGAATATTGGTGGGAATGTTTATTGAGTTTGCAGATGACACTAAAATTGATGGTATAGTGAGCAGTGAAGAAGGTTATCTAAGATTGCAAAGAGATCTTGATCAATTAGGTCAACGGACTAAGGAGTGGATTGAGTTTAATTTGGATAAATATGAGGTATTGCATTTTGGTAAAACAAACAAGGGCAGGACTTACAATTAATAGTAAGCCCTGTGTAGTGTTGTAGGACAGAGAGGCCTCGGGGGTTCAGGTACGTAACTCTTTGAAGTCTGTGTCACAGAAAGACAAGGTGGTTAAGGCGGCATTTAGCACGCTTGTCTTCATTGCTCAGACCATCGAGTGGAAGATTTGGGACGTTGTGTTGAGGTTGTACAGGTTGTTGGTGAGGCCTCTTCTGGAACACTGTGTGCAGTTCTAGTCGCCCTGTTATAGGAAAGGTATTATTAAGTGGAGAGGGTTCAGAAAAGATTTACTAGGATGTTGGCGAGATCGGAGGGTTTGAAATGTTAAAATAGACTGGAAAGGCTGGGACCTTTTTCACTGGGGCATAGGAGGTTGTGGGGTGACCTTATTGAGGTTTATAAAATCATGAGGGGTACGTATAAGATGAATGATAAGGGTCTTTCCCCAAGGGTGGAAGAGTTCAAAAGTAGGGGACGTATTTTTAAGGTGAGAGGAGAAAGTCTTAAAAAGGACATGTGGGACAATTTCTTTTTTATGCAGAGGGTGGTTTGTGTGTGAACTTAACTGCCAGAGAAAGTGATGGATGCAGGTACAGTTACAATGTCGAAGAAATATTTGGATAAATTCATGAATAGGAAAGCTTTGAAGATGTATGGGCCAAGGGCAGGCAGGTGTGACAAGTTTAGTTTGGGAACATAGTCAGCATGGACTGGCTGGACCGAAGGGTCTCTTTCCGTGCTGTATGGTTCTTTGAATTGTGACTTCATGTTACGGCTGCACGAGATATTGGTTAGGCCACTTTTGTAACAGTACGTGCAATTCCGGTCTCCCTTCTATTGAAAGGATCCTGTGATGCTTGAAAGTATTCAGAAAGTATTTACAGGATTGGAGGGTTTGAGGTACAGGGAGAGGCTGAATAGGCTGGGTCTTTTCCATGGGGTGGGAGGAGCCCAGAACTAGAAACATAGGTTGAAGGGGAGAGGGAAATGATTCAGACGGGACCTGAGGGGCAACTTTTCTCACAAAAGGTGGTGTGTGTATGGAGTGAGCTACCAGAGGAAGTAGTGGAGGTGGGTACAATTACAACATTTAAAAGACATCGGGATGAGTATATGTATAGGAAGGGTTTAGATAGATATGGGCCAAATGCTGGCAAATGGGATTAGATTAATTTAGGATATCTGGTTCACATGGATGAGTTGGACCAAAGCGTCTGTTTCCGTGCTGTACATCTCTATGACTCTATGACTCTACGAGGCAGTTCAACCATGGGATCAGGAGATTGGGATGTATCAGGATGAACTGGATGAAACACTTGCCGAAGATGGATCGTGGCTGATCACTATGGTTCATATCATTGAGACCTCTTTACTAACCAACTCAAGGAACTGCAGTCACACACACATCACTGAAGAGACTCCCAGGTTCTAGTTTCCAACAGAGGCTAGAACTAAGGAGCAAATGACATGGCACAAGAGACACCTGACAAACACTCAAAATGAAGGATAATCCCTTAACATATGGGACAGCTTCCACCAAAGCTTCAAAGAATCTTTTGATGAAGGCAATTTAGTTCTTGTGCTCCTTCTCTCTCTCTCTCTCTCTCTCACGCTCTCTATCTGCAAAATCTCAGTCAAGTTTCTGAGCATCTTAGGCTGAAGCCAAGTGACAACCTTTCCACTACAGTAACTCCGAGTATCCTTGCTCCGTTGCATGTGTTAGTAAGGGGAAGTCCTGTTTTAAAACCTCCAGAATGATCAAAAGAAACACTTGCTCTCCCCCAATGTTCAGGACATGGTGCAGATGGCCAGACCCATCATGTTCACAGCAAGCGCAAAAACATTGAAATCATTAAGAGGAGGGCAAGAAGTAGACCCACACTTACTTTTTACTTCCTGACTAAATAATGAATCGCAGACAATATTGGATTATGCATGCGAAAGTTATCCACAATGCCATTATTTACATGGTACTGGGGTTTGCCCAAATGGAGTATAGCAACGAAAAAGTAAACAGTGTGTACTATTATTACAAGCTATAAAATAATTAAGCTGTACTTGAAAATGTTACCTTGTACTTTGTAATCAGACAGGGAAACATATTATTAGCTGAGTAGGAGTTAAAATAAAAGATGTGGTTCTTTAGTAACTTTCAATTGTCATTAGAAAGGAAGAGCAGAGGCTGATTCATCTGGTACTGTTTGACAAGCTTCCTTTATTTGATGTAAAGAAGGAAACATAATTATGAGAACCAGCAGTGGAAGCTGACTACACAGAGGTTTGGTCATGTATAACAAAGTGGACTATAACAGGGAAGTTCCTGGCATTTAATCTAGACTAAAACAATTTTAAGAATGATCAAAATGTCATTGATAATTTGCGAAATGCATTCATATTACAGTTAGGAGTCTTACATATGTCTACACATGTGCACATGTTTTAATCCACAAAATAATATTGTCTAATGCACACTTGAAAGGTATTGACTCTAGCCCATGCTATGCTCCACAAAGAGTTTCTTCCTCCTGTGAAATCTTATGAATCTTTAACTCAAACTTGTAACCAGTGCCAGTGGAAACATCCTTTGTCTTCATTACTGCCTGACATTGTGGATGGCAGTAGGATATCAATGACTACAATGCCTGTTTACTATGCTGCCCTCAATATAGAAATCATCTTCTGCTCTGAAACCACAAGTTCTAGTTTTGGATCTATACATAATGTAACACCCTATCACAAGGTTGTACAGAGTTAACAATCGGAGATAAAGTACATACTTACTACAATGTCTGATCTTCAGGGGTGCAGACAATTTAAGATTTGTTTATTCTGAGTAAGATTGGATGGCAACATCAAATTTTAATATTTAGAGCCAGCTAAAGAGTGTTAAGGTTATCGGTCTTCAGACTACATCAGGTTACAGCAGTTGTGGGAAGGATGAGAGAAATGAAATGTTTATTAATCTCAGAGGGAGGAAATGACATCTGCATTTCAGACCTGAGCCACCTGGATATAACTTTCAGGGGAGATCCATCTGAAGGGCAAGTTGCAAATTCAATGAACGTTCACTTTGAGGGGAGTTGTGAGAGTTGGGGTTCACTGTGAGAACAGTTTGGGGAGAGGTGTTCAGGGGCTGCTCTGCTGATGGTGACCATTTCAAAAACTCTGAATTTTGCCAAAATTGATCCCGAGCAACCAAGAGAGAATTTCTCCGTTCTCTTTATGATATTATAGCTTGCTGTCTCCCTCTTGCATGTGTACTTTTCCAGTCAGTATCCCCTTCCCACTCTCCCACTTCCTCCCCGCCACACTCCCCCTCCCTCCCCTGCCACACTCCACCTCCCTCCCCCTCCCTCCCCGCCACTCTCCACCTCCCTCCCACTCCCTCCCTGTCCCTCTCCCTCCCCATCACTCTCCCCCTCCCTCCCACACCCTCCCCCGCCATTCTTCCCCTCCCTCCCACTCCCTCCCCATCACTCTCCCCCTCCCTCCCACTCCTTCCCTGCCAGTCTCCCCCTCCCTCCCACTCCCTCCCCTTGCCACTCTCCCTCTCCCTCCCCGTCATTCGTCCCCTCCCTCCCAATCCCCCCGTCACTCTCCCCCTCCCTCCCACTCCTTCCCTGCCACTCTCCCCCTCCCTCCCACTCCCTCCCCCTGCCACTCTCCCTCTCCCTCCCACTCCCTCCCTGTCATTCTCCCCCTCCTTCCCACTCCCCCTCCACTCTCTCCCTTCCTCCCACTCCCTCGCCCTCCCTCGCGCTCCTTCCCCCGCAATTTTCCCCCTCCCTTTCCCTCCCTCCCACGCCATTCCCCGCCACTCCACACTCCCTCTCCCTCCTTCTCCCTCCCTTCCACTCCCTTCCCTGCCACTCTCCCCTCCCTCCCACTCCCTCTCCCGTCACTCTCTCCCTCCCTCCCTCTCCCTCCCACTCCCTCCCCGCCACTCTCTCCCTCCCTCCCACTCCCTCCCACTCCCTCTCCCTGCCACTCCACATCTCCCTCCCACTCCCTCCCCGTCACTCTCCCCTCCCTCCCACTCCCAACCTCCCATTCTCCCCCTCCCTCCCACTCCCTCCCCATGCCACTCTCCACCCCCCTCCTACTCCCTTTCTCTACTCATTTTCCTGTCCAACTTTGTGGCATCAATAAATTTCGCAATCCTGCCTTTGGTCTCTTCATTAAAATCATTTACATGAACAGTGAAATTTTGAGATTTCAGCAGTGATCTTCGTGCAGCAGAATACACAAAATTAAAGTTCTTCATTTTCTTCTGCAGTGCTCTGATCTGAAACAAGAAATCAAAATGGCAATCAATGTTTCTGGTGATCAAATAATTTATTCTGTAGGTAGCCCAGAGGCAGCATTGAGGTTTTGCTGCATTGATCGATTTGATGTTTCAGGAACCCATTCCTTACTTCACAAATTTTTTGATTTCTCATTTTCTCTTTAGAGTTACAACAGCCTCCAGATCATTGAAATCAAAGTTCACTTCCAGAATCAAACCTTAAGCTCTCCTCGGTTTTGAATTGTCTCCTCAGTCTTCAATTGGAACGTAAGAACACATCCATGTTTCATTTTACAGTAAGTTAAGAGATGGACTATTAATTTCCAGATTTGGTTTGGTTTCAAAGTGAAGTCATCTGCTCATCCATATTAAACAACAGTAGGTACCTTTCTGCTGAATTTCTTCAGTGTGCATGTTCTGAATGTAAAGCAGGTAGCGAGTATCTGGTGGGAGTTTTCATTGCCTAGGAGTCAATAAAGATGAACCCGCAAGAAATTGCAAATATTGGGAAGGAAAAGCAATCAGCACAGGTAAGAGCTTGCTGCCTGAAGCCAGTATTGGAGAGGTTTTAGCTGACATTGTTCACTCCTGAGACACTGTTGACTGTTTGCAGAACCAAGAAAAATACTCAGCATTTCGTGTTCATGTTGAGCTGTCAAACTGTTTCATTCGAATGCAATGACTCAATTCAATGTCAGACAGAATAAGCACTGCTGCCTCACAGCGTCAGGGACCTGGGTTTAATTCCTGCCTCGGGCAACTGTCTGTGTGGAGTTTGCACATTCTCCCCGTGTCTGGGTGGGTTTCCTCCCAGTGCTCTGGTTTCCTCCCACAGTCCAAAGATGTGCAGGTTGGGTGAATTGGCCATGTTAAATTGCCCGTAGTACTATGTGCTTTAGTTAGGGGTAAATGTAGGGGACTGAGTGGGTTGCTCTATGGAGGGTCAATGTGGACTTGTTGGGCCGAAGGGCCTGTTTCCACACTGTCGGTAATCTAATCTAAATATGGTCTAATTAGATGTTCTTCCCTCAGCATATGAATCAAATGCTGATCCCATTGGAATTTCTAGGATCGATCTCATTGTAATTTTCCCGTCTGGATATCTATGTGAACAATCTTTGCCACCTGAAGCACAGTGAGCTGAGATAGGAGCTCCGAAATAGCTGCAAGATTTAAAGTCTGTGCCAGTGCCTTAAAGGAGCCATTGGGCCATGGAAGAGGGCCATACAGCCCATCCAGTCAAGGCTAGCTCCTCATGCAGCTGACCAGTCAGTCCCTGGTCTCTGTCCCAACGGCAAACACCAGCGTTCACTTATTTTGTTCAAACTGGACGAAAGGCTTGGTGCAACACCACTGACACCAAATTATTTACAAATTGCAATGGGACAAATGGAAACCCCAGTTTAAAATCTTTAGTACCAGGATATCATGAAATGGACCAACATTACTAGCACTGGCTCTGTCTTTACAAGACCATTGTGTATCCAATCAAACAGTGTTAGTCTGGAGCAGCCCTGTACTTTTCCTGACTTTAGTGACAGAGGAGGTTAACTTGGTGACCCACTTTGCAGGCAGAGACACAGATGTCCTGATGGATGGGATTAAAGCAGTCTCATCATCTGGAGGAATGAACCGCACTCAAGAAAGACAGTCAAGAACCTCCATTCCTTGTGCCAGCATAGGTAATATCATTTTCATTCTGATTCCTCACACTCACTCTATCTCTGCTACATTGCCCACTTCTCCTTAAAACTCATTATCACTCTCACTGTTGCCTTCCTTCACTCACTGCCACCCACTTGCACCAAAAGTAACAACTGAACCATCCACTTGCATCTGTCTTAATGCCTTCATCTCTCTCTCCATGAGAAACACAGAACAAAATAGAGCAGACAGAGTTAAATAGGTGGTATGCTGCCTACATTTGGCTCTTCACTCCTCTTGTGACTTTGATAGCCCAGAATTTTCATTATGTTGAGGCTGCATCAATAGGTATCGGAGATGCACCTTGGCTTTTTGTGTTGAGACTCCCTTAGCAAAGGCTATCTCCTTGCCTTGACTGAAGGCTACTAACAACCATGACAATCTTCCTGGCTTTGTGTCTGCATTGCTGAAAATGTGTTGCTGGAAAAGCGCAGCAAGTCAGGCAGCATCCAAGGAGCAGGAGAATCGACGTTTCGGGCATGAGCCCTTCTTCAGGAATGCCCAAAACGTCAATTCTCCTGCTCCTTGGATGCTGCCTGACTTGCTGCGCTTTTCCAGCAACACATTTTCAGCTCTGATCTTCAGCATCTGCAGCCCTCACTTTCTCCTTTGTGTCTGTATTAAATTGTAAGGCAAAACAGAAATGCTGTCAGCCCAATATCTCTGGCTGAGAGAGAAAATGGTAAGGCAATGCAGAAATGCTGCAAGCATCCAGGTAGAGTCAACGTGAGTGGGTGCTGAGAGAGCAAGTGCACAGCTGGGAGGTACTGCTTGGTCCAGTCCATGAGCTGGCTGCACGTCACTGAGAAGTGTCCTTTCTGCAGTTTTACACTGAGAGTTGCCATGGCTCCCTGAGCTGTTGCTGCACTGAAACGAAGAAATGTGCTGCATGTATAGCGAGATGTGCCATGAGGCTACCTAGTGGCTAGTAGTCTTCAGATGCCAGTGCCTGAAGAGTGTGTGTGTGCATGTATGTGTGTGTGTGTGTGCGCGCGCGCATGCATGTGTGTGTGTACATGTGCGTGTGTGTGTGTATGTGTGCGTGTGTGTGTATGTGTGTGTATGCATGTGTGTGTGCGTCTGTCTCTGTATGAGTGTGCGTATGTATTTGTCCCTGTATGAGTGTGTGTCTGTGTGTATGTGCATGTGTATGTGTGTGTGTCTATGTGTGCATGTGTGTGCATGAGTGTGTGCGTATGTATGTGTCTCTGTATGAGTGTGTGTGTATGAGTGTGTGTTTGTGTACGTGTGCATGTGTATCTATGTGTGCGTGTGTGTGTATGTATGTGTCTCTGCATGAGTGTGTTTTCTGTGTGTGTGCACACACGCGCGTGTGTTTGTGTGTGCTTGTGTGTATGAGTGTGTGCGTGTGTGTGAATGTATGTTTGTGTGTGTATATGTGTGCATGTGTGTGTATGTATGTGTCTCTGTATGAGTGTGTGCATGTGCGTGTACGTGTATTTGTGTGTGTGTGCGTGTATGAGTGTGTGTGTATGCGCGTGTATACGTGTGTGTGCATGTGTGTCTGTCTGTATGAGTGTATGTGTATGTGTCTCTGTATGAGTGTGTGTGTCTGTTTATGAGTGTATGAGTGTGTGCGTGTGTACGTGTGAGCGTGTGTGTATGCGTGTGTGTCTATGTATACATGAGTACGAGTATATGTGTGTATGTATGTGTCTCTGTATGAGTGTGTGTGTATGTGTGCGTGTGGGTGTATGTGTGCGTGTGGGTGTATGTGCGTGTGTGTGTGTATCAGTGTGTGTATATGAATGAGTGTGTGTGTACGTGTGCGTGTGTGTGTGTGCTTGTGTATGTGGGTGTATGTATGTGTATGTATGAGTGTGTGTATGTAGGTGTCTCTGTATGAGTGTGCATGTGTGTGTACGTGTATTTGTGTGTGCATGTATGAGTGTGTGTGTATGCGCGTGTATGCGTGTGTGTGCATGTGTGTCTGTCTGTATGAGTGTGTGTGTATGTCTCTGTATGAGTGTGTGTGTCTGTGTGTGAGTGTATGAGTGTGTGCGTGTGTATGTATGAGTGTGTGTATGTGTGTGTCTATGTATACATGAGTATGAGTGTGTGTGTATATGTATGTGTCTCTGTATGAGTGTGTGTGTGTATGTGTGCTTGTGTATGTGTGCGTGTGTGTGTATGAATGTATGTGTGTATGAGTGTGTGTGCATGTGTGCATGTGCATGTGTGTGTGTATGAGTGTGCCAAGTGTATGTGTGCTTGTGTGTGTATGTATGTGTGTGTGTGTGTCCGCGTGTGTGTGTATGAATGTGTTTGTGTATGAGTGTGTGTATCTATGTATACATGAGTATGAGTGTGTGTGCATGTATGTGTCTCTGTATGAGTGTGTGTGTGTATGAATGTGTGTGCATGTCTGTGTATGAATGTGTGTGTGTATGAGTGTGTGTGTGGTTGTATGAGTGTGTGTGTGTGAGTGTGCGTGTGTGTGGGTGTATGAGTGTGTGTGTGTGAGTGTGTGCGTGTGTGTGTATGAGTGTGTGTGTGCACGTGTGTGTATATGTGTGCTTATGTGTGTATGTATGTGTGTGTGTGTTTGTATGAGTGTGCGCACACACACACACTCATACACATACACTCATACCCACATACGCATACACACATGCACATATACACGCACACACAAAGCACACATACACACACATGCACACACACACTCATACATACACACGCACACACTCGTACACACACACACACACATGCGCACACACACTCATACACACACACGCACACGCACACACTCATACACACGTGCACACACACAGTCATACACACACACACGTATGTGGCTAGCAGTCTCGTGTGAGTGTATGAGTGTGTGCGCATATGTGTGTGTATGAGTGCGTGCATATGAGTGTGTGTGTATATATGAGTGTGTGTGCATGTGTTTGTATGAGTGTGCACACACGCACACATTCATCCACACACACGCGTGCGCACACACATGCACACATACACACGCATGCACATACACACGCACACATACGCACACACGCACACACACACACACTCATACTCACACATGCACACACACGTGTGTGTGAGTGTGAGTGTGTGTGTGTATGAGTGTGTGTGTATGAGTGTGCATGCGTGTGTGTGTGCGTGCGCACACTCAGATGTTGATGCCTGGTGGACTGCCAGACAGAAAGGAATTTGTTGTGTTTACAAGAAAGGTTTTTTCAAGTTCTGCATGTCCATCCACCACATCTGTTGTTCCCAATGTGGTGTCCTCTATATCAGGGAGATAGGACGCCAATTTGCAGAGCATTTTGGGGAACATCTCTGCAACACACGCACCAAACAACCCATCACCCTCTGGCCGACCACTTCAAATCCCCCTCCCACTCCCCTAAGGACAAGAAGTCCTGGGCTGCCTCCTCCACCACCAAACCAAAGCCAAATGACAACTGGAGGAAGAACGTCTCATCTTCCGCCTTGGGACCCTACAACCACGCAGCATCAACATCAGGTCCACCAGTTTCCAAATCTCTCCTCCTCCCACCTCATCTGAGATCCAACCTTCACACTCGGCACCGCCCTCTTGACCTGTCCATCTTGCTTCCCGCCTACCTGCTCCGCCCTCCCCACCAATCTATTACAATCACCCCTCACCTGCCCTCCCACCTATATTACCCCCACACCCACCCCATTTTGTAGCTTTCAGCTCCCTCCCCCCTCCTCAATCCTGATGAAGGGCTTATGCCCAAAACATCGACTCCCCTGCTCTTCGGATGCTGCCTGACCTGCTGTGCTTTTCCAGCTCCACACTTTTCAACTCTGATTGTCCAGCATCTGTTGTCCTCATTTTCTCTTGCTGGAGAAGGAGCTAGGCTTGACCTAGTCTTGGGAAATAAGGCAGGGGGCAGGTGACTGAGGTGTCGGTGGGGGAGTACTTTGGGACCAGCAACCATAATTCCACTAGATTTAAAATAGTGACGAAAAAGAATAAACCTGATTTAAAAGTTCAAAATCTTAATTGGAGCAGGGTCAATTTTGATGATATTAGGCAGCAACTTTCAAAAACAGATTGGGGGAGATTATTTGCATAAAAAAGCAGATGGCTGAAAAGTGGGAGGCCTTCAAAAATGAGATACTGAGAGTCCAGAGACAGTGTGCTCCCATTAGTGTGTAGGGCAAGGCTTGTTGGTGTAAGGAATGCTGGATGACTAGAGAAGTTGAGTCTCTGGTCAAGAAGAAGAAGGAGGTATATGACAGGTATAGGTAGCTGGCATCGAATTAATCCCTTGAGGAGTATAAGGGCATTAGGATTTTATTCAAGAGAGAAATCAGGAGGACAAAAAGGGAGCATCAGATAGCTTTGGCAAATCATGTTAAAGAAAATCATGAGAATCTACAAATACATTAAGGGCAAAACACTAACTAGGGAGAGAATAGGGTCCCTTAAAGAACAGCATGGCTATGTTGGAGCTATGGGAGATGGGTGAGATACTAAGTGAGTATCTTGCATCAATATGTACTATGTAGAAGGATATGGGAGCTAGAGAACTTGGAGAAATAATGGCATCATGAAAAGTTGGCATATTACAAAGGAGGAGATGCTGGACGTCTTAAAATTCATAAAGGCGGTTAAAACCCGGGACCTGATCAGGTGTACCCCAGAACATTTTGGGAAGCTAGGGAAGGAATTGCCAGGCCCTCCTTGCTGAGATAT
The DNA here is from genome assembly GCF_020745735.1 of Hemiscyllium ocellatum. Classification (NCBI taxonomy): domain Eukaryota; kingdom Metazoa; phylum Chordata; class Chondrichthyes; order Orectolobiformes; family Hemiscylliidae; genus Hemiscyllium; species Hemiscyllium ocellatum. The sequence continues at coordinate 150,199,418 of NC_083401.1, read as the reverse complement.
TGGCATCATCAATAACCAGGGGTAAGGTGCCGGACGTATGGAAGGTGGCTAATGTGGTGCCATTATTTAAGGAAGGTGGTCAGGAAAAGCCAGGGAACTATAGACCGATGAGCCAGGCTTCAGTGATGGGTAAGTTATTGGAGGGGTTTCAGAGGGGATTCTATGTGTATTTGAAAAGGCAAGGACTGATTAGGGATAGTCAACATGGCTTTGTGCGTGGGAAAACGTGCCTCAGTAACTTGATTGAGTTTTTTGAAGAAGTAACAAAGAAGGTTAATGAAGACAAAACCTGGACAAGATTCCTCATGGTAGACTGATTAGCAAAGTTAGATCACATGGAATACTGGAGGAACTAGCCATTTGGATACAAAATTAGCTTGAAGGTAGGAGACTGAGTGTGGTGGTTCGACTGGAGGTCTGTGACCAGCAGTGTGCCATAAGGATCTGTGCTGGGTTCATTGCTTTTTGTCATTTACATAAATGATTTGGCTGTGAACATAGGTGGTATAGTTAGTAAGTTTGCAGGTAACATTAAAATTGAAGGAGTAGTTGTCAGTGATAAATGTTACCTCAGAGTATAATCAGACCTCAAACAGATGGGCTGATGGGAGGTGATAGGTGGAGTTTAATTTAGATAAATGTGAGATACTGCATTTTGAAAAGGCAAGTCAAAGCAGGACGTATACACTTAATGGCAGGGTCCTCAGGACTATGGCTGAGAAAAGAGACCTTGGGGTGCAGGTTCGTAGGTCACTGAAGGTGGAGTCACAGGTAAATCGAATATTGAAGAAGGCATTTGGTACACGAGCCTTTCTTGGTCAGTACGGAGAAAGTGAGGACTGCAGATACTGGAGCTCAGAGTTGAAGAGAATGGTGCTGGAAAAGCAGAGCAGATCAGGCAGCACCCGAGGAGCAGGTGAGTCGACGTTTTGAACATAAGCCCTTCATCAGGAATGAGCTGATGAAGAGCTTATGCTCAAAACATCAATTCTCCTGCTGCTTGGGTGCTGCCTGACCAGCTATGCTTTTCCAGCACCACTCTCTTTGACTTTCTTGGTCAGTGTATTGAGTACAGGAGTTGGGAGGTCATGCTATGGCTGTACAGGACATTGGTTAGGCCACTTTTAGAAGACTGCATTAAATTCTGGTCTCCTTGTTCTCAGAAAGATGTTCAACTTGAAAGAGTTCAGACAAGTTTTACAAGGATGTTGTTGGGTTTGGAGGGTTTGAGCTACAGAATAGGCTGGAGATATTTCCCCTGGAATGTTGGAGGTTGAGGGGTGACCTTATAAAATCTTGAGGACCATAGATAGGGTGAATAGTCGACTTTTTTTTCCAGGCTAGGGAAGTCAAAACGAGAGGACATAGGTTTAAGGTGAGAGGGGAAAGATTTAAAAGGGTCCTAAGGGGTAATGTTTTCATGCAGAGGGTGGTGTGCGTACAGAATGAGCTATCACATGAACTAGTGGAGGCTGGTACAATGACAAAATTTAAAAGGCATCTGGATGGGTATATGAATAGGAAGGGTTTAGAGGGATATGGGCCAAGTGCTAGCAAATGTGTCTGGTTTAATTTAAAATATCTGGTTGGCATGAAAGAATTGGAATTCCATGCTGTACAACTCCATGAGTCAAGGGTGTGGTGCTGGAAAAGCACACAAGGTCAGGCAGCATCCGAGGAGCTGGAAAATGGACGTTTCAGGCCGGAGTCCTTCATCAGGAATGGGGCTTTGGCCCAAAATGTCGATTCTCCTGCTCCTTGGATGCTGCCTGACCTGCTGTGCTTTTCCAGTACCACTCTCTCAACTCTGATCTCCAGCATCTGCAGTCCTCATATTCTCCCTGTACAACTCTATGATACTATGATGTCTAACATGGAGATCTGAAATTACCATATCAACTACCACTCTGACATTCATGGCAAGGATTCTCATCCAGTTTACTCACAGTGGATGGTACTAAAGTAAATTGCATATTAATGAATTGAGATATATCAATAATAAGGTTGTTAACAAGCAATACATGAAATTTGCTGTTGCCTAGCAAGAATCTCCCCTTATTCATTTATGAGTCATGGATGTTGCTGGCTGCTCAGCATTTCTTGCCCATCCCTAGTTCCCCTCACAAAGATGGTGGTGGGCTGGCTCCTTGAACCGCTGCAGAACACATGCTGTACTTAGAGTTGAAAAATGTGGTGCTGGAAAAACACAGCAGGCCAGGCAGCATCCAAGGAGCAGGAGAATTGACGTTTCGGGCATAAGCCCTTCTTCAGGAATGAGGCTGGTGTGCCAAGTGGGCTGGGACAAGAGGAGGGAATTTGGGGGAGGGGCACTGGACATGCAATAGGTAGAAGGAGGTGAGGGTAAGGGTGATAGGCTGGAGTGGGGGTGAGTGTGGAGAGGTCAGGAAGAAGATTGCAGGTCAAGAGGGTGGTGCTGATTCTGAGGGTTGGGACTGAGATAAGGTGGGGGAGGGGAAATGAGGATGTTAGAGAAATCTACATTCATCCCATGTAGTTGGAGGGTTCCAAGGCAGAAGATGAGGCGCTCTTCAACCAGGCGTCATGTGGCCAGGGTCTGGGTGTGGCTAGGGCAGGTCCTTGGCCAGGCGATGGAGGAGGCCAAGGACCTGCATGTCAATGGCGGAGTGGGAGGGGGAGTTAAAGTGTTCAGGCACGGGGCAGTTGGGTTGGTTGGTGTATTTACACTCACAATGTGTTAGAGGGAAAATACCAGGATTTTGATTTAGCGACACAAAAGGAATAGCGATATATTTCCAATATCAGGATAGTGAGTGGCTTTAAGGAGAATTTGGAGTGGCTGAGTTTCCCATGTAATTGTTGCCCTGTCATAGAGTCATAGAGATGTACAGCACGGAAACAGACCCTTCGGTCCAACCCGACCATGTCAACCAGATATCCCAACCCAATCTAGTCCCACCTCAGCACCCGGCCCATATCCCTCTAAACCCTTCCTATTCATATACCCATCCAAATGCCTCTTAAATGTTGTAATTGTACAGCCTCCACTACTTCCTCGGGCAGCTCATTCCATACACATACCACCTTCTGTGTGAAAAGGTTGCCCCTTAGGTCTCTTTTATATCTTTCCTCTCTCACTCTAAGTCTATGCCCTCTAGTTCTGGACTCCCTGACCCCAGGGAAAAGACTTTGTCTATCCATGCCCCTCATAATTTTATAAACCTCTATAAGGTCACCCCTCAGCCTCCGACGCTCCAGGGAAAACAGCCCCAGCCTATTCAACCTCTCTCTATAGCTCAAATCCTCCAACCCTGGCAACATCCTTGTAAATCTTTTCTGAACCCTTTCAAGTTTCACAACATCTTTCCGATAGGAAGGAGATCGGAATTTTACACAATATTCCAACAGTGGCCTAACCAATGTCCTGTACAGCCACAACATGACCTCCCAACTCCTGTACTCAATACTCTGACCAATAAACGAAAGCATACCAAACGATTTCTTCACTATCCTATCTACCTGCGACTCCACTTTCACGGAGCTATGAACCTGCACTCCAAGGTCTCTTTGTTCAGCAACACTCCGGAGGACCTTACCATTAAGTGTATCATTCCTGCTAAGATTTGCTTTTCCAAAATGCAGCACCTTGCATTTATCTGAATTAAACTCCATCTGCCACTTCTCAGCCCATTGGCCCATCTGGTCAAGGTCCTATTGTAATCTGAGGTAACCCTCTTTGCCGTCCACTACACCTGCAATTTTGGTGTCATCTACAAGCTTATTAACTTTACTTCTTATACTCGTATCCAAATCATTTATCTAAATGACAAAAAGTAGAGGACCCAGCACCAATCCTTGTGGCACTCCACTGGTCACAGGCCTCCAGTGTGAAAAACAACCCTCTACCACCACCCTCTGTCTTCTACCTTTGAGCCAGTTCTGCATCCAAATGGCTAGTTCTCCCTATATTCCGTGAGATCTAACTTGCTCACCAGTCTCCCATGGGGAACTTTGTCGAACGCTTTACTGAAGTCCATATAGATCACATCTACCGCTCTGCCCTCATCAATCCTCTTTGTTACTTCCTCAAAAACCTCAATCAAGTTTGTGAGACATGATTTCCCAGGTACAAAACCATGTTGACTATCCCTAATCAGTCCTTGCACTCTCCTCCTAGGTGAAGTGGTCACAGATTTGGAAGATGCTGTCTAAGGAGCCTTGGTGAATTTCTGTAGTGTATCTTGTAAGTAGTGCATACTGCATCTACAGGTGGCGAACATGGATATTTCTGGATGTGGTGCCAAACAAGAAGGCTGTTTTGTCCTGGCTTGTGTCAATCCACTGGAGTGTTGTTGGAGCTGCAGTTATACAGCTAAGTGAGGAGCATTCCATCACACTCCTGACATGTGCCTTATAAATGGTGGACAGGCTTTGGAGTCAGGAGGTGAGTTATTTACTGCAAGATTCCTAGCCTCTCGCTTGCTCTCATAGCCACAGTCAAAGATGAGATCAGCCATGATGCTATCAAATGGGGTTGCAGGCCCTAGGGGCTGAATTGCCTACTCCTGCTCATAATTCTTATCTGCTTTCATTAGAGATGGTAATGCCATTGAACGTTAAGAGTGATGTCTTGTTGGAGATGGTCATTATCTGAAACTTGTGCGGCAAGAAACCTAAAAGTTGCATTGGATTCTTCCCGATGTCACGATAGGCCTCACTGAACATCTCAAATAATTCTGCCACTTTTCTCGTGTAGCCCACATCATTCAGGCTCCTATCAGATAGGAATATAGAAACCTAGAAAATAGGTGCAGGACCAGGCCATGCAGCCCTACACCACCATTCAATATGATCCTGGCTGAATCTGATTTCAGTATCCCACTCCTGCTTTCTCCCATACACCTTGATCCCTTTCATCACAAGAGCCATATCCAGCTTTTCTTGAATAAATCTAACAAACTGATCCCAACAGCTTTGTGTGAGAGAGAATTCCACAGGTTCACAACTCTCTTGATTGAAGAATTTTTTTCCTCATCTTAGACATGAATGGCTTACCACTTATTCTTAGACTGATTCTATCCTACATATTGAAATATCACTATAATTCAGCGTTTGCTGTATGTTAATAGGCTCTACATTAATAACTTCTTCCCAGGGAGTTGGCAACCTAAAATGTGTCTTAAAAATGGAAACTGGCAAGTTGGACTTGGCTTCCAATGGGTCTATGTTATTGAAAAAGGCTCAGTGGATTTGAAATATTAACTCTGTTTTCTCTCCACAGATACTGAGTTTCTCCAGCAATGTCTGTGTTTATTCCAGGTTTTCAGCATCCACATTTTTATTTATCTGTTTAGGTTTATAGTTTACATGCCCCGTTCCACTGCGCCATACGCTCACAGACACTTAAACTCTCTACTAGGTTAAAACTCCCCTCATTTTGGCTGGGACTCTTCAGTTCTACCCCCTGTGGAATTGATCAGAGAAAGCACATATCCATTCTAACCACGTCTAACAGGTTTATATGTTAAAATGGACCTACAATAAACAAGTTATCTTGGCTCTCAAGGCCAGTTCCCTTTCAAAATAGCCAGAGCTACATCATAGGCTTAGTGGGCAAAAAGGTTGTATTCCATTTTAAATCCATTATCACCCCATTAACAGCAAACAAAGGAAGTTAAAATCAAACTCCAGGACACCAATAACACAGCAAGGTGACAATGCACATGAATACAAAAAGCAAATGGCTGCAACCATGATATAGATCTTTAATATATCCTTTACTTGCATCTTTAAAGAGATTCACACCATAAAATCCTGCCATCTCCATTGAATTGCGTGAAACATGCATCTTGGCTATTCCAAGCACTACTGTTGACCTTTTGATTGGGGGAGGGGAAGGCTGGAAGCATTCTGTGGAGCCAAGGTGATAAAAATTAATGAAAAAGCAACAAAATACTGTTGCAGGGAACATTTGCAAAACAAGGTGCATGATACAACAAGAAATGAAAATAAAATAAAGCAGATTGGAAAGTCAAATCCCAGACAAAGGAATTTAACATTTCCCTGAATTAAACTGAATCATCAGTATTTGAACTGCAAGTGTGATTCAACACATAGACAGTTTTGTTTATACAGTTACTGTCTTTGGCTCCATTATTTTCACAGTACAGGAAGAACTGATATCGCATGACTGGACACTCTAGTTTGCCAATCTCTTCATCAACAAAGATACAGAAGTGTTAAAACATCCTCAAAAGATTATATTGATGTTTTTTTTTCCCTGACATGGAAATGTATGTCTATTTACTTTCCTCTCAGTTTGACTGTTTCCCGTTCCTGTTTCAAATTGGTGTGAATTTTAAATACTAAAAGTGCACTCTCCAAACCTAAGGAAGCAATTTTCAAATAAACAGCACACAGGCCCAAATGTGTAGATATAGGCATGATCACCTCATGATAATTTACAAACAGGTTTGGCTCTAATAAGATCAAAGACGAAATAATGAGGCATTTAACACCAAATAAAGAAATCTTGTTTTAAAACTTAACAGGATTTAAGGTCAACTTAATTATCACTTATCTGTTGAAGTAATTAAATACAGGCTTCATTGAAATGAGTAGAAATTGCATAATTCAAAAATAGTACATACATTTGGAAAATCATTTCACAAAATTTCTAAATAATTGTCTTCTAAGTTTTGCTCTTCAGTTTAAGTATGTGGTTAGAAATGGAAAATGTCTTTGCATCCTATAGAGGCATCAAACAAAGCTTGAGTTCTGTGTAAGGTATGGATATGTGTCTAACATGACTGAACAATAAATTTAGAAAAGCAGTGTCTATGTGATACTATCCTCCTGTTTACTTTGTGAGAGACAATTGCCAACACAGTGTCAATTGATGTATTTTTATTTTATCCTTCCTGTCCGTCTATAGAATTTGACACAGTTGACCACACAATCACCCTCCAGCACTTCCTCAATCATCCGGTAGACGAGGACTGCCCTCACCAGATTTCATTCTTATCTGGGCAAGCCACAGAATCAGATGTGTTAGAGCAGGGTTTAGGGGCCATATGGCCCAGAGGGCAATTAAGTGTCGTATGTAGGCCACATTAAGTGAGAATGGCAGTTTCCTTCCCTAAAGGAATTAGATTACTTTAGATTAAATTAGATTAGACTGCCTACAGTGTGGAAACAGGCCCTTCGACCCAACCAGCCCACACCGACCCTCACAAGAGTAACCCACCCAGACCCATTTCCCTCTGCCTAATGCACCTAACACTATGGACAATTTAGCATGGCCAATTCACCTGACCTGCACATCTGTGGACTGTGGGAGGAAACTGGAGCACCCGGAGGAAACCCATGAATTAGTGAACCAGCTGGGTTTTTCCTGACAGTCAACAATGGTTCTTGAATACCATTAGATTCCTAGCTTCAGTTTGTTTTTACTGAATTCAAATTCCACCATCTACCATTGCAGGATTTGAACCCCTGATCCCCAGAGAATTACCTGGGTCACTGGAATAACAGTCCAGCAATAATAGCGCCAGGCCATCCCCTGCCTGCTAATTGTTGAACAGCTAGTCCTGAAATTCCTCAAACACCTATCCTTAGTCCTCTCCTACTTTTTGTGCTCTTCAGTGACATCAACTGAAATTGCAACTCATATTTCCAAATATACACCAATTACACAGAGGTCTCCATCACCTTTCTGCTTGTCCAACCTCCAATTCTGAAATATTAGGAAACCAAATGCAATGGCTTTGATCCAATTCCTAGTTGCGGACTCCTTCCTTCTTCCTGGGCACTCTCTGAGGCTGAACCAGACCATTTGTAAACATGAGAGCCTCTTTGACACTGAGATCTGCTTTCAATCAGATATCTGCTCCATGAATATGACCATCTATTTCTACCTTCACAGTATTTTACGCCTCCACCCTCGCTTGGTTTACTCTCTATAACATTGAGCTTATTGAAACCTCTGCAGACTGTACTGGTGCAAAGAATCATCTATACATCATCCCTTTAAATGACCCTCACAAAATGAATTTGGAAAGTGTCAAATCAGTTCCAAAAGTTGTAGACTCACAACGTAACAACAAGGTTCACTCATTCCTCTCTACTTTGTCAACATTTATTCTTGGGTAACAAGCTAAATTTTGAGAAGATTGAAAACAATAACTGGCTCACAACTTTACAATGGCTCCTGATCCTGCTGACCCTCATTTTTAAGAAAACGCCATTTGTATTTTTACATTTCCCAAAGACTTTTCCTTCCTTTAACAGCCTGGGATATCTGTACTTCTCCAAACTTGATCTTTAGTACATTCCCAATTTTAAATATTACATACACCATTGGCAGTTACACCTTCATCTGCCTGCACCTCAAGTTCAGTAATTTCTTCCCCAAAGTTTTCTGTCATCCATTCCTAGTTTAGAACCTCTCTTCATGTGCTTTTCCAGTGCGTGCTCCCTGATTATCTGAGTGTCTCATGCAAATTTGACGCAGGTAACATAAGAACTTAATAGATAGTTGCAGAAATAGACCATTCATCCCGACACCATTCTATAAACACATCGCTGATCTGTCCCAGATCTCAGCTCAATGCCTCCACTATTTCTGCAGCCACTTCCTTTAAAACCCTTGCATCAGGTCCTTGTCATTTGTCTGTCTTTAGTCCCATCTATTTATCAAATGTTTTCGTCCTCATGATAGAGACTGTTATAATACATTTCCTCCCATCAGCACCTTGCTTAGCTGTTATCTTTGGGATGGTTACAGTGTTCTCAATGTGAAGACTGATGCAAAATATTGCTTTAAATTATCTGCCACTCCCTTAATTCCCCAGTCACAACTTGTATAGGTTCCATACTTAAATTAGTTATTCTCCTTATATATACTCGTAGAAGCTTTTGCTGTTTGTTTTTAAATTTTGTGCCAATTTACTTTCAATAATAATTTTGTCCCTTTTTGTTTAGCATTTAAGACTGATTGCTGATTCTGAAAGGATTCCTAGGCTTCTGGTTATGATGTGGAGGTGCCAGTGTTGAACTGGGGTGAACAAGTCAGATGTTCAAAGTCTGTGAGAAGATTTGTAGCTCGGGTGTTCATTGTTGTGGTTCTGTTCGCTGAGCTGGGAATTTGTGTTGCAGACGTTTCGTCCTCTGTCTAGGTGACATCCTCAGTGCTGGGAGCCTCTGTGAAGTGCTTCTGTGATGTTTCCTCCGGCATTTATAGTGGTGTGTCAGAAGTCAGAAGTCACATGACACCAGGTTCTAGATCAACAGGTTTAATGTAAAACACAGGCTTTCAGAGGTGAAGGAATAGTGCTTTGAAAGCTTGTGACTTCAAGTAAACCTGTTGGACTATAACATGGTGTCATATGATTTCTGACTTAATCGCTGGCTGACTACTAGATTTTTCACTTTACATGCCTTAGTCTGTAATTGAATATTCTCCTTGGCCATCTTTGTTCACTGCAGGTGGATTGGTCTTCTCACTGTGTTATTTCTATAAAATTTTCCGGAACATTATGAAATACCCACTCAAGGATTCCTTAATTTTAGTCACAAAACATTGGAAAACCCTCCAGTATGACTACAACACAGAGTCATAGAGATGTGCAGCATGGAAACAGATCCTTTGGTCCAACTTGCCCATGCCAACCAATCCAGTCCAATTGCCAGCACTTGGCCCATATCCCTCTAAACCCTTCTTATTCGTATACTCATTAAAATGCCTTTTAAATGCTGCAATTGTACCAGCCTCCACCACTTCCTCTGGCAGCTCATTCCATACACACACCACCCTCTGTGTGAAAAAGTTACCCCTTAGGTCCTTTTTATATCTTTCCCTTCCAACCCTAAACCTGCGCCCTCTAGTTCTGGACTCCCCCAGCCCTGGGAAAAGACTTTATTTATCCTATCCAGGCCCCTTGTGATTTTATAAACCTCTATAAGGTCACCTCTCAGCTTCTGATGCCCCAGCCTCAGCCTCTCCCTATAGGTCAAATCCTCCAACCATGGCAACATCCTTGTAAATCTTTTCTGAACCCTTTCATGTTTCACAAAATCCCTCCAATAGGAAGGAGATCAGAATTGTACATACTGTTTCAAAAGTGGCCTAGCCAATGTGCTGTACAGCCACAACGTGACTTTCCAACTCTTGTACACAATACTTTGACCACAACTACTATTAGTATGAAATAAAAGAATTTCAATCAAGCAAAATGTATAATCGCATTAGGAGAAAAAAAATATATACTTCCAGGTAGACAGAATATCAGAGATGGAGCAATGAGAACATAGAATTGGAGAAACAAATTTTTGAGGTAGATAATATATTCCAAATAAGCTGAACAAATAAATACACCTCCAAATATGATTAAAGATAATGTCAAGTTGCCATTGTCCCAGAGAAACATAGGGCTGCTCTATAATTAGAGAGAGACAACTAGCATTGGTTTAAATAGTGTTACCATGCCTCAGGTGAGGGGTAAGGTTGAAAATGTGGGACATTGCAATATAACTGATGATATTATAACATGTGAAAATGTGTTGCTGGTTAAAGCACAGCAGGTTAAGCAGCATCCAAGGAATAGAGAATTCGACGTTTCGGGCATAAGCCCTTCATCAAGAATGAGGAGAGTGTGCCAAGCAGGCTAAGATAAAAGGTAGGGAGGAGGGACTTGGGGGAGGGGCGATGGAGATGTGATAGGTGGAAGGAGGTCAAGGTGAGGGTGATAGGCCAGAGTGGGGTGGGGGCGGAGAGGTCAGGAAGAAGATTGCAGTTTAGGAGGGCGGTGCTGAGTTGAGGGAACCGACTGAGACAAGGTGGGGGGGAGGGGAAATGAGGAAACTGGAGAAATCTGAGTTCATTCCTTGTGGTTGGAGGGTTCCCAGGCGGAAGATGAGGCGCTCCTCCTCCAGCCGTCGTGTTGTTATGTTCTGCCAGTGGAGGAGTCCAAGGACCTGCATGTCCTCGGTGGAGTGGGAGGGAGAGTTAAAGTGTTGAGCCACGGGGTGGTTGGGTTGGTTGGTCCGGGCGTCCCAGAGGTGTTCTCTGAAGCGTTCCGCAAGTAAGCAGCCCGTCTCCCCAATATAGAGGAGGCCACATCGGGTGCAGCGGATGCAATAGATGATGTGTGTGGAGGTACAGGTGAACTTGTGGCGGATATGGAAGGATCCCTTGGGGCTTTGGAGGGAAGTGAGGGAGGAGGTGTGGGCGCAAGTTTTACATTTCCTGCGGTTACAGGGGAAGGTGCCGGGAGTGGAGGTTGGGTTGGTGGGGGGTGTGGACCTGACGAGGGAGTCACGAAGGGAGTGGTCTTTGCGGAACGCTGATAGGGGAGGGGAGGGAAATATATCCCTAGTGGTGGGGTCCGTTTGGAGGTGGCGGAAATGACGGCAGATGATACGTTGTATACGTATTTACACTGGCACCACCCCCCACCTTTTCCTCCGCTACATCGATGACTATATCGGCGCTGCCTCGTGCTCCCACGAGGAGGTTGAACAGTTCATCAACTTTACTAACATCTTTTATCTTAGCCTGCTTGGCACACTCTCCTCATTCCTGATGAAGGGCTTATGCCCAAAACGTCGAATTTCCTGTTCCTTGGATGCTGCCTGACCTGCTGTGCTTTAACCAGCAACACATTTTCAGCTCTGATCTCCAGCATCTGCAGACCTTATTTTTTACCCGAAGATATTATAACATGCCAAATAGTGAAAGAAACACTTTTGAAGACTTGTTTCAACTCTTTGACAATTAATTCAACCTCAGAACAAATACAAAAAACAAGACTTGATAGAGGAGTTCATCATTCATAGAAATTCATAGTTGATTTCATTAATGATCACTACAGAGTAGGGAGAAATACATATATGGTATCTTCAAGTTGAACATCAGAAGAGACAAAATTATTGCTGGAATTGTTGATGAGTCTTTGTCAGATTTCGCTCAACAAAGCCATTGAAATGACAAATGATCAGAAGGTCAGAAACAGCATAGATCAATCCTAAGAGAAAAAGATCAACCTGGGCACAAGATATCAGCAGAGTCCATTCGATATTAAGATGCAACACAATGAGCAACACACACAAGAAACAATTAAATACACTTCCAAATATGATTAAAGATAATGTCAAGTTGCCATTGTCCCAGAGAAACACAGAGCTGCTCCATAATTAGAGAGAGACAACTAGCATTGGTTTAAACAGTGATTCAGACAAGCACCAGAAACTAAAATTCCTTCTCCATACTTTGGAGCAACGAAGCAGTGATGAGATGGGATGAAGACAATGCCAGAAATTAAAGGTGAATGCTTTATCTGTCACACAATAGATCACTTTAGAAAATATACCATAGTGACACACAGAGTGGAGTATAATGCACTTGTTGAGCAACTTGGGAAATAAGGAGAAGATTGAAAAAATACCACAAAAATGAAAAATCAGATTCTCAACATCAAGAAAAATTTTTGATTTTCTCCTTCAAATAGCAGGTTCTGAACCTTCCCAATGAGTGAGGACTGCCTTATTTCGATATCTCATTATTAGCTTAATTCACCTCCAAATTCCCTTAAGTAGCTGGTGCCAATTTCCAAAATGAAGGTTACTCGTTTGTTCCTCTGGGCCTTCAGATGCCTCCTCCTTTGCCATCAATTACCCGGATGATGCATGAACACCATCTTCTTCCACTCTGTGTCCATGCTAGTAAGAAGTACTAAACCACCAGCCTCACTACATCATGATGGCTATTTTCAAACTAACTCCCACACCACTTCAGCCCACCAGGACTTAACTTTGGAATTTAGGCACACATGATTTGCAAACTTCTGTCAGGTTGCTGTGTGCAGGGACACACACACAGAGCTCATGAATCTACAGAGAGTGTATTTTACGGCTCTTTGCTTGATTTGTTAGCACTCAATCACTTTATGCTGACTTGAAGACTGTCAACCTCGGTGGTTTGTATTGATTTTCAGTGCTTAGGCTCTTCAATGGTGACATGCAAGCTGTCAGTCACTGCTCCTTGAATTGCTCTGTTAGCACAGAGATACAGGCAATTTGTCATGGTTTAGAGCTCTGATCAGTCAAATAGTTAGATACACTGCTATTCAGCACCTGCAGCTAATGGGAAAAGCACAGCATGTCTGAAAGTCAAAGGGGACCAGTCATTTCTGAGATTAACAGAGATTGCAGTCAGTCAAAGAGCTTGCCCGATTATAGTGCTGGGGCTTTGCCACAGTCAGGTACCTTTTCCAAACAGAACCATTGGATTGGGCATCAGTCAGTCCTTTAGGTCAAGTGCAGACAGCCAGAGGATTACAGGTAGGTTAGTCAGAGTGCTGCACATACAGCAGTCTAAGGCCTACACCATACCCAGTCAAGCTGTTTTGCCGCCTCATTCCAGGGAATGGGCATGTTCAGTCCTGGGGAATTGGGCAGTAATGGTCAGTGGGCAGGGACAATCCTTGCGGAATGTGGGAAGCTCAAGCCTGGAGTTTGGGGTTCACAGGATTGGATCACTCAGGGAATAATTAAAGTGAAAAAGGGTACTCTGAGATAGAAAATTGGAATTTCATTAAGTATAGGAGGAGATGTAAAGATTAGGGAACGGGTTTCTTACAAATGACATTGTCAAGAGGGGAGTCAGTTAAGTGCATGGCAATTCACAACACCATGGACTCAGTAAGTAAATTGAGGGCATTAATAATCACATAAAAGGGATGAATGGAAATAGGGAAGGGTGACAGGTCATTGAGGACATGGACAGCAACACAAAGGAAATAAAAACATTCCTCATAACATTTAAGAAGGATCTGGATGAGTACTTCAAATGCCAGGGCAGAGTAGGATTTGGACCAAATCTTGCTGTTTGTTGGTTGGCCTACACATGGTGGCCTACACATTCCTGAAGAAGAGCTTATGCCCGAAACGTCGATTCTCCTGTTCCTTGGATGCTGCCTGACCTGCTGTGCTTTTCCAGCAACACATTTTCAGCTCTGATCTCCAGCATCTGCAGTCCTCACTTTCTCCTACACATGGTGGGCCAAAGGGCCTGTTTCTATGTCTCTATAGCTCTCCCTGACACTGTCCTACATCTCAGGTGAAACTTGCAAATCTCGCTTGAGGATGTGAAGTTGCGAACCTGGCATGCTGGATTTAGAATCAACTGAGCAATGACAAATTGGCTGCCACCACAGCAACGTGGACAGAGTAAGTTACAGTTTTTCTCTTTGCAGTTAGAGACACCATTAAACCTTGTCACAGTTGGCACTGCAAGACGTGTCAGAGCATAGACATGGATACCACCATTACACTTGGGGACACCTCCCACTGTGTTCATGGCAGGTACTCATGTGGCTCAGCCAATGTTGTCTATCTCATACACTACAGGCAAGGATGCCCCGAGGCAACATACATTGGCAAGACAGAGCAGAGGCTATAGCAACGGCTGAATGGGCACCGCACAACAATCAACGGACAGGAGTGTTCCCTCCCAGTTGGGGAACACTTCAGCGGTCCAGGACATTTGACCTCGGACCTTCGGGTGACCATCCTCCAGGTTGGACTTCGGGACAGACAACAACGCAAAGTGGCCGAGCAGAGGGTGATAGCCAAGTTCGGTACCCATAGGGATGGCCTCAACCGGGACCTTGGGTTAATGTCACATTACAGGTGATCCCACGACACCACACACACACACACACAAACACACACACACACACACACACACACAGACATGCACACGGACACACAGACACAGAGACAGACACAGACATACACACACACACACACACACACACACTCACACGCAGACACACGGACACACAGACACAGACACCTACAAACACACAGACACTCCTACAGACACACATACACTTCTACAGACACATACACTCATGCAGGCTCTCTCTCAAACACAAGTTCTCTCTCATATGTTCACACATACATTCCCATACTGACACACACCCACAAACCCTCTCACAGACTTATACCCCTTTACACTCACACTCACTCACATATACACACTCTCTCACAGGCACTCATAACACCCACCCCCCTTTCCCCCCCTCACACTGCTCTGACCCCCCCCCCCCCCCCCCCCCACACACACACACATAAGTTTGTGAGTGAATTTGTACTTGCAGAATTACATTGTATTTTGCTCAAAAACTGCATGATTCTGTAAATCCATTTTTTAGATCAGAATCAGTCTGAACATTGTGGCATAGACAGCCTCACACAGGGCACCTCACACCTTCAATGCCTTTTCTGGGCCAACATGACACCAATTGTTAAAGTTCACTTAACTGTAAAAAGTTCTGTGATTTACAGATGAAAGAACTGAAACCAACATGTTAATTCTAAAAGATAGAGACTTAACAAACAATCCAGGTCTTTTCAAGTTTATCTAATTTCAGTAACATCACACTGTAAACATTTGCTAGAAATTCTGTGTCTTACGATCTTATGTTCCACAACCACCTGATGAAGGAGCAGCGCTCCGAAAGCTAGTGCTTCCAAATAAACCTGTTGGACCGTAATCTGGTGCTGTGTGATTTTTAACTTTGAATCTGATGTTCTATTTGGGCCATTTGAACTAATCATGAATCCACTGATTCTCGTAATTCCACCCATCCGACATCAAATTGTAATCCAATGGTAGCTATTCTTTGTCCAAGAATAGGCATTAAAATATATAGTCTCAAATAATCATGACCATTACGTTGTTTGCAATTTTTTCCTCGTCATGTTCAGTAAACAAATCTATTCAGACACTAGCATTATTGTGTGCAGATCTGGTCATCCTGTTATAAGAAGGATAATATTCAGCTGGAGAGGATTCAGAAGAGATTTACCAAAATGTTGCTGGAAATAGAGGGATTGACTTATAAGGAGAGGTTGGGACTTTTCACTGGAGCATAGGAGGTTGAGGAGTGACCTTATTGAGGTTTATAAAATCATGAGGGATATAGATAAGGTGAATGGCAGGTATTTTTTCCCGAGGGTGGGAGAGTTCAAACCTAGGGGGCATATTCTTAACAAGAGAGGAGAAAATTTTTAAAAGATACAAGGGCTTTCTTTTACGAAGAGAGTGGTTCACGTGTGGAATGAACTTCCAGAGGAAGTGGTGGATGCGGGTAGTGTTACAATGTTTAAAAGACATTTGGATAAGTATATGAACAAGAAATGTTTCAAAGGATGTGGGCCAGGAGCTGGCAGGTGAGACTAGTTTGGTTTGGGATTATGGCCAGCGTGAACTGGTTGGACCAAAGGGTCTGTTTCTGTGCTGTTGGGCTCTATGACTATGAGTCTATGAGATGTCCCACCTGGGTTTGACATTTTTTTTAATTGTATTTCATACCTGACATGGAAAGCCATCACTTCAGGTCTGCCACATTTACACTGAAGTGTAATATGCAAGGACATGATGTGTTTTTCAAGACTGCCATTTATTTGGAAGGGGGAGCTATGATGGTATATTAATATCAGAATAGTATTTCCCCAAAGTAGTGTTAGTACTTTGGTTCAGCAGCTAAGGTTATATACTCCAGAATGAAGAAACAACACCTTCACCTGAGCCACAGTGGAACAGACCAAAGCCTGCTTTAAGGTGAGCTTTTAATGTCAGGTTTTCAATGCAGCCCAAAAAGAGGGTGCCACATCATTGTAGCATTCTGCACCCTCACAGCTGGAGCCAATAAAACGGGATGGCTCTGATGTAGAAGGACTGAGGATTGACAGCAATCTTCTGGGAATGTCAATAAGGATGACAATCAGGAGGGAAACTATTCAACAAGAGAGATATTCAAGAGATCATGACAGAGCTATGCATCACTGCGTCCAAGAAGAAAGAGAGAAGCTAATTAATACCCATTTTTATTGATGAATGAGTTGGGTTTCAATTTATTTTCATTTTGTCATTTTTCTGTTTGCTCTGTAAGCAGCCTCTTGTCAATTCAAAAGACATATGAACCAGGCTATTGTTTCAGTCCTTGAACTTTAATGTTGCTAAATATATGAATAAAAAGGTTTTTTTTCCGACCTTATCTTCAATGTTCTTGAGGATGTTTTTAGAAATTATTGCAGGAGAAAAGATTTGGATTTCAAGATTTTCCTCCTTCTGGACAATGCACCAAGCCATCCTCCCAACGTTGGGGAGCTTTCTGAAAACATCAAAGTGCTATTTCTACCTCTGAACACAACCTGTCTCATTCAACCCACGGATCAGGGGGCAATAGCAGCTTTTAAAGCTTACTATTTAAAGCACACATGCAGGAAGTTGTTTGAAGCTACTGAGGGGGATAATGAGGACAATGTTGTTCGATTTTGGAAGTGTTTTAACATTAAGAATGTTATTGCCATCATTGTGGAGGCCTGGGGTGACATCAGTAAGGACTGCCTGTATGCAGTTTGGCATAGGCTCCTCCCATTTTCTGGATCAGTGGTGCTGGAAGAGCACAACAGTTCAGGCAGAATCCAACAAGCAGCGAAATCGATGTTTCGGGCAAAAGACCTTCATCAGGAATAAAGGCAGTGAGCCTGAAGCGTGGAGAGATAAGTTTGAGGAGGTTGGGGGTGGGGAGAGAGTAGCATAGAGTACAATGGGTGAGTGGGGGAGGGGATGAAGGTGATAGGTCAGGGAGGAGAGGGTGGAGTGGATAGGTGGAAAAGGAGCTAGGCAGGTCGGACAAGTCCGGACAAGTCATGGTGACAGTGCTGAGCTGGAAGTTTGAAACTAGGATGAGGTGGGGGAAGGGGAAATGAGGAAACTGTTGAAGTCCACATTGATGCCCTGGGGTTGAAATGTTCCAAGGCTGAAGATGAGGCGTTCTTCTTCCAGGCGTCTGGTGGTGAGGGAGCGGCGGTGAAGGAGGCCCAGGACCTCCATTTCCTCAATAGAGTGGGAGGAGGAGTTGAAATGTTGGGCCACAGGGCGGTGTGGTTGATTGGTGTGGGTGTCTCGGAGATGTTCCCTAAAGCACTCTGCTAGGAGGTGCCCAGTCTCCCCAATGTAGAGGAGACCGCATCGGGAGCAACGGATACAATAAATGATATTGGTGGATGTGCAGGTAAAACTTTGATGGATGTGGAAGGCTCCTTTAGGGTCTTGGAAAGAGGTGAGGGAGGAGGTGTGGGCACAGGTTTGACAGTTCCTGCCGTGGCAGGGGCAAGTGCCAGGATGGGAGGGTGAGTCGTAGGGGGGCGTGGACCTGACCAGGTAGTCACGGAGGGAATGGTCTTTGCGGAAGGCGGAAAGGGGTGGGGAGGGAAATATATCCCTGGTGGTGGGGTCTTTTTGGAGGTGGCGGAAATGTCGGCAGATGATTTGGTTTATGCAAAGGTTTGTAGGGTGGAAGGTGAGCACCAGGGGCGTTCTGTCCTTGTTACGGTTGGAGGGGTGGGGTGTCTGAGGGCAGAGGTGCGGGATGTAGACGAGATGCGTTCGAGGGCATCTTTAACCTCGTGGGAAGGGAAATTGCGGTCTCTAAAGAAGGAGGCCATCTGGTGTGTTCTATGGTGGAACTGGTCCTCCTGGGAGCAGATACGGCGGAGGCGGAGGAATTGGGAATATGGGATGGCATTTTTGCAAGAGATATGGTGGGAAGAGGTGTAATCCAGGTAGCTGTGGGAGTCGGTGGGTTTGTAAAAAATGTCAGTGTCAAGTCGGTCGTCATTAATGGAGATGGAGAGATCCAGGAAGGGGAGGGAGGTGTCAGAGATGGTCCACGTAAATTTAAGGTCAAGGTGGAATGTGTTGGTGAAGTTGATGAATTGCTCAACCTCCTCGCGGGAGCACGAGGTGGTGCCAATGCAGTCATCAATGTAGCGGAGGAAGAGGTGGAGAGTGGTGCCGGTGTAATTACGGAAGATCAACTGTTCTACGTATCCAACAAAGAGACAGGCCTAGCTGGGGCCCATACGTGTGCCCATGGCTACCCTTTTGGTCTGGAGGAAGTGGGAGGATTCAAAGGAGAAATTGTTAAGGGTGAGGACCAGTTCGGCCAAACGAATGAGAGTGTCGGTGGAAGGGTACTGTTGGGGACATCTGGAGAGGAAAAAACGGATGGCTTGAAGGCCCTGGTCATGGCTGATGGAGGTGTAGAGGGATTGGATTTCCATGGTGAAGATGAGGCGTTGTGGGCCGGGGAAAAGGGAGTCTTGGAGGAGGTGGAGGGCGTGGGTGGTGTCTTGAACGTATATGGGGAGTTCTTGGACTAGGGGGGATAGGACAGTGTCGAGGTAGGTAGAGATGAGTTCAGTGGGGCAGGAGCATGCTGAGACAATGGGTCGGCCAGAGTGGTCAGGCTTGTGGATCTTGGGAAGGAGGTAGAACCGGGCAGTGCGGGGTTCCCGGACTATGAGGTTGGAAGCTGTGGGTGGGAGATCTCCTGAGGTGATGAGGTTCTGTACGGTCTGGGAGATGATGGTTTGGTGATGGAGGGGGTGGTGTCATGGCCGAGGGGGCAGTAGGAAGAGGTGTCCTCGAGTTGGTGTTTGGCTTCAGCAGTTTAGAAGTCAGTGCGCCAGACTACCACTGCGCCCCGTTTATCCGCTGGCTTGATGGTGAGGTTGGGATTGGAGCAGAGGGATTGGAGGGCTGCGCGTTGTGAGGGTGAGAGGTTGGAGTTGGGGAAGGGAGGTAGACAGGTTGAGGCGGTTAATGTCCCGGCGGCAGTTGGAAATGAAGAGGTTGAGGGCAGGTAATAGGCCAGAGCGGGGTGTCCAGGTGGATACAGTGTGTTGGAGGTGGGCGAAGGGGTCCTCGGATGGTGGGCGGGAGTCCTGATTGTAAAAGTAAGCTCGGAAGTGGAGGAGACGGAAGAATTTTCGACGTCACGGCGTGTATTAAATTCATTGATGCGTGGACGGAGGAGGATGAAGGTGAGTCCTTTGCTGAGGACTGATCGTTCATCCTCAGTGAGGGGGAGGTCTGGGGGGAAGGTGAAAACTCGGCAAGGCTGGGAGCTGGGATCTGGTGTTGGTGTGGAGCTGGGAGTGGGGTCGGAGCCTGTAACTGGAGTGGGTTCTACCTCCTTCCCAAGATCCACAAGCCTGACCACCCTGGCCGACACATTGTCTCAGCATGCTCCTGCCCCACTGAACGCATCTCTACCTACCTCGACACTGTCCTATCCCCAGGAACTCCCCACATACGTTCAAGACACCACCCATGCCCTCCACCTTCTCCAAGACTTCCGTCTCCCCGGCCCACAAAGGCTTCTCCCAGACTTTCTTCATGATTTTAAAGGTGTTGAACCATTAGAGGAGCTTCCAACAGTCAAAGATCATTGTGTCACTCTTGCAAAGCACATTGAATTTGAAGAAGTGGAGATGCATCGACAACAATTTGTTGCTGTGGGGTAAAGGGAAGCTCAAGATGAACTCCAGGATGCGGCACCACGAGAACTTTCCACTTCTCTCTTCTACCTTGAGGGAAGTTGAGAAGCAGTTGCAGCTCTTAGAGGACAATGACTACAATGCAGAATGCAGCAGGACAGCAGTTCATGGCATAAAGTCTTACCCGGAACCCTATGAACAGGTCCTTTGTGAAAGAAGAAAGATGGCAAAGCGACAAAACCTAGATGCCTTTTTTTAAGCCAGCCCCCAAGAAATAGTCTGAGATCCACAGCTGTCCACTTCTGGACTAAATATTTTCTTTCATCGTAACACTGCACCCAGAACCTCATGTGAAAATAATGCTGACCCTCAGCCCCTGTCCTAGCGCAGTATGTAACTCAGCAAACTCAGAAACCCAGCAAAAGTAAGGATTGCAAATGCTAGAGATCAGAGTCAAGATGAGAGTGGTGCTGGAAAAGCACAGCAGGTCAGGCAGCATCCGAGTAGCATGAAAATCGATGTTTCCGGCAAGAGCCCTTCATCAGGATTCCTGATCTGCTGTGCTTTTCCAGCACCACTCTAAACTCAGAAACCTCTTAAAGTGCAATATTTACTGTATTATTTCACTAAAATATCTGATTTTAACACGTCCTTAGACTGTTTGCATTAGGCTAACTACTGTTTCTGTTTTGATTTTAACTGATATTTTTGGTGGTTCACCCCAACCTTGTTTTTCCCATAGGCTCCATTATTTCTGTTGCGCGATTTTCTAAAACACGAGGTCACACAAGAACGCAACTATCGCATTATAGCAGAAGAGACTATAGTGAAATATCCCACAGTGGTTCAGAGGTTATCAGACAGAACCTGACACAGACACACTGTTTTGTTCATTCATGGGAGTGGGTGTTGTTACCCATCCCTAACTGCCCCTGAGAAAGTGACAGTCCTTGGTCACATCTTTGCTACAATGATGTTGGAGAGAGGATTCCAGGCTTTTGAACTAGCAACAGTGAAGGAACATCGAGATTTTCCAATTGAAGATGGAGCTCCACTTGGAGAGGAGTTTGTGAGTGCTGGTGATCCCATGCATTGGCTGCCCTTATTATTTCGAGGTTGCAAATTTGGAAGGTGCCATTGAAAACTCTGAGTCATATTGCTGCAGTAAATCATATAGGTGGTGTACACTGCTACCACTGTGAATTAGTAGTGAAAGGAACAAATGTTTAAGGATGGGGTGCCAATCAAATTTCTCAGGGGCTGATGGATGGGAACCAAATAGATGTGTTTGTTGATAGAGTTCCAATTAGGATGCCATGCTTCTCGGAATTCTTGTGTGTCTCTGTTTGGCTTGTCCTGTGATGAATGTGTTGTCCCAGTCAAAGTGATGTCCTTCCTTATCTGTACGTGAGGATACTAGTGATAGTGGGCTATGCCTTTTTGTGGCTAGTTGATGTTCATTATCCTGGTGGCTAGTTTTCTGCCTGTTTGCCCAATGTAGTGTTTGTTACAGTTCTTGCAAAGTATTTTGTAAATAACGCTTGTTTTGCTTGTTGCTTGTATAGAGTCTTTTAAGCATATTAGCTGCTGTTTTAATATGTTGGTGGGTTTGTGGGCTACCATGATGCCAAGGGGTCTAAGTAGTCTGGCAGTCATTTCTGAGATGTCTTTGATGTAGGGGGGAGTGGCTAGGGTTTCTGGACATGTTCTGTCTGCTTGTTTGGGTTTGTTGAGACTTTGTTCATTGAGTACCCTTTCTTTTTGAATACGCTGTATAGGTGATTTTCCTCTGCCCTTATTAGGAACTACAAAGCTATTCCCGAGTGCATTAGCCTGGAACTCTGAGCAGTGACATGACTACAATGTCACTACCTCCCTCCTCCCCATCTCCATTATAAACAGGTCAGATCAGTTTGAGGGGTAATTTGAAAGGGACAGAGGTGGAGAGGAAATTCCAAAGCTTACAGCGCAAGCAGCTACCAAAGGTGGTGTTGGAAGGAAATACTCTAATGTAGGATAAAGGCCAAATCAGCAAATGAGCTCCCTTTGCTGAAATAGTGGCAATTTGTAAAGTACCAATGCTAAATTTACAATGTTCTTAAGCAGGGTTGAATGTTCAAAAGCAAAATGGACTCTTGATTTGAGCTGTAATTGCAAAGAAATAAAAACCAGGCAAGTGGGGAGAGCTATGGGATGTTGCTCATTGCCTCAGGCTTGTCAAGAGAAAGCATCCAGTGGGACTGCAGTTCTTGGCATCAGCCACTCTCATCGACTGGTTTCATTCTCAATCACCCACTGAGGAGGGAGGTGGGTGACTCTGTTTACAAGAGTGTTAAGTACAAAGAAAAACTGTATGTGCTTTCTTTCAGCTGTCTAAATTTGACATCCTGACTTCTTAAGAAAGGTTATTTTATTAAATTCACACCAGATTGCTGAGTGGGAAAGAAATACGCTGCACTTTATGAAATGGCCCCTTACACTGCCCCTCTGCTGTGATTTCTGTAATGTGCAGTAAGCATGGTTTATGGCGAAATCATTGATTCCTCGCCTCCACCAAAATTGGAAATGATTTCCTAAAACATCAACGAGACAAAGATCACTGTAAGCTGAGAAATTCATTTGCAATTATGTGGACAGCTATTACTATGGTTTAACATGAGCTGTGTCTTTTCTAAGATGTACACCAAATGTTAGTGACGCTTTGAAACTGCCCCAGGCTTAGAGAAAATAAAGAGACTGTGGTTTAGTATCAGGAACAGGATCAAACTAAATAACATCTTGGTTTCCATCCTTAATATTTCCTCATTAATTCCCTCTAAGTATTTGGAGCTGACAATAAACAGTTTCCTGGCCCTCGGCTATAGACTGTCCTTGAACATGATCCAACCCGACAGTCTGTGGCTCCTGCCAAAGTCACTGTCCAGTCACACTCCCTGCCATGCTATGCTCAGGTCCTACTAAAAACACTGAGCAATGAGGGGATTGTCAAGGTTTCATGGCAATGAGAAAGGCCAACTCCTATTAAAATCCACACCGAATGTAGTCGGTCTGTTACAGAAGCTCCTTGCAATATTGCTGATCATAATAGAGGGGAAATACAACAGATTATATCATACTTTGTTCAAACACTTAACATCAATTCAGTTTCCAATAAATTAACTTTATTTTATTATGCTCTGTTTTATATATAACACTTTGTTTTGTTATGTAACCTCATAAAACAAAAGCATCAGAGTAAATTTTGCAGAGCTTTGCAAAATCTACCCTATGTTTTTATAGGTTTTAAGTTTTAGTAATCAGTTTTTAATTAGCTGAAATACAATGCTATGCGTCAGTTCAGTACATGATTACTAGCAAAGCTATAAACACAAAGTTATATTGTCTCACCAGTCTCCAAATGAATCTAAATAGTGAGGGCTTGGCCCCATTCTGCAGCTTACAACATGACTGCATCCCCAATCGATAGATTTAACCTGCTTTGGATTGCTTTGGAGACTGGTGAGACAGAATAGCTTTGCTTAACATTTTAAATTGCATAGACTTAAAACTGTAAGGAAATATTCTCTCTCACTCACTGTTTGTTATAAAATAGAATACTATAACCCTGCCGGCACCTTCAAAATACCTGTGAAACAACAAATGAGAGTTAGGCCTACAGATCAAATTAACCCATGTCCCTCTTTTTTAATACAGTTGATCTGCCACTTCATATGAGGAGTTTAAATTAGAGTGGTGCTGGAAAAGCACAGCAGGTCAGGCAGCATCTGAGGAGAGGGAAAATCGATGTTTCGGGCAAAAATCCTTCATCAGGAATGGAGGCAGGGAGCCTCCAGGGTGGAGGCTCATATGAAAAGGCCAGCTTTCTGAAGATACAAAGTCAATTGATCCTATAAAGTACTTGCTCAGAGATTGATGCTGCGAGTGATGATGAACCAGAAGCTAGTGCCATGGCTTAGGAGATCTCAGGAGCTTCATGTACACCTTGCAGGTTATTATGAACATACAAATGTATAAAATAGGATCAGGAATAGGCAATCCAGCCCCTTGATTCTGCTTCACCACTCAGTATAATCATGGCTGATCTGTTTGCGTTACAATTTCCACCTTCCCATTCACCCCGATAACTCTCAATTCTTTTATTTAACAAAAAACTGCCTTAACAATATTAATGACCCAGGCACCACCGCCTTCTGAAGCAGAGACGTCAAAAGTTGTGCAAACCTCTGAGAAAAAAAAGGTTTTCTTCTTACCTCCATCTTGAAAGGACATCCCCAAATTTTAAATTAATGCCCCTTAGTTCTGCAAGAGGAAACCTTTCCATGTCCACTTTGTCAAGGTTGGTCAGGATCTAATACAAGACTATCAAGTCATCCCTCACTCTTCTAAGCACCAATAGAAACAAACCAGGCAGGTTCATAGCTCCTTGAAAGTAGAGTCACAGGTAGATAGGATAGTGAAGAAGGCATTTGGTATGCTTTCCTTTATTGGTCAGAATATTGAATACAATACGGAATTGGGAGGTCATGTTGCGGCTGTACAGGACATTAGGTAGGCCACTGTTGGAATTTTGCATGCAATTCTGGTCTCCTTACTATCAAAAATATGTTGTGAAACTTGAAAGGGCTCAGAAAAGATTTACAAGGATGTTGCCAGGTTTAGAGGATTTGAGCTACAGGGAGAGGCTGAACAGGCTGGGGCTGTTTTCCCTGGAGGTCGGAGGCTGAGGGGTGACCTTATAGAGGTTTACAAAATTATGAAGGGCATGGATAGGATAAATAGACGAAGTCTTTTCCCTGGGGTAGGGGAGAACAGAACTAGAGGGCATAGGTTTAGGGTGAGAGGAGAAAGATATAAAAGGGGCAACTTTTTCATGCAGAGGGTGGTACATGTATGGAATGAGCTGCCAGATGATGTGGTGGAGGCCGGTGAAATTGCAACATTTAAAAGGCATTTGCATAGGTACATGAATAGGAAGGGTTTGGAGGGATATGGGCCGGGTGCTGACAAGTGGGACTAGATCGGGTGGGATATCTGGTCGGCATGGACGGGTTGGACCGAAGGCTCTGTTTCCATGCTGTACATCTCTATGCTCTATGACTCTGAGTCTGTCCAAGCTGCCCTCATAAGACAAACCATTCATTCCAGATAGGAATTTATTAAATTCCCATTAAACATCTCAAATGTATTTACATCTTTCCTTAAATAAGGAAACTAAAAGTGTACACTGTAGTCAACATGTGCTGTCTCCAATATCCAGTATAACTGAAGCATCACATTCTAAATTTTATGTTCAATTCCTCTCATAATGACAACAACATTCCACTAGTCTTCTTGATCACTTGCTGTACCTGCGTAGTAACATTTTTGTGACTCATGCACTGGAGCACCCAAATCTCTCTACAGCTCAGCATTCTGTGGTAAGCATGGGGTGGATTAGTGACCAAAAAGGAAATCTATGCATGGACACTGCCAAATGGCTGAGACAATAGTTATGAAAGAATGAATGAAATAGCGTGGATTTGTGGAAGAAATATATCTAACTGACACGATTGATTTTTTTTTTGCGGACATATCGGAGAAAGCTGTGTGTCATCAAAGTTAAGGTCTAAGGATTAAATTGAATAGTGACAGTAGGGATACAAAATTTGCTAGGGACAGAAAGCAAATGTTAGTGATGAACAGTGATTATGGAGTGGATGAAGATGAATACTGCTGTTTCCAAAGGTCCATACTAATACCACTGCTTTTTTCAATGTATTACAATGACTCATGTACAAGACTCAATTTTGAAATTTGCAGATGACATACACCTTGGAAATGTATTGTACAGTGCAAAGGATAATGTTATAATTCAAAAACACAGACTGGTTGTTAAAATGCACATACACAGGATAGATGAAGTTTAATGCAGGAAAGCGTTTGAGTGCTGAATTTTCCCATCTTATGGTGAACTGCTTTTCTCAAGGAGATTCACAGCAGATGTCCTGTGGTTGTTGGCATTTCTCACCGATCGCCTGTTCTTCAGCTCACCGGCCTCTGCAGGTTCCTGGCTGATGCAGCCATGGGGCAGGAGTGGCAAAACTGCCCACCACTGCTAGGAGTTTACAGTATTCAGGCAGCATGGTGAAAGCCCCCAGGCCATTGGACTTCAGAAGGTGCGAGCCAACAACTGGCCCTTACACTATCTGTGCTCCTGCACCATTAGTTCACAGCGATGGTCCAGAAAGGGAAGTTGGCAGCCTGTGTTGTTGACAGGGACTGGGAGGTGCCAGTGGATTGGCTGGTGAGAAGAAGGGCAGTATTGTTTCCTCCAGGCCGCCAACAAAGACCACGCTGCCCAGAAAGAGGTCTCCACCCAGGTCAGTGCGGTGAAGCAGATGCTGAAAGAGAACCACCTTCTCCACTTTACAATGGGTGGTGCTACCATTTTCACCTTGTTTCCGAACACACGAACACACAGGGCAACTACTCTCTCTAACTCTGACACTGCACACATAGAAATAAGAAAGTCATCATCACACCCCCACCCCTCTCAAGCTTTGTTGGTACAGGAGACTACAATGACGCAGCGCATTCGGTCTGAGCAATACTGCAAGACCCTGCCAGAGAGGACCAGATATCTGCTGGGAGGATATGGTGTACAGGTAATGTCACATGACTAACATTCCAGAAGCAAAGCTAGTCTTCCTGGGACATGGATTTAAATCTGTTGTGACAGCTGGTGGAATTTGAGTTCAATTCTTTAAAAAAAAGCTGGAATCGAAAGGAATTGTGACCTTGAAATCATTGTCGATTATTGTAAACATCCATCCGGTCCACCAATGTCCTATAAGGAAGAAAATCTGCCTTTCCCACCTGGTGTGGCCTACACCTGGCTCCAGACCCACAACAATGTGGCTGACTCTTAACTGACTCTGAATGAATATTGAATAAAAAAATCATAAACCCATGTTAGTGAGGTCTCTGGTCCATTCCATTATGGCCCTGGCTGGTATGATAGAGGGTTGCATCAATGTTCTGTATCAGTTTGGGGTTTCACAAAGGTGCCATTAGCCATTTATAGAGAGGCTAACCCTGGTCTCATAGCAGCCATTCTTATATGGTCTAGGGGTTTGAGAACAGTACAGGAACCTATGACCTCTGCAGTATGTGCACATCAGAGCAACTCTCATGATACCTGGTGCACACTTTCAGAATATGGAAACAGTGTTCACAGCTGTACAGGACAAGGGTGGGCCAGGAGCTTTTCCTGCTAATGTACGCGGATTATTTTAGTCTCCTGTTATTAAACACTGCAGTTTGGTGATAGAACACTGAAACACTACATGTGGGTGTAGACAATACCTCTGTGCATTGAGCACAGCCAGCTGGGGTGGAGAATGCCACTGCCAAGGCTGTTTGATTCTCTTCATCACGGTAGAAGGTTGGAAACTGTTGTAATCTACAAAAAATCGTATCTGTTACTTCCTTGATGCATTTGAGGACTAAGGATTGAGCCATGTTGCCCAAGTCTCCAGTTGAACTGGGGCGGTACGGTGGCTCAGTGGTTAGCACTGTTGCCTCAGAGCACAAGGGTCCTAGGTTCGATCTCAGCCTTGGGCGACTGTCTGTGTGGAGTTTGCACATTCTCCCTGTGTCTGTGTGGGTTTCTCCCTGGTCCTCCGGTTTCCTCCCACGATCCAAAGATGTGCAGGTATGGGGAATTGGCCATGCTAAATTGCCTATAGTGTTAGGTGCATTAGTTAGAGGGAAATAGGTCTGGGTGGGTTACTCTTTGGAGGGTCGGTGTGGACTCATTGGGCCGAAGGGCCTGTTTCCACACTTTTAGGAATCGATCTAATCTAATCTAATCTTGTACCTTGGAACGAGTCACTGGTATAAATTCTCAGGGTAGCTGTGACATTGATGGGCACCAGGTTAGTACAGCCACCCATTCCAATGGGCTGGGACATCTATAGTCTCCACCTGCACTGATTGTCTGATGGCTAATGAAAATGACAGTGAGATCACAGGATCCATTCTCCCATCTCATCTGCCTCCTTTGGCTGGTCCTTTAGCTGCTGACTCTCTCTAGTTGATGTCTTCTTCAGTGCTATTGCATCATAGTCAGCAATGTCACAAGGAAGTCTCCAAACAGTCCACCTCAGAAGGATGAGCATGTAACGTTGGGGAATGTCACAAACATTCACCAAGTCTCATAGTAATTGTCCTCCTGATCCCTTACATCAATCACAATGAAGTGGCTTGTTATGGCCCTCACACAATATAGCATAAATTTCATTTTATTTATGTATTATTTATTGTCACATGTACCTTGTTGCAAAAATACAGTGATAAGTGTTATATACTGTCACTGTTCTCTGGTGCTATCTTACAACATTGAAAAATACACCAAAACATAGAATATAAATGCAGAAAAATGAAGAAACTAAGAAAGTGTCCAACTTTACAGTTTAGATTAGATTATTTACAGTGCAGAAACAGGCCCTTTGGCCCAACAAGTCCACACCGACCATCCGAAGAGAAATCCACCCCCCTATATTTACCCCTGACTAATCCATCTAACACTACGGGCAATTTAGCATGGCCAATTCACCTACCCTGCACATCTTTGGACTGTGGGAGGAAACCGGAGCACCTGGAGGAAACCCACGCAGACACGAGCAGTGTCTGGCACTGTGAGGCAGCAGTGCTAACCACTGAGCCACTATGCTGCCTGTCCTTCTTGTTAAGTGTTCCATCATGGGCTGGTGACCTGGCCGGAGTCCCCTTTGTCACCACCGGAACAAAAGTCACCACTCTTCAGTACCATCTTGCCTTCACTGACATAAACATCTTGGTTAACTGCTTGATTACAAAATTGGAGTTAAAGAAAACAGCAGAAGGAAAGGAAGCAAAGGCAAAAGGAATGAGAAATGTCCAGATATTAAAGTCTTATTTAATTCTTGTCTCCATGTAGGCACCCAGGCCAAGCCACAGGCAGGAGTCTCAGGAGGAGCTGAGTGCTAGCTGCTGCTGATGTTACTACCACCGCCACCTCCAATTAGATAACTGGCAGTGCTGCAGCCTGGTCCTGGAACATGCTCAGGCAGTGCCCATCACCAATTCCTTGCCAAAGCAAAAGAGTATAAACAAAAGGGAAAATAAAAGGAAAAACAAGTACAAAACGAAAGAGAAAAAAAGTAAAGCTGATGGAAGCAAACGAATTCAGGAGCTTGAACACAGCACTGCTACTCCACCACCATCTTGAAGGGATGCCTTCAGAAGGAGGCCAATGCCTTGCCTAGATAAGAAGCTCTGAACTATATAACTTCACATAGGTGAATGTTGCTGAACCAAAGAGCAAAAGTTTAACTCAGGAATTTAAATGCAGTCAATGCTTCGCCATGATACACCTCTCATCAAAAGAGCAATATCGTAGATGAATGTTATCACACACTTACAGTTAACTGGGACAGTCTGGCAGCTCTGAAGTTTTGCATCTAGTCTCAAGTGGGAAAAGTTATACAGAAGCAGCAAAGCCAAATGAGACTTTTAAATGTGTTTCTGCATTGATTTGCACACGATTGAGGGAGGGAGGGGGTGGTGGGGTTGGTCAGTAGACACGGCAGGAGGTTAATGAATGCAATGTATGCAGTGGTCATAGTTGCCAAAATAATTTTTTTTAAAGTTATATTCTCAAGTAAAAAAAATTTTGCAATTTACATTTGAAAGGACTGAAACCAACATGTTCATTCTAAAAGATGAGGGACATAACCATCAATCCAGGTCTTTTTTCAGTGTATAATTTCAGTTACACCACACTGTAAACTTTTGCTATAAATTCTGTGTCTTACAATCTTATTCTCCACAATCACCTGATGAAGGAGCAGCACTCTGAAAGCTAGTGTTTCCAAATAAACCTGTTAGACTATAACCTGGTGTTGGGTGATTTTTAACTTTGACTCTTTTTGGACCAAGCACCTGACTGACCATGGCCAACATCCTGGAATGAGGTCAGATTACTGACTGCTGCAACACGTCTTGACTGATGGTCAAAGAACTGGTTCCTTTTGACTTTCAGATGCAACCAATTGGCTGAAGCACGTGTCTTTTGTTTTCTGCACAAACTGTTGACACATGCTGCTGGTGTGACATCAATGTACAGCAGAGCTGTGCAGTAACATGTCCATCCCCTTGCCCAGTGATCTGGCCAATAGTAGGTATTCTGCTTCTCCCTCTCTGTGGAACAAGTTTGCAAGCTAGAGAAGCAGACAGCCTGCAAGAGGGGCTGTAGAGCCAATGAAATGAAAAACAATGCAACCCAGTGAGGCTGCTAGCCTCTAGGTCAGCACAGAGGGAGTGAGCGCTACGAAGGTCAGTTAAGAGCTAACAGGTGTATTGTGTGTTGAAGTATGTGTGCCCATGCATGCACAGTAACTTGGTAAAGGTATGTAAGTCATAAATGTCTCTGAGTTCCAAAATGGTGTGCTGAAGAGCTGAACTGATGAGAGAGTTGCTCCAAAAGCAGCCATGATGATGCAGCAACGCTGGAAATTTGTTCATGCCGCCCTGCGTCGATGAGATTGATGTCCTTGAAGCTTGCGGGGAAATGGTGATGAAGATAAAGTTGACTAGAGACTCATAGAAGCAGATGATGAGCTGGATAATTGCTCTGATTGGCATAGCGGGAATTGGCACTGTCCAATGTCTCAGGGGCAAATTCAGAGTTTCCTGGAAATGAGTCAAGATTACCCAATAATGGCATGCAAATGCAGAGTATGGCAGTCACTGCTCAATCATGTGACTAAGTACTTGGCTTTTATATCCTATAAGGCAATCTTTTCCTGCCATTGGGAATCTAATTTTAACATTTTTGCAAGAATTTCCTATTTATGGCCCAAGAATGGAAAATCCCACTCAGAGAGCATGAAAGTTCTCATGAAACTCTATAAAGCACAGGCTTCTCCCCAGCTTGACCAAGTCAAATTTTAGGTATCCTATTTTAGGAAGCATTCTTACGGAGTAGACAGCAGGGATTGACCAACATGTCTCCTGTAATGAGGACATTCAGCTGCATGTACAGATCAAAGAAGCTAGCGATGACCTCCTTACAGCAGGGACAGTTGAAAGGAAATTTGAGGATTATTTTCAAAGTCATGAGATACTAAGACCAACAAAAGCTGTTCCTGTTGGTGGTGGAAGAGTTGAGAACCAGAGGGCACGACATTAAAGTGATTGACAAAGAGCTACAAACGGCAAAGAAAAATATACCTTTTAAAGGAGTAAGTGATTAAGAGCTGGAATGCACTGCCTGAAAGGGTATTGGCAGAAGATTCATTGAGGCAGTTGTCCTCTCATGGGAAACTGAGGAAATCTGGTCTGTGTGCTCTGAAGTTTAGGCGAATGAGAGGCAATCCCATTGAAATATACAAGATTGCTGAAGGGGCTGGCTGGTGTAGATGCTGAGGGATTGTCTCCACTTCTCAGGGGATCATAAACACAAGGGCACAGACTCAGGATAAGGGACAAACTTTGGACTGAAATGGGGATAAATTTCTTCATTTAAGTAGGTGTGAATCTTTGGAATTCTCTGCTGCAGAATGCTGTGGGATCTCCATCGATGACTAGATTTAAGGCTGGGACAAGCAGATTTTTGGTCTCTTTGGGAATCTAGGAAATGGAAAATTGGTAGAAACGTGGGGCCTAGGCCCAAAACCAGCCATGAACTTTTTGATGGTCAATCCAGACTCAACAAACCATATGGTCTATTCCTGTTCTTACGTCTTGTGTTCTTGAGGTTTTCAAAAGGAAATTACATAAATATAGGGAAAACAATGACATGCAGGACTACACAAGAAAAGCTAGGAGGTGTGAACTGGGTAGTTCTTGCTGGGATCTGAGCTCTAACCACTGCACATTTCTATACTTTTTGATATCATGGATCAGGAACTGAAGCTGAGTAACTAGAGGAAAACAAATTCAACACCAAGACTAAAAAGTGCATAACGACTGTTATTTAAATCTATCAAACTCCAAATAGTTTAATTGTGTTCCCTGGATCATGATGATACAGAAACCAATATTTATCTTTCAACTAATTGCATTAAATCACTTTTCACAAGTATCACATATTATCCACAAGTTGGTTGCTATCTTTCCTACACTGACATAGTGACTTCATTTCAAAATAAGTGGTTCATGAACTGAAGAACATCACGCCCAAATGGGCAGCTTAAAAAAACTATTTAATTGAGTGGCACATGATGCAGACAGTCACTCCATTGTGCATGGAGTAATTAACGGTTTACTCTCTAGAGTAAGGCAAACCTACACCACTGGGTTTGTCATGGGACGTCTGAAACACATGATTAATCTTTTGGCTAGCTTTGCGGCAAAAGGCTTACTTTTTCCAATTACAGACTTCCACAATGGTATTACACATGATTTCGGTCAATCAGTTGTCTGGCATCCCAAAAGTTGTGAGTTCAAATCCCACCTGGCCAAGCTATGAAATTGAATTCAATAATTCTGGTGTTTGTGTCATACTGTAAAAGGAAAGTGACCGTTATCACGTATTTTAGAGGAACAAAGGACGTGCAATAAATGTAGTCGTGGTAATGTTGCCTACATAAAAATAAAAACTTATTATTAAGAATCTGTTTTTCAGGAAATCCCAGCACAAAGATATGAGAGATTTACCTGAGAAATTCGATAATTGTGTTTGAGGCAATTCCGAGAAGCTTCACTTAATTTATTCCTGGATGGAAGGTGTTATCTTCCAAGGAAAAGGTGTGTGGGTTAGGCCTTTATCCATGGTAATTGAGATGAGTAAAAGGTGACTTTAATGCAGCATATGCAACTCTTAGAACCTGTGACAGGCTGGATGCTGCAAGAATACTTCCCTTGCAAAAGAATCTATAACTGGGGGAACAGGTTAAAAATTAGGGGTCTCCCATTTCGGTCTGAGGTCAAGACATTCATTTCTGTCAGGAGTCATTAGTGTGTGAAAATCTATTCCCTCCAAGAGCAGCAGAGTCTGTAGCATTGAATATGTCATCATGACCCCAGACCATAACCCTGGAGCACCTATGGACATACTGAAATTTAATTCCAGCGCATGTGTTTTTTAAAGGAGGACTGATATGTTAAAATGACTGCAGAATGCAGCAACTGTCTGGAGCGAAACTCTGAAATACAGCAGGAGTACAAGAATACAAACCACACTGGATAAAAATGAACGTCTACCCTGATCTGTGTCTATTCATGGCCTGACATCTTTATGTGTAGGTTCTGGATCAGTGGTGCTGGAAGAGCACACCAGTTCAGGCAGCATCCAACGAGCAGCGAAATCGACGTTTCAGGCAAAAGCCCTTTATCTTTATGTGCAGATTTACACACTGTGAAGATCACAGCTTTGAGAAAAACCATTGAACAGCTCTGCAATTCAGGTTTCGAAAGGGGAAAGGCACTCGGTTAGTCTTGTGCTGCCATCCAGCTCCTGTGAAAAGGCATCAGGACGAAAGAATTTCAATCGACATGAAAAGTCAAGAATCTTGAAATCAACTGGTCAACTGCCAATATCAACACAACCAGCAACAACCATCATCATAATCACAATGGTCTTCCCCCTACTCTTATCAAACAGCACAGGGAACTACAATGTATATCCTTTCGAGAGTCGATCTTCTTTTGGCTGCTCTTCTTGTCCCTAATTCGTGTGTATTATGTCATGTTATTATTTTGTCATGCACTTACTAACTATTAAGCTCACTCTTTCATTGAAGAAAACAGGCAAGCACACAAAGCCCCCAAACCAGCAGAGTTTGTCTGTCCCATTGTCACTGACCCGGAAGACAAGAGTAGCAGTGGGGATGAAATGGAAGGAGAGTGCAAGGGGCCCAGAACACCCCTAATTAATACAGAATTACTAGCAAACTTCGATTCATTATTCACCTATCTAGGTGCACAACAGTGAGCAGACTTAAAGAGGTAGCTCACTGAATTTAAGAGTATATACTCGAGAGTCAGGCATCCATTTTGCACAGAGCACCGAGGAGAGAATCTAGGGCTGCCCGGAAGTTTTTAAGTGGGTAAGATCCAAACCCAAGGTCCTACACCGTAGGGTCTCTCTCCCACCCACGTACTCTAACCTTACTAAGAGTCTCTAAACTTTGGAAGTTTTCAGGTTTTCTCTTTCTCTTACTTTTCTTCTCTTGCTTATTTAGTCCTGTGTGGGCTTTCAGATTAGCAGGGCATGGCAGATAGGGCAGTTGCATGTTCCTCCTGCACAATGTGGCAGGTGAGAGACACTTCACATGTCTCTGCTGACTACATCTGTGGGAACTCCAGCTCCTCGAAAACCGAGTTAGGGAACTAGAGCTGGAGCTGGATGAACTGCGGATCATCCAGGAGGCTAAGGGAGAAATTGAGAGGATGTACAGTGAGGTGGTCACTCCTCAGACACAGGATAAGGACAGCTGGGTTACAGTCAGGAGGAGGAAAGGGAACCAACAGATAGAGAAGGGATCCCCTGTGGCCGCTCCCCTCAGCAATCAGTATATCATTTTGGATACTGCTGGTAGGGATGGTCTACCAGGGGAATGCCATAGTTGTCAGGTCTCTGGCACTGAGCCTGGCACTGAGGCTCAGAAGGGAAGGAGGGGGAATAGAAAAGCTCTAGTAGTAGGGGACTCAATAGTTAGACGGATTGACAGGAGATTTTGTGGTCAGCAATGGGACTCCCAGAAGCTATGTTGCCTCCCGACGCCAGGGTCTGGAATGTCACCAATCGAGTTTTCAAGGTTCTGAAGGGGGAGGGTGAGTAACCAGAAATCGTGGTACATTTATGCACCAATGATATAGCCAGGAAAGGGATTGAAGATCTGAAAAGTGACTACAGAGAGCTAGGTTGGAAGCTGAAGAGCAGGACGAGTAGAGTAGTAATCTCAGATTTGCTAGAGGTGCCACGAGATAGTGAGGTGAGGAACAGTCAGCGAGTGCAGCTTAACATGTGGCTGCGAGGTTGGTGCAGGAGGGAGGGCTTCAGATACCTAGACCATCGGGATGCTTTCTGTGGAAGGTGGGAACTGTACATGAAGGATGGGTTGCACCTGAACTGGAGGGGCACATGTGTCTGGAATGGAGACTTATCTGTGTGGTTCGGGAGGGTTTAAACTAGTCTGGCAAGGGGGTGGGAATCAGAGCTACATATCTGAGAGGGGGACAGTTGTAACTGGGGCAGTGACAGGACGTAGTGAAATCTATCATGAAGGTTTTTCACGTGATGAAACAAAGGGATTGATTAAAGTGTGTCTGCTTTAACGCAAGGAGTATCAGAAATAAGAGTAATTAACTTAGAGCATGGAGCAGTACTTGGGACTATGATGTTGTGGCCATAATGGAGACCTGGGTTTCACAGGGGCAGGAATGGTTGCTAGATGTTCCAGGGTTTAGAATGTTTAAAAAGAACAGGAAGGATAGAAAAAGAGGACGGGGTGAAGCACTGCTACAGAAACATAAGTTGTTGAAGAAGGTTTGTTAATTGAGTCAGTATGGGTGGAAGTTAGGAACAGCAAAGGAGCAGCCACCTCATTGAGGGTTTTCTACAGGCCCTATAATAGCAGTAGGGAGATAGAAAAACTCACAGGTTGGCAGATTTTGGAAAAATGCACATGTAGCAGGGTTGTTGTTATGGGTGACTTCAACTTTCCCAATATTGACTGGAACCTCTTTCATGCAAATGGCTTGGATGGAGCCGTTTGTGTCAGGTGTGTTCAGGAGGATTTCCTTCCTCATTATGTAGACAGACCGACGAGGGGAGACGCCATTTTGGATTTGGAGCTTGGCAATGCGCCAGGACAGGTGTCAGATCTCATGGTGGAAGAACACTTTGGTGACAGTGACCACAACTGCCTCACATTTACCATAGCCTTGGAGAGGGAAAGGAGCAGTTACCAAGGGAAGATATTAATTGAGAAAAAGGAAATCATGACGCTATCAGACAGGAGTTAGGAAGTACAAATTGGGAGCAATTGTTCCACAGAAAGGGCACAACAGGCATGTGGAGACTGTTTAAGGAGCAGTTGTTGCAAGTGATGCACAAATTTGTTCCTCTGAGACAGGCAAGAAGGGGTAAGGTTAAGGAGCCTTGGATGACAAGAACAGAGGAGCTTCTCTGGTGAGACCACACTTGGAATATTGTATCCAGTTCTGGTTGCCCTATTATAGGAAAGATAGGGAGGATTTGGAGAGGATGCAAAGAAGGTTTACCAGGATGCTGCCTGGACTGGAGGGCTTGTCTTACAAAGAGAAGTTGACTAAGCTCGGACTTTTCTCCCTGGAGAGAAGGAAGAAGAGAAGTGACCTGATCGAGGTATACAAGGTAATGAGAGGCATGGAAAGAGTCAATATCCAGAGATTTTTGGCTTGCATGAGAGGTCATAGTTTTAAGATATTAAGAGGAAGGTTTGGAGGTACGTTATTTACGCAGAGTCGTGAATGCATGGAATGCGCTGCAAGTGGTGGTGGAAGCAGAGTCATTAGGGACATTTAAGTGACTGCTGGACATGCACATGGACAGCAGTGAATTGTGGGGTGCATAGGTTAGGTTATTTTATTTTAGATTAGAAATAATCCTTGGCACAGCATCATGGGCCGAAGGGCCTGTTCAGTGCTGTACTTTTCTATGTTCTATGTTCTATATAGAGATAACCCAGACTGCACCAACCTAGCTTGATATGATATGGATGTGGGAGAGTCTCCTCCCATAAGGCAACATCCCTATTGATGAAAAATCTGGCCCTAGTTCAATGAAGAGATTAACTACGTGCTGGAGCATTATGTAATCAGCCGAGCAGTAGTGGTTCGAGCACCCCAGTTGTGCTCGTACCCAGAGTGGATTCCACATAGTTCTGCACTGACTACTAAAAATTACATGCAATTCCTAATTGATAACCTATCTGAGAGATTGCATGGATAGGGCAGGTAAAGCAGGCTGTATTATCAAAATAGATTTACTCAGGGAGGGTTTCCTTAACTGCCTGAGCAATGGAAATCTCCAGACAGAATATGTGGGTGATGGATCATGTCATTTAGAATCTAAAATGCCCCTGCTAACCTTTCAAAAGGTGTTTTTTTTTAAATTATTCATTCATGGAATGTGGGTATCACTGGCTAGGCCCATCCTTGATTTTTGAGAGGATAGTTAAGAGTCAACTGCATTGTGGTGGGTCTGGAGTCACATGTAGGCCCCACTGGGGAAGAATGGCAGATATCCTTCCTTAAATTACATTAAAAAACCAGATGGGTTTTGACAACAATTGATTGTGGCTACGTTGTCATTAGATTAGATTGCTTTTATTCCAGATTTTGTTTAATTATTAAATTCAAATTTCGCCATCTACCGTGGTGTCCCAGAATGTTAGCCTGAGGTATTAGATGGACGTTACCACTTTGACACTCCCTCCTTCAATGATGAACCAGTTAAAAGTAAGCTTATCTGATTACATAATATACCTTGGTGAGCTCTCAGCGTATGACAACGCCAGAGAAATGCATTTCAAGCAATTAGAAACGCACTTCCAGAAATGCAGTCTGCTGAACTGATGGTCTTTTGGAAAAATAGTGTGTTTGCTAATGACCTAGTGACCTTTCTAGGATATGTAATGGGTCAAGGATGAGTATGGCCCAGAGCTACCAAAGTGGAAGCAGTAGTACAGTTCACCATTCCCAGAAAAATCTGGGAACTCCCAAGGTTCTTGTGAATACATGGTTTCTATTGAAAGGTTGTCTTAAACCTCGGCCTAGTACATTTGCTTCTGACAGACAAGAGTGAAGGGAGATTGAGAATTACTAAACTGCTTCTGAAAAGTTCAAAGCCATTTTAATAAAGGAGCCAGTTCTTTCTGTTCCAAACCTTAATCAACCATATTAAGCAGCCATCAATTTTGAGTGGCATCAGGTTAGAGGCTGTCATCCTTCAGGAAGACAAATCTGGAATATTTCTCTGAAAAGCTAAACAAATATCTGAGACAATACTTCATGGTAGGGAAAA
This sequence comes from Hemiscyllium ocellatum, assembly GCF_020745735.1. NCBI lineage: Eukaryota > Metazoa > Chordata > Chondrichthyes > Orectolobiformes > Hemiscylliidae > Hemiscyllium > Hemiscyllium ocellatum. The sequence goes on along the minus strand of NC_083401.1, from coordinate 150,161,050 downwards.
AATGTTTTTTTATTACTAGCTCTCAAATACTTAGAGATATATGTCTAAAATGTACACAGACCATATTGACAACAATCCTTTAATTTTTATCGAAACTTTTAAACCCAGAATGGCAGGTTATTCCACTGAAGTTTGTTCCCTCAACCATACCACCTAAAAAATCATGGACACTGATTGGAAATCAAATATAATTGCAGGCATCCTGTCCAGAACTTAAAGATTCCTGATTAGAACTGAAAAGATGTCACTGACCAAGATTAGTGTACATGTGTATTTGTTGTTTTATGGGTTTTTTTTTTCCTAATTTTTTTCCCTTTTCTAAGGACTAATTTGATTACTATTTTGTAATATTATAGCAATTTGGTGTGTGGGTAAAGTGGCTTAAACACGGATTATAATTTTGCATCAATTATGGACATACCAAACTTGCAACCCAACATGCATTTTATTTGATCAATCGGATTCCAATTAAATTCAATGTAAATGACTGAGAGGACACTTTGCAATATTACACTTGAAGAGGCTTCAAAAAGAGAATTGCTCCACAAACTGAATTGTAATCTCCTGCTAGTATCTCAGACTTTGAACATCATGGTAAAGAAAAAGTAGAAGTCAGGGTGAGAGACATGTTTTAGTGTTCCTCTTTCAAGATTATACAAGGACAGGCATTAAACGTGAGCTACAGCCCTGGTCTATGTGCATGTTAGTGGATTGACGTCCTAGCGCGTGCTCTGAAGATCACCCAGCTTTGAGAATATCCATTAAACAGCTCTGTTACTCAGGAAATGAAAAGGAAAAGACACCCTATCACTTAGAGTGCCACCAGCCAGCCCTTGTGAAGAGCAACCAGTATAAAAATTTTAATCAAGCTGCAATACCAAGAATCAAAATTGACTGTTCAGTCCCCAGCACTAATGCTACAAGCAATAGCCATTTCAATGGCCACAACATTCTTGCAACTACTCTTCACAAAATGACTCAGTCTCAGAATAGTGTTTTCTTTTAAACCCTGTGAATATTCACTGGGTGGGCAATATTAAACAGAATGCTGCCAAATGGGACAATCCCAATCAATATGACCTCAAAATTCTTGACAAAGAGTGAGAGATAATTTAAAAAAACGAAATCCAGACCAAAGTAGCAAGGTTCTCACATGCTTCATCGACACCTCACACTGTTGACAAAAATAATACAGAACGTGATTCATGCTCTGGCTTGTTGGAAAATTCCAACAATAAGACAATGGTGAAACTCAGAAGGTCAAAGAAGATGTATTGTCAGGAAGACAGGCAGACACTAATTTAAATAAACTTCAATTTGCAAGGTGCTAATGCATGTGCAATTCTTCAAACAATGATATTGCATAGTGTTATATTTCTGGCACATCACAATAAACCAATGTAACAATGTAAATTCATTCAGGTTAGTGATAGTTTAGGATAGATGCATAGCTCAGTGAGATCTCTTCAATATGAGAATGTCGGAAGAGGAGTAGACCATTCAGTGCATCAAGCCTGCCCTACCATCCGACATGATTGTGGCTGATCAAACAATTCAGTACGATTTATCCATCCCATCTCCGCCACCCTGTAGACCGTGGATAATCAGAAATTTCTCAATCTCTACCTTAATAATACTGAGACACTGTTCCAGCACAACCTTCTGTGGTAGAGAATTCAAAAGGTTCACAACTTTCTGAACAGACCATTTCTCCGCATTGAGGAATTCCATCCCTCTTGCTTTCAAATTGGACGTCCCGGTCCTGCAGTCCCCAGCTAGGGGAAACATCTTACCTCATCCACTCTGTCTATTCTATCAAAGTATTTTGTAAGCTTCAATGAGATCCCTCTCATTCTTTGAAACTGTAACAGGCCCAATTTGCCTAATTTCTCTTGATCGAATAGTCCCATCATCTCAGGAACACCTGATGAATATTTCTAGCACTTTCTCTATGGCAATAATATAGAAAACAAAATTGCACAATGTATTCACGGTGTAGTCTAACCAAGCTCCTAAACAACTGAAGCAAGATTTCATTACTCCTGTACTCAAATCCTCTTGCAACAAACCTAACATTCCATTATATATTTACTTATTGTCACATATATTTTGTTGCAAAAGTCAGTGAAAAGCATTGTACAGTGTCACCACTCTCTGGCACCATCTTAATACACAGGAAGATAAAGTAAAATATAGAACACAAAGGCAGAAAAATAAAGAAATAAAGAAATAATGTTCAACTTTACAGTTCTTCTTGTTAAGTGTTCCTCCATGGGCCATGGACCTGGTAGCCAGGCATGAACCCCCTTTGTACTGCCCTAATATCATTCTAACAAGAATAGCCATTCTTTGGTGCCATCTCATCTCCACTGACACCCTGACCACTATGAGTCTTCACTGGACCTTGCCAATGCAGCCGAAACTGATGACACGGGGTACCACACTGTCTCAAACTCGTCCCCACAGCCACCACCAGTCTGCTTTGGGCCCATCTCATCATCAAACAACAGCCTCACACTGGGCCTAAACCCATCTCCACCACTACCTCCACGTATCTGCGTTAGGCACAGACCCTGCTGTCTGTTAACCTGTTGTCTTCTAGGTTGATGTCATCGGCATTCTCTTAATGCTATTTGAATATCTAATTAATTTTAGATAGCTGACATAAAATGTCGAGACTAAATGCTTTGGGCTTCCAATATTATATCCCCAGTTTAAAGTGATCTTTCCTCTGTCTGGCAATGTTGGCGCTAAGACCATGAGCGTTGTCAGGAAAGTCAAATCAGAATAATGGATTGAGCTGGAGAAATTCAGGAAGGAATTTAAACAAGAGAAAATACCACCTGGAGGAATCAAATGGAGGTTGGAAAGCAATATATCTTTTCCTGGTTATAAAAGTGGTAATGATGCTCCTCATGCATGTGGAATTCCATGATTGTAACCCGAAGGAAATGAAGAAATATGTTTAAGTCAGAATGAGGTTGAAGGGTGTTTCACGATGGCAGCAACTTGCTACTCATGTATTTCTCAATAGGAGACATTGAAGGTGAGAGAGGTGAAAGGTAAATTGGTGAGTTACTCTTGTTGTTCATGTCGATCATACATATCACAGTTGGAATAAACTGGTAGTGAAAGGGGTGAAAACTGAGATTACATATCGAAATAACAATGCTGTTGTGGATGGTGCTGAACTTGTGGAGTGTCGTCTGTGAGATGATTAGATGACTTACAGATTAGATGACTTACAGTGTGGAAACAGGCCCTTCGGCCCATCAAGTCCACACCGACCCGCTGAAGCGCAACCCACCCATACCCCTACATTTACCCCTCACCTAACACTACGAGCAATTTAGCATGGCCAATTCACCTAACCCGTACATCTTTGGACTGTGGGAGGAAACCGGAGCACCCGGAGGAAACCCACGCAGACATGGGGAGAACGTGCAAACTCCACACAGTCAGTCGCCTGAGTCGGGAATTGAACCCAGGTCTCTGGTGCTGTGAGGCAGCAGTGCTAACCACTGTGCCACCGTGCCGCCCTTCAAGTGGTGAATAATTCACTACAGTCTTGACTGGAAGACTGTACAGTGGAGGCATTCATCATAACTTATCCTATCTCTGCCCTGTTTCTGGAACTACTGATCCATCGATTGATCCATTGATATTTCTGGTTGATGATAAGATCGTGGACATTAATGATGGAGGACTTGGTAATGTTAGTGTCATTGAAAGTCAAGGAGAGAAAGCTGAAATTTATGATGGAACGTATAAGTATTCCCTCTTACTTAAGATGGTCATTACCTGAAGTCGTGTTCAACTAGATAACTGAGATAATGCTTTCACAAGACAGGCAATAGTCTTGTGGCATCATCATGGACTATTGACCCAGAGACCCAGGTAATGTTTTGGGGATCTGAGTTCAAACCCGTCATGACAGATGGTGGAATTGAATTCAATAAAATAAAATCTGGAATTAAAAGTCCAATTCTGACCATGAATCAATTGTTGGAGCAAAAACTAAATTTGGTTCACTTCCCTTAAGGGAAGAAAATTGCTATCCTTACCTGGTTTACATGTGACACCAGACCCACAGCAATGTGATTGACCCTTCACTGTCCTCTGGACAATTAGGGATGGGCAATAAATGCTGGCCTAGCCAGTGACACCCACAGTGTATAAAAAAGAAATTTGCTGAAAATGATGGAGAAATGCAATGGTTACACTCTATTCTTCTTGGAAGGATTATAAACAACTACCAAAGACTAATGTTCCAGTTAAGTTGTGTGCATACATATTCAGGAGAAAGTGAGGACTGCAGATGCTGGAGATCAGAGCTGAAAATGTGTTGCTGCAAAAGCGCAGCAGGTCAAGCAGCATCCAAGGAGTAGGAGAGTCGACGTTTTGGGCACGAGCCCTTCTTCAGGAATGAATGATGCCCAAAATGTTGATTCTCCTGCTCTTTGGATGCTGCCTGACCTGCTGCACTTTTCCAGCAACACATTTTCAGCTCTGATCTCCAGCATCTGCAGTCCTCACTTTCTCCTAGAAGATTTTAACCTACTGCGAATCCTCTTGCAAGGATGCCTTCCTTAAGAAGCTCTCTTCCTCCCTCTACGATTCCTGAAGAAGGGCTCATGCCCAAAACGTCGACTCTCCTGCTCCTTGGATGCTGCCTGACCTGCTGCGCTTTTCCAGCAATACGTTTTCAGCTGCATGCATATTCATGCAGAAATCGTCAAAGCACCTTGCAGAGAACAAAAGAGGCAAAGCAAAGAGAAATTGAAGGGAGCATAATCTAAGACGACTGCAATCCTGAATCGTTTTCTCAAGTAAGGGGTTGTTTGCCAGGCAGTGTGAATTCCAGGCAGAATCACTGATGCTAAGATGGATCCTGCCATTGCTGAGGAACTGGAGCAGAAAATGCCTGAAGGTGGAGAATGCACATAGCTCTGTTGACTCTGGGAAAGACTGAAGACAACAAAGGTAACGTCTGGGAGCCAATTTTCTGTGTGAAGGGAACAGAACAGAGACATTATAATCGAAAATGTTGGTCTGCAGATGCAACAGATAACCAGGAAGGCAAATGGAATTTTGTCCTTCATTGCTAAAGGGTTTGAGTTTAAAAGCAGGCAGGATATGTTGCAGCTGTACAGGGTGCTGGTGAGGCTACACCTGGAGTACTGTGTGCAGTTTTGATTTTCTTACTTGAGAAAGGATGTACTGGCACTGGAGAGGGTGCAGAGGAGTTCACAAAGTTGATCCCAGAGTTGAGGGGGTTGACTTATGAGGAGATTGGGATTATACTCATTGGAATTTAGAAGAATGAATGGGGATCATATAGAAACATAAAATCATGAAGGGAGTCGATAAGGTAGAAGTAGAGAGAATGTTTCCACTAGTGGGTGAAATGAGCACAAGAGGGCAAAGATTTAGGACTGAATTGAGAAGGAATTTCTTTGCCCAAGGATTGTGAATCTATGAAATTCCATGCCGAGTGAAGTAGTTGAGACTTCCTCACTGAATGTTTTTGAATTAAAATAGATATTTCTTGAACAGTAAATGAATTAAGGGTTATAGCAAGAGAGTGGATAAGTGAAGCTGAGGCCACAAAAAGATCAGCCATGATCTTATTGACTGGTGCAGCAGGCTCGAAGGGCTAGATGGCCTATTCCTGCTCCTACTCCTATTTCTTACGTTCTTATGAGACTTTCCTTTCTGACTCAGGTACCAGTGAAAATGCAGCTAGTTTGGAGTTCCTATCTGACTAACTGATGTGCTAATAGCTTGAACAAGTTACAAGGATTGGACTCAGTAAAAAATTTTAGTGGGCTCCCGGCTGACTTCTCATGTGTGCTTGACACCTTAACTATTAGCAGGAAATTCTTGGTGCAACAGAGAGCTGTCACTTTGGTGAAAAAAGAAGGATTAGTGTCTAATTAAGTGCAAAAATTCCAGTGATGAAGTCTTGGCAATCCACCTTCCTTTCGTTGATTCAGTTTGATTGTTAAACTTTTGCTAATGTTGCACTGAATGTTCAGAATTGCTAAGGAAGTGGTTTTGGAGCCATTGCATGTAGCTAATGACATCTCGGCATCATTATCACCGATCATAAATATACATACCCATAGTTGGATGGACGTTTGTGGCATCTAGCAGAAATGGTTACTTGACATGGAAAACTGCACCCATCTCCTATTCCATTGACAGCGACACAGTGCTCAAGCATTGACTTGATTCAATGTTTTTTTCCTGTGGTTTCAACTTCCTCTGTGACCAAACATTTGGTCACCTGATCTAATGGGGCAAACATTTTGATTTGGATCAGAATTTTTACTCCCAATCCAGATTCATTCAAACCTATCTTTATTGAACTTGCAGGGAACTGGTAAAAATGATCCCGGGAATCTCTGAAGACAGGAGTGAAGGTGATTCATGTGAAAACCAAACTCACTTTCTCAGATGCCATGTTCTGTGCTTTAAAGATCTTACAAACACTTTGAAATTGAGTCATAGCCTGGGAGAAGGTAAGCTTGTAAGGTCAGGGCAGTGATGGGGTTCCAGGTTGATGAGAGGATCAAGAAAACATATAGGTGAGGGGAGTAGGCTGCCAGTGGGCGAGATTTTGGAGGGGCAGATGAGTGAAGGGAGTAGCTTGCCGGGTGGGTGATAATTTAGGGCTCAAGAAAGTAGATACAGCAGCTCAGAGCGGTCTGGGTGGGGGGAATGTTAGGCACTGTTGGGCAGCTCTAATCAAGGATTGGCAGTGTTGGGTTGAGGAGCCTCAGGTCATTAGATGGAGGGGTATCAGATCAGTGGGTTCACTTCAGGGTGTGTCTGGTATTGAGGGTGTACTTGGAGTTGAGGGGTGTGTCAGTGACAAGTCAGAGGGTCTGTTTAATAGCTATCCTGGAGTTACAGCAGGCTTTGATCCTCTACACAACAAAACTAATTTGCCAAACCATCTATTCAACCAAACTTTGTCACTATATCTAAATTCTCCTTTCATATCATTCTTACACCTTGCTTCCATTTGGAAAAGCTGAACATCTGTCAGAGCAATATTGTTAAAAACAATTATTAAAGATGTCATAACAGGGCACTTGGATAAATTCATGGTAATCAGGCAGAGTCAATGTGGTTTTGTCAAAGGGAAACTGTGTTTAACTAATTTTTATAGTTTCTTGAAGAAGTAACTAGTGCAATAGATAAAGGAGAACTATTGGATGCATTTTATTTCGATGTTCAGAATGAATTTGATAATGCACCATTTCAATGGTTATTGTGGAATGTATAGCCCAAGTAACTATAGGCCAGTGAGTCTGACGTCTGTGGTGGGCAAAGTCTTAGAGAGAATTGTAAGGGATAAGATTTATGAACATCTGGATAGGAATAACGTGATCAAGGATAGTCAGCATGGTTTTGTGAAGGGCAGGTCGTGCCTCACAAACCTTATTGAGTTCTTTGAGCAGGTGACTAAGGAGGTGGACGAGGGTAAAGCAGTAGATGTTGTGTATATGGATTTTAGTAAGGCGTTTGATAAGGTACCCCATGGTAGGCTAATGCAAAAACTACGGAGGTATGGCATTGAGGGTGCATTAGAGGTTTGGATTAGAAATTGGCTGGCTGGAAGGAGACAGAGGGTAGTAGTTGATGGTATAAGGTCATCTTGGAGTGCAGTTACTAGCGGTGTACCTCAAGGATCTGTTTTGGGACCATTGCTTTTTGTTATCTTTATAAATGATCTAGAGGAGGGGCTTGAAAGCTGGGTGAGTAAGTTTGCGGATGACACAAAAGTCGGTGGAGTTGTGGATAGTGAGGAAGGATGTGGCAGGTTACAGCGGGATATAGACAAGTTGCAAAGCTGGGCAGAAAGGTGGCAAATGGAATTCAATGTAGCTAAGTGTGAAGTCATTCACTTTGGTAGGAGTAACAAGAAGATGGATTACTGGGCTAATGGTAGGCTACTTGGTAGTGTGGATGAGCAGAGGGATCTTGGTGTCCATGTACACAGATCTCTGAAAGTTGCCACCCAGGTAAATAGTGCTGTGAGGAAGGCATATGGTGTACTGGGCTTTATTGGCAGAGGAATTGAGTTCCGGAGTCCTGAGGTCATGTTGCAGTTGTATAAGACTCTGGTGCGGCCTCATCTGGAATATTGTGTGCAGTTTTGGTCGCCATACTATAGGAAGGATGTGGAGGCATTGGAACGAGTGCAGAGGAGGTTTACCAGGATGTTGCCTGGTATGATAGGAAAATCGTATGAGGAAAGACTGAGGCACTTGGGGCTGTTCTCATTGAAGAAAAGAAGGTTTAGGGGAGATTTGATAGAGGTGTACAAGATGATTAGGGGTTTAGATAGGGTAGACACTGAGAACCTTTTACCGCTAATGGAGTCAGCTGTTACAAGGGGACACAGCTTTAAATTAAGGGGTGGAAGGTATAGGACAGATGTTAGGGGTAGATTCTTTACACAGCGGGTTGTGAGTTCATGGAATGCCCTGCCAGTAGCAGTGGTGAACTCTCCCTCTTTATGGTCATTTAAGCGGGCATTGGATAGGCATTTGGAAGTTATTGGGCTAGTGTAGGTTAGGTAGGATTCGGTCGGCGCAACATTGAGGGCCGAAGGGCCTGTACTGCGCTGTATTTTTCTATGTTCTATGTTCTAAAAGCTCACATTGTTGAGGGTAACATTCCGCATGTTCAGAAGACTGGCTGGCAGGATGTTACACATTGACTGCCACAGGGGTTGGTACTGGGACCTCCACTCTGAACAATTTTCATAAATGTTTGGACAAAGGAACCAAAGGTATGATTGCAAACATTGTTAGTGACTTGAAGGTAAGTAGGAAAGTATGTGTGATAAGAACAGAAGAAGGCTACAAAGGAAAGTAGGTAGGTCCAGGGGGTTGATGAAGATCTGGAAGGTTGCAACTTTGGGAAAGATGTGGGAAATAAGTTTACTCATTTTGGCAGGAAAAATGCAGAGACACGTATTATGTGAACAGTGAGAGATTGCAGAGTCATGAAATGCTGAGGGATCTGGGTGTCCTTGTGCACATATCATAGAAGTTTAGTATGCACGGACAACAAATAATCATGGAAGCAGATAAAATGCTATTGTCTATTGCAAAGGAAATTGAATGTTAAAGTAGGGAGGTTTTGCTTCAGTTATAAAGGAACTTGCTGAGACAGCATCTGGAGCACTGCTTACTGTATTTAAGGAAGGATGTAAGTGTGTTGAAAGCACACTTTATTTACTAGAATAATACCTGATATGGGTGGATTTTCTTATATGGAAAATTTGGACACACCAGGCTTGTGGATGCTGGGCGAGAGTAGAATGTATCTATACAATCTTCCTAAGGTCCTAGTATTTACGCCTGACCAAATGTATCTACACTTATTGCGATAATTCATTATCTCTGAACAGTGCTTCTTCTGCACATAGTTTACTGTGGTATATCTTCTAATAATAATCATTAAATGAGGCCAAGATTAAGCAACAACCGAGAACTGGCGACAGCCAACTACGTCAAACAATCTTTAACACGTACAATTACTGATAGAGGTGACTAATATTACAAGATACCAGCAACAGTCATTTAGCAAAATAACACACTAGTTTTTGCTTCTTTTCTTGAGTATGTTTGATCCAAGCATTGACCTGTATAGATCAAATTGGAATGCCAGGCATCGCATCAGCCAGTTGAATTTTTCATAGCATGATTCACTGCCAATTTGTTGTGCTCAGTACATGCAGTGAAAGCAGCTACAAGAGCTATATCCATGAGGAAAGACATACAGGTAGCAGCTCACAGTGTAGCCTGTCTCCAGGAACGTCAGTTAGGACCTAGTAATGCTGCTGGAAGCAACTTGATTTCTCCTACTTTGTTACTGAACAAGTAGTTTCAAATGACACAGCAACAATACCAATAGTCCCTGCTGACAATCAATGAGTGTTGAACTGAAAATAACAGTGTCTAGGGCTGCTTGGTTTATCAATATAAAGTTAGTGTTGCAGTTTTGTCCTGAATGTTCCGTGGCCATTGTATTTTGTGCAGTATCTGGTACAAAATAACTGAAGGCTTCCTAATTTTCACCATCAGAATGAAACTCTTGTTTAAATAATAATAAATTCAATCCTACTTATTGCCCTACAATGCTTCATGCACGTGTGGCCTCTGTGCTTATTAGATTTGTATTAGATACCCTACTGTGTGGAAACAGGCCCTTCAGCCCAACAAGTCCCTCCAACCCTCCAAAGAGCAACCCACCCAGACCTATTTCCCTCTAACTAATGCACCTAACACTATAGGCAATTTAGCATGGCCAATTCACCTGACCGGCACATCGTTGGATTGTGGGAGGAAACCGGAGCACCCGGAAGAAACCCACGCAGATACAGGGAGAACGTGCAAACTCCACACAGACTGTTGCCCGAGGCTGGAATCAAACCCGGGTCCCTGGCACTGTGAGGCTGTAGTACTAACTACTGAGCCACTGTGCTGCCCTTATCCTGCCCTCTTGATGACAGTGCATGTTTTATATGCACGGCAGGAAAATCTAATGCATCTTCCAGGCCCCTTACCAATGGGACACAAATTGAAGTGGCCCACAGCTGGGTGTCAGTAAATGGCTTTCGGGATTAGGGTTGCCTTGTGTTAGATTTTGTGGGAAACCTGCAAATATTTGCTCTAAATCCCTATAGCAGTGGCCGGTTGATGTGGTATGCTTTCAGGCACATATTCTATCATTTGAAGTGGGTAAGCTGGATGCAGTACTGACCTGATTATTGTCATTTGTACCTCCCCTCGTATGCTCTTGCTGTCAAACCATTTCTTTACTATGTCAGGTTACTCAGAAGGTTTGACATCTGGTTGCTTTGAGCTTTGCAAAAACCTTCGAAATCACATCTAATCCTCCAGCAATTGAAGTCAGATTGAGGCCAAAGTACAGCTTTCTGTAAGGTATAGCAAATATAATTTAGATCATGCAATTTTATTAACTGGAAAGTTGACGTATTCTGGTGGTTATAAAGAATCAAAGCATAAAGATGAGCTTTTATAACTTGCAGCGCCATTTCTGCTCAAACATACAAGAATTTGGTGCTGTATATTTGACCACAGCATATTCTGCAATAGTGTACAAAGTATAGATCTGTGGATAGAAATTGATACACTTTAATCCAATGTATGAGCATAAAATGAATACAGGACATACCAGTTTAGTAGTGGAGGTGCTTCTATCAAACCTGCATTGGCCCTCCTGTTGAAGTTGTGTGTCTCTGTCTAATTTCTCAACCTGGAAGAGACAAAAAGTATGCCTTTAACTATATGAACTGGGTGCTTAATGCCCATTGACAAACATCTTTTCTGGGTCCAAGACTTGACATGAAAATGCCTCCAGACCAAAACTTGCCTCAACAATTTAAATTATTCAAAACTTTTCCTCAGGCCTCTAAACATTTGAGGGCAACTGATATAAAAATGCTTCTTGTTTAACTTACACAATTCAAGCTATTTGCATGAACCATGATTTTCTTTTAACTTACAAGCTTTTCAATACCAATGCGATATCTCACTGTGTAAGAATCTATAATATTGAAATGCAGTACGGCTGTGACCACATATTAGAAGTAAATTGCACTCCCAGCATGTTGCCTTGCCCACTAGAGAGTAAAATAGCAAATCAAACCGACCAGAAATTATGGAGGCCCATTCCCGAATTCCAGAAATGCATTCCCAGCTGGTGAAACTCTGCACTGGGAGCACAATTCTGTGCAATCATGTTAATTATGGACGTTGGCTTCAATTCACATTTCGTCAGTCTTCAAGTTCGAGAAAGTGATTGCTCCAGGCATGACAATCAGAGAGAAATCTAAGAAGCGGAGCATGAACAAACAGAGAATGTCAGAGAAACCCAGCAGGTCTGGCAGCATCTGTGGAGTTGGCGATCACGTTTCAGATCTGGCATGACTTTACTTCAGGACTCTTCAGAAGCGGCGAGAGGGTTTTGTGACCATCAACATGTTACCTCTGTGATTGATCTTACGACTGTTGTTTTCAGAGCATGAAATTTTCCATCAAGAATTACTCAGCTGGTGAAAAGACCGAAAGCAAAGGCATTTAGCAGTGAGCACAAAACCTTCATTACACTTTGGCACGGTAAAGCTGAAAAACCACACGGGTCACACAAAATAGCCTTTCCCTTTCAGAGCTGGTCAAACCGCTGTACATTTTCAGTACTTCAAGCTTTATTTTAAATTTAAACTAATCTCCAACTTGTCTTCAGCTCTCTAAACCAACCTGACTGCATTCAAATTCTCGTGGCATTATTTGAGTGGCATCATAAAAAGTTGCAATTGTTTGCTAACGCAGTGTAATATCCCTCTAATTAAAATCCTGGAACAATCTTCCACACAATCACTTTAGCTCTACCTTGCTTTTCTACTGCAATGATTAATATCGTTCTCTGATGTTTAAGAACATAACCCATTTGTTAAAAAAAATGATGCATTTCTTCTCAAACAAAATCCCCTATCAGTGTTTTTTTCGGTGGAGCCCTGTTTGTTCATTTAAAGCAAAAATTGTAATAAAGCTGATTCATTCGAATTCCCTCCCTATGGAAGACATGATGATCTCAATGAAAACTTCAGAATAAGAAATCGCAGAGTGAAAGGATGTGTTGATTAGACATTGAAGTGTGTTCTGCAGGGACTTTGAATGGGGATTTATTTTCTCTTTTAACACTGATATGTCACTTGGAGCTCTCTTCACCACTGTCAGTCAACTGCCTCGTTCAAATATTGGCAACAAGCACAGTTTCCGTGGTTGTACTAAAATTATTCACTTGAGACTAGTGGCTGCAAGAGCCATCTGTACTCCCTTACTTACACTCCAAAATGTCACAAAGACATGTCCAAGCTGCCACTGTCAGTTACTGTTCAAACTTTCTCTTTAGGCTTAACATTGCACTCATAATAATTATATCATCCAACTTTTATTCCTGTGACTAAAACATGAAAGTTAGTGTAACAAAAACACTGGGGTCCTGATGTTTATTTGGGGACAGGTTTAGAATTAGAATTGGACTTTATTGTCACATATACTTAAGTACAAAATACATGAGTACAGTGAAACATGTACAAAAACCGAAGTACCTAGGTACAAATCTTAGGATCTAAAATAGATAAGGTACAAAAATAGAGAAATAAACAGAAAAGCTAAAAGTTCTACATTACAGGTTTGTAATGAAGCAGGGATGCTCTACTGTCTTCTGAGAAACCTGGAAGTATCTTCAGTAGTTCTGGCCCTGAATTCTGAGTTTGACATGATTGGGTGAGAAAGCAGCATGATAAAACCTCATATAATGCAAATCACAATGCAATCTGAAAATGGGTTTGAATCAGCTTGGGGGAGCTGAAGGAAAAGGAAGGAAACTCAAGATGGAATCGCATTGTTGATTGACTCTCTCTGCTTGAAGGATGCTTTATTTGATGTGTTGCTAGGGAGATGTGGGGTAGGGGCTTGGACTCTTCACCAGTGGCAAGAGGCCTGAAACTATTACTAAGAAGATATGGATAAAAGTGGACCAAAAGGTCAGTAACAGTTACGTTAGAATAGTGCTTTATGATGGAATCAAATGAGAAAAGGTGACTGTGGTTAGACATTCACCTATATCCTGTTGTGCTCAACAGCTACTCCTTCACTCTGCCTTCTCAAGCCTGCGGCCTCATATTCACTTACCTTGAACACAATTCCTCAAATCTGCCATCTATCCTTCTATTACTGCCCTCACCCACCTCCATATGGAATTTGAAATTTCTATTTGATCGTAAAGTTCACCAAAGGCTCTCCAGCCATTTGTCCCATGTTGCAGGAGAGTAAAAAACATGATGAATTGGGATTATGAAGGCCACAGTTGGAGAGGGGAAGGCACTAGAGATCAGTGACACTTTGTTATCTTTGTCCATTGGAGATGGGGGAGGGGGGGTGGGAACCAATGACATATCAACAATTCACATGTCACACAACACACAATTATATTGACTTGATTTCTACATGGAGTGAAATATGATCACTTTCATTATCATCTTAATTTGTCAGTGTTTATTTACAGATTCATATCCAGCATCTCCACCAGAGCAATGACACATGTATCAGGAGTCAGTAATGCTAACTCCTCCTCAGATGAACTGAGACCACATCTGGAGGACCATGCATAGTATCGGTCACCTTATTTATGGGAAGATGCAAATGCATTGGAAGCAGTTCAGAAAACGTTGACTTGATGCATAACTAAAAGGGGAAAGTTATCTTCTCAGGAAAGGTTGGACAGGTTAGGCTTGTATCTGATGCAGTTTAAAACCGTAAACTGTAAATTCTTTGGGGCCTTGACAAGGTAGATGAGGAAAGAATATTTCCTCTTAAAGGAGATTCAAGTACTAGGGGTCACTGAATATAAATAAGGAGTCAGCATTTAAAACGGACTCTACGAATTTCTTTTTCCTCATAGGATCAAAAGACCTTGAGAGCACAAGATATAGGAGCAGAATTAGGCCTCCACCCCAGTGGGTCTGCCCCACCATTTAATTATTGTTGATACGTTTCTCAAACCTCATTCTCCTGCCTTCTCCTTGTAATCTTTGATCCCCTTCAATTCAAGAACCTATCTGTCTCTGTCTTAAATACAGTCAATGACTTGGCCTCCACAACCCTCTACACCAATGAGTTCCACAGATTCACCACCCTCTGGCTGAAGAAACTCCCCCTCATCTCAGTTCTAACGGATCATCCCTTCATTCTGACACTCTGCCCTCAGGTCGTAGTCTCTCCTACTAGTAGAAACATCTTCTCCACGTCCACTGTATCCAGGCCTCTCAGTATTCTGTAAGTTTCAATGAGATCCTCCTCATCCTTTTAAACTCCATTGAATACAGACCCAGCATCTTCAACCACTCCTCTTATGACAAGCCCGAGTAAAAAGTGAGGTCTGCAGATGCTGGAGATCAGAGCTGAAAATTTGTTGCTGGTTAAAGCACAGCAGGTCAGGCAGCATCCAAGGAACAGGCTCAGATCTGAGCCTGCCTGGCACCCTCTCCTCATTCCTGATGAAGGGCTCTGGCCCAAAACGTCGAATTTCCTGTTCCTTGGATGCTGCCTGACCTGCTGTGCTTTAACCAGCAACAAATTTTCAGCTCTTATGACAAGCCCATCAACCTTGGGATCTTGTAAACCTCCTCCTGATGAAAGCTCCCGACCAGAAACATCAACTCCTCTTCTCCTCTGATGCTGCTGGACCTGCTGTGTTTTTTCCAGCACCACACTTTATCAACTCTGACTTTCCAGCATCTGCAGTCCTCACTATCTCCGACCTCCTCTGGACACCTTTCAATGCCAGCACATCCTTCCTCAGATATGGGGTTCAAAGCTGCTCAAAATATTCTAAATGGGGTCTCATCAGAACCTTATATAGCCTCACCAGTACATATCTCATCTTGTAACTCAGGTCTCTCAAAACATATAACAACACATTGTTGGCCTTCTGAATTGCCAACTGAATTTACATAATAACCTTAAGAGAATCCTGAATTAAGATTCCCGAGTCCCTTTGTGCTTCAGATTTCAGAAGCCTTTCCCCTAATAGAAAATAGTCTAAGCCTCTATTCTTCTTACTAAAATGCATAATCTCACATACTTACATATTGTATTCTATCTGCCACATTTTTGCCCACTCTCCAAGCCTGCCCAAGTCCTTGTGTAGCCTTCCTATTTCTTCAATACTATCTGTTCCTTCACCTATCTTTATGTCATCTGCAAACCGAACAACAACGCCCTCCGTTTCTTCCTCCAGATTGTTAATGTATAACACAAACAGTTGTGGTCCCAATACCAAATCCTGAAGAACTCCACTAGTCAAGCTGCCAATCCCCAATCATGCCATTACCTTGCCCCTAACAACATGGACTCTGTCTTATTTAGGCATCTTATCAGTAGCCTACTGGAAATCCAAAAAGATCACATCTATGGCTCAGCCTTGTCTAATTTGACCATAGAGGAGAAAGTGACGACTGCAGAAGCTGGAGATCAGAGCTGAAAATGTGTTGCTGGAAAAGCGCAGCAGGTCAGGCAGCATCCAAGGAGCAGGAGAATCGACGTTTCGGGCCAGAGCCCTTCTTCAGGAATGAGGAAATTGTCCAGCAGGCTAAGATAAAAGGTAGGGAGGAGGGGCTTGGGGGAGGGGTGTTGGAGATGCGATAGGTGGAAGGAGGTCAAGGTGAGGATGATAGGCCGAAGTGGGGTGGGGGCGGAGAGGTCAGGAAGAAGATTGCAGGTTAGGAAGGAGGTGCTGAGTTCGAGGGATTTGACTGAGACAAGGTGGGGGGAGGGGAAATGAGGAAACTGGAGAAATCGGAGTTCATCCCTTGTGGTTGGAGGGTTCCTAGGTGGAAGATGAGGCGCTCTTCCTCCAACCGTCATGTTGCTATGGTCTGGCGATGGAGGAGTCCAAGGACCTGCATGTCCTTGGTGGAGTGGGAGGGGGAGTTGAAGTGTTGAGCCACGGGGTGGTTGAGTTGGTTGGTCCGGGTGTCCCAGAGGTGTTCTCTGAAACGTTCTGCAAGTAGGCGGCCTGTCTCCCCAATATAGAGGAGGCAACATCAGGTGCAGCGGATGCAATAAATGATGTGTGTGAAGGTGCAGATGAATTTGTGGTGAATATGGAAGGATCCCTTGGGGTTTTGGAGAGAAGTAAGGGAGGAGGTGTGGGCACAAGTTTTGCATTTCTTGCGGTTGCAGGAAAAGGTGCCGGGAGTGGAGGTTGGGTTGGTGGGGAGTGTGGACTTGACAAGGGAGTCACGGAGGGAGTGGTCTTTTCGGAACGCTGATAGGGGCGGGGAGGGAAATATATCCCTGGTGGTGGGGTCCATTTGGAGGTGGTGGAAATGACGACGGATGATACGCTGCATATGGAGGTTGGTGGGGTGGTAGGTGAGAACCACTGATGTTCTGTCCTGGTGGCGGTTGGAGGGGCGGGGCTCAAGGGCGGAGGAGCAGGAAGTGGAGGAGATGCGGTGGAGGGCATCATCGATCACATCTAGGGGGAAATTGCGGTCTTTGAAGAAGGAGGCCAGCTGGGTTGTACGATATTGGAACTGGTCCTCCTGGGAGCAGATGCGGTGGAGACGAAGGAATTGGGAATATGAGATGGCGTTTTTACAGGGGGCAGGGTGGGAGGAGGTGTAGTCTAGGTAGCTGTGGGAGTCAGTCGGTTTATAGTAAATGTCCGTGTTGATTCGGTCACCCGAGATAGAAATGGAAAGGTCTAGGAAGGGGAGGGAGGAGTCTGAGACAGTCCAGATGAATTTGAGGTCGGGATGGAAGGTGTTAGTAAAGTGGATGAACTGTTCAACCTCCTCGTGGGAGGACGAGGCAGCGCCAATACAGTCATCGATGTAGCGGAGGAAAAGGTGGGGGGTGGTGCCAGTGTAGCTGCGGAAGATGGACTGTTGACCTTTCCATTTCTACCACAGCTACCTACACTGCAGATCTTGAATAAGTACCAAAAAGAATAAAAAAAGACTAATGAATGCTGACCTTCATATCTAGGTAAGAATACATTTTTTTGCAAGGTTTGTGAAGGTTTGTAGCTCAGGTTGAGGTTTAGGGTGTAAGTTTGCTCGCTGAGCTGTAGGTTTGATATCCAGACGTTTCATTACCTGGCTAGGTAACATCATCAGTGGTGACCTCCAAGTGAAGCGAAGCTGTTGTCTCCTGCTTTCTATTTATCTGCTTGTCCTGGATGGGGTTCCTGGGGTTTGTAGTGATGTCATTTCCTGTTCGTTTTCTGGGTGGGGTTGATAGATGGCATCTAGATCTATGTGTTTGTTTATGGCATTGTGGTTGGAGTGCCAGGCCTCCAGGAATTCTCTGGCATGTCTTTGCTTAGCCTGTCCCAGGATAGATGTGTTGTCCCAGTTGAAATGGTGTTTTTTTTCATCCGTGTGTAGGGCTATGAGAGAGAGAGGGTCGTGTCTTTTAGTTGCAAATGTGTTGCTGGTCAAAGCACAGCAGGCCAGGCAGCATCTCAGGAATAGAGAATTCGACGTTTCGAGCATAAGCCCTTCATCAGGAATAAGAGAGAGTAGCCAAGCAGGCTAAGATAAAAGGTAAGGAGGAGGGACTAGGGGGAGGGGCGATGGAGGTGGGATAGGTGGAAGGAGGTCAAGGTGAGGGTGATAGGCCAGAGTGGGGTGGGGGCGGAGAGGTCAGGAAGAGGATTGCAGGTTAGGAGGGCGGTGCTGAGTTGAGGGAACCGACTGAGACAAGGTGGGGGGAGGGGAAATGAGGAAACTGGAGAAATCTGAATTCATACCTTGTGGTTGGAGGGTTCCCAGGCGGAAGATGAGGCGCTCCTCCTCCAGCCGTCGTGTTGTTATGTTCTGCCGGTGGAGGAGTCCAAGGACCTGCATGTCCTCGGTGGAGTGGGAGGGAGAGTTAAAGTGTTGAGCCACGGGGTGATTGGGTTGGTTGGTTCGGGCGGCCCGGAGGTGTTCTCTGAAGCGTTCCGCAAGTAAGCGGCCTGTCTCACCAATATAGATGAGGCCACATCGGGTGCAGCGGATGCAATAGATGATGTGTTTGGAGGTACAGGTGAACTTGTGGCGGATATGGAAGGATCCCTTGGGGCCTTGGAGGGAAGTGAGTGTGGAGGTGTGGGCGCAAGTTTTACATTTCCTGCGGTTGCAGGGGAAGGTGCCGGGGGTGGAGGTTGGGTTGGTGGGGGGTGTGGATCTGACGAGGGAGTCACGAAGGGAGTGGTCCTTGCGGAACGCTGATAGGGGAGGGGAGGGAAATATATCCTTGGTGGTGGAGTCCGTTTGGAGGTGGCGGAAATGACGGCGGATGATACGTTGTATGCGGAGGTTGGTGGGGTGGTAGGTGAGAACCAGTGGGGTTCTATCTTGGTGGCGGTTGGAGGAGCGGGGCTCAAGGGCGGAGGAGCGGGAAGTGGAGGAGATGCGGTGGAGGGCATCGTCGATCACGTCTGGGGGGAATTTGCGGTCCTTGAAGAAGGAGGCCATCTGGGCTGTGCGGTGTTGGAATTGGTCCTCCTGGGAGCAGATGCGGCGGAGACGAAGGAATTGGGAATATGGGATGGCGTTTTTACAGGGGGCAGGGTGGGAGGAGGTGTAGTCCAGGTAGCTGTGGGAGTCAGTTGGTTTGTAATAGATGTCTGTGTTGAGTCGGTCGCCCGAGATAGAAATGGAAAGGTCTAGGAAGGGGAGGGAGGAGTCTGAGACAGTCCAGGTGAATTTCAGGTCGGGATGGAAGGTGTTAGTAAAGTTGATGAACTGTTCAACCTCCTCGTGGGAGCACGAGGCAGCGCCGATACAGTCATCGATGTAGCGGAGGAAAAGGTGGGGGGTGGTGCCAGTGTAGTTGCGGAAGATGGACTGTTCCACATATCCTACGAAGAGGCAGGCATAGCTGGGGCCCATGCGGGTGCCCATGGCAACTCCTTTAGTTTGGAGGAAGTGGGAGGATTGAAAAGAGAAGTTATTCAGGGTGAGGACCAGTTCAGTCAGTCGAAGAAGGGTGTCAGTGGAAGGGTACTGGTTGGTGTGGCGGGAAAGGAAGAAGCGGAGGGCTTTGAGTCCTTCGTGATGGGGGATGGAGGTGTACAGGGACTGGATGTCCATAGTGAAAATAAGGCGTTGGGGACCGGGGAAGCGAAAATCCTGGAGGAGGTGGAGGGCGTGGGTGGTGTCCCGAACGTAGGTGGGGAGTTCTTGGACTAAAGGGGAAAGGACCGTGTCGAGGTATTGGGAGATGAGTTCGGTGGGGCAGGAGCAGGCTGAGACAATGGGTCGGCCGGGGCAGGCAGGTTTGTGGATTTTGGGCAGGAGGTAGAAACGGGCGGTGCGGGGTTGTGGGACTATGAGGTTGGAGGCGGTGGATGGGAGATCCCCTGAGGTGATGAGGTCCTGGATGGTCTGGGAGATGATGGTTTGGTGGTGGGAGGTGGGGTCGTGGTCAAGGGGGCGAAACCTCCACACTCACTTCCCTCCAAGGCCCCAAGGGATCCTTCCATATCCGCCACAAGTTCACCTGTACCTCCAAACACATCATCTATTGCATCCGCTGCACCCGATGTGGCCTCCTCTATATTGGTGAGACAGGCCGCTTACTTGCGGAACGCTTCAGAGAACACCTCCGGGCCGCCCGAACCAACCAACCCAATCACCCCGTGGCTCAACACTTTAACTCTCCCTCCCACTCCACCGAGGACATGCAGGTCCTTGGACTCCTCCACCGGCAGAACATAACAACACGACGGCTGGAGGAGGAGCGCCTCATCTTCCGCCTGGGAACCCTCCAACCACAAAGTATGAATTCAGATTTCTCCAGTTTCCTCATTTCCCCTCCCCCCACCTTGTCTCAGTCGGTTCCCTCAACTCAGCACCGCCCTCCTAACCTGCAATCCTCTTCCTGACCTCTCCGCCCCCACCCCACTCCGGCCTATCATCCTCACCTTGACCTCCTTCCACCTATCCCACCTCCATCGCCCCTCCCCCTAGTCCCTCCTCCCTACCTTTTATCTTAGCCTGCTTGGCTACTCTCTCTTATTCCTGATGAAGGGCTTATGCTCGAAACGTCGAATTCTCTATTCCTGAGATGCTGCCTGGCCTGCTGTGCTTTGACCAGCAACACATTTGCAGCTGTGATCTCCAGCATCTGCAGACCTCATTTTTTACTCGTGTCTTTTAGTGGCTAGCTAGTATTCGTGTATCCTGGTGGCTAACTTTCTTCCTATTTGTCCTACGTAGTGTTTGTGGCAGTCCTTGCATGGAATTTTGTACATGACGTTGGATTTGTCTATGAGTTGTACTGGGTCATTTAAGTTTGTTAATTTTTTTTAGATTAGATTCCCTACAGTGTGGAAACAGGCCCTTCGGCCCAACAAGTCCACACCAACCCTCTGAAGAGCAACCCACCCTACATTTACCCCTTCGCCTAACACTACAGGCAATTTAGCATGGCCAATTCACCTAATCTGCACATTTTTGGACTGTAGGAGGAAACCCACGCAGACACGGGGAGAACGTGCAAACTCCACACAGACAGTTGCCTGAGGCAGGAATTGAACCTGGATCCCTGGCGCTGTGAAGCAGCAGTGCTAACCACTGCGCCACCTGCCACCCATAAATAGTGCCTTTCATGAACGCCAGACTTCCTGAAGGCAGTGAAATAATTTGAAATGTAGTTATAGTTATAATTTAGAAAAGGCAGCAGTCAATTTGAACACAACAATCTTCCATGAGCAGTAAAGTAATAATGTCCAGATAAACTTATTTATCATGATGTTGATTGAGGGATAAATGTTGCTAGGATACCAGAGATAATCCACAGCTCTTCATTGAAATAGGGCCATGAGATTATTTACATCCGACTGAAATGGAAGGCATTCCATACAAAATACAACACCTTCAACAGGGCAGCATTTCCTCAGTATTGCACTGGAGCTGACCTGAATTATTTTGTGCAATTCTTTGATCTTGTGTTTAGAACACAAAAACATCTGACTTAAACGCTAAAGTTCTATCAGCTGAACCACAGTTGACACAAGGACGAGAACAAAGGGGCTTGTAAGTTATGCTTCACCAGTACAAGATCTTAGTTGGACAACAACTGGAGTACTGAGAAGGCACCACACCCGAGAAATGATATATGGCAATGTAGATTTGTCAGAATGTCACCTTAACTCAAACTACAAGAAAAATGTGGCTTTTATTTCCTGAAAGTAAGACAGTAAGTGGCGATTTCATCAAAGTTTTTGAGATATTATGGGGTACAGACTGGGTAGACAGAGGAACTATTTTCTGTGGTTGAAATATATATGACTTAGAGGGCACAGCCTAAAATCTAAGCCAGAAATTAGGAAAGGTTTCTACACACATTGTGGCAGAAAATAATACGCTCTTGACTGGTGTTGAAGAATCTTAAGCACTCTTGTATTTTATACTTTGTTTTATGTCTTCCAACTAAATCACTTTGATAATAATCATCTGTAACTTCCAAGGAAGGCCAATATGAGCCTGAAGTGCAAGATCATATAAACTCTTTTTATTGTTGGTTCTTTGAAACAGCATATTGAGAATTTGGCCTTGAGCTGAGCTTTTAGTTTTATTATTGAACAGGAGGAGGAAACAGCCCATTTAATGGTTCCCATCTTGCTATTTGGCTCAGACCTTGTCTTTTCTAACAAATCATAAGTGTTTCACTTAACTGATCATTTTTGCTTACTTATTAAAATTCCTAAGTATGCAATATTTCTTACAGTTGAAAAATGTGGTGCTGGAAAAACAGCAGGCCAGGCAGCATCCGAGGAGCAGGAGAATCGACGTTTCGGGCATAAGCCCTTCTTCTGAAGAAGGGCTTATGCCCGAAACATCGATTCTCCTGCTCCTCGGATGCTGCCTGGCCTGCTGTGTTTTTCCAGCACCACATTTTTTAACTCTGGTCTCCAGCATCTGCAGTCCTCAGTTCCTCCTGATATTTCTTACAGTTCCATCTTCTGTCCGATTATCTTTCTACTTTCTTTAATCTCTCTCATGTTTCTTATACCTACAAATTTGATTTATTTTTATGTACACTTTTGCATTTCTGTTCACTCTGAAGTCATGTTTAGTCATGGAAGCTAGATATCTTGGGAAGTAAATAGTGACATCATGAAATACCTTAATTATAGAGCAGGAGGATAAATTCCCCGGACTGGATCAGGTGCATTCTTGAACTCTATGGGAAGTGAAGGAAGTGGTTGCTAAGCCTCTTGCTGAGGTATTTGTCTCATCGATAGTCACAGGTGAGGTGCCTGAAGACTGGAGGTTAGCTAATGCAATGTCACTATTTAAGAAAGGTAGTAAAGGAAATCCAGGGAACTATAGACCAGTGAACCTTCGGTCCAACTCGTCCATGCCAACCAGATATAAGTTGCCCCATAGATCCCTTTTAAATCTTTCCTCTCTCACCTTAAACCTATGCCTTCCAGTTTTGGACTCCCCAACCCAGGAAAACGATCTTGTCTATCTACTCTATCCATGCCCGTCATGACTTTTTAAATTTCAATAAGGTCACTCCTCAGTATCCGACGCTCCAGGGAAAATAGCCCCAACCTATTCAGCTTCTCCCGAGAGCTCATACACTCCAACCCTGGCAACATCCTTGTAAATCTTTTATGAACCCTTTCAAGTTTCACGATATGCTTCCTCTAGTGGGGAGACTAGAAGCGAATGCAGTATTACAAAAGTGGCCTAATCAATGTCTTGTACAGCTGCAACATGACCTCCCAACGCCTACACTCAATGCACTGACCAATAACAACAGGCATACTAAAAGCCTTTTTCACTATCCTGTCCACTTGCGATAGCACTTTTAAGGAATTATGAACCTGCACTCTTTGTTCAGTGGGACAGTTTCATCTCTATTTCATTTGCAAACTGTATCCCTGACCAGCAACTTATTTATTTCATGTTATTTATAGAATCAATCAACTGAACACAGAGAAAAGAAGATTAAGAGCCTGTTTGTTTCAGATTGGTAAAATCAGAAATAGGGATAATGAGGATTTCACCTGATTACTTAAGCTATGGTGTGATTACTGAAGCAGACAAATATCAGTAGATAATGATGCAACCTCATCAAACCTGAAGTAAAATGGAGGCATAAGGAAGAGTTGTGTCAAAGCAGATGTGTCAAATAACTCCTTTACAAAAAGTTCAAGTAGGACGACAATGGCAATCAAGAAAATGCTCGAGTACCAGCATCTGTGAGCAAAAGACATCTTAATATCTTTGAGTGCAAAATTTCAGCACTTAGGTAAAGAGTTCCATCTGCAGGCCAACACTCCTTTCCTTTTCAGACATTAACCAATTTGTTCTGTATTTCCAGCATGTACCAGTGCAGAATTTTCCCATTTGAATGTAAAGTATGGCAGCAAACATGTGGAATGGTGTCACATCCATCAATGCCCCAGAGTGAGTTATCTCATCCGTTCCTGCACTTAGAGTCATAGAGTAATAGAGATGTACACCATGGAAACCGACCCTTCAGTCCAACCTATCCTTGCCAACCAGATATCTTAAATTAATCCACTACCATTTGCAAGCACTTGGCCCATATCTCTCTAACCCTTCCTGTTCCTATACCCATCCAGATGCCTTTTAAATGTTATAATTGGACCAGCCTCAACCACATCCTCTGGCAGCTCATTCCATACACGCACTACCCTTTATATGAAAAAGGTGTCCCTTAGCTCCCTTTCAAATTTTTTCCCTTCTCACCCCAAACCTATGTCCTGTAGTTCTGGACTCCCTCACCCCAGGGAAAAGACCTTGTCTATTTATCCTATCCATGCCCCTCATGATTTTATAAACCTCTATAAGGTCACCCTTCAGCCTCGGACACTCCAGGAAAAACAGTCCCAGCCTATTTTCCCTATAGCTCAAACCCTCCAACCCTGGCAGCATCCCCATTAACAGCTCATTATCTGTGCAAGCGAGACGTCACACATGTTTCGCACAGTGAGCAAACCTGGATAGATCGCTCTCAAAGTTGTATGGGTGCAACTGACTGCACCTTATACTTGTAGGAAGCCAGCGATGGGTTTAGAATCCTAATGCCCTTGCCACCTGAATGGCAAGGCCAAAGGGGAATGAGATGATTCATTCTGACAAACATGCCATTGGTGAAACCCTAGATGCATTTATGAATAGAGGACTGTGTAACCCTACGTAGGCTCATTGTTTAGATTTAGATTTTATTGTCACATGTACTCAAGTACAGATGTACAGATGCACAGTGAAAAGTGTACAATGTCACCACACATGGCACCATCTTAGGTACAAGGTACACTTAAGATAGTTGTTGCATGAACTTACTTCCTGCTTGCAAACATAAAGCTGTAACCTTTTGGTCTCCAGAGGTGGGATTGCCTTTGCGAACACATGCTCTTATTCAGAAGCTGGCATTGGTATGTAGCACAATGACACAGGGCATCTTTAGTCTCCTCTGCATTAGCTCTCACTCATTTTTAGGTTGCAGCTCCAAAGTCTGTAAATCGGGTTCCACACCAGTTCACTGGGATTGATTTTATCCTGTTGCTACGACCTCTGTACCTTCTTGGATCTGCAAAAGCTGCTCTCACTGTGATCTCTGCGCCTCTTTTTTGGTAACAGCAGCTTTGCCAGAAGAACAGTGGGATTGATCTTGGCCCTTGAATGCTCATTCAAAGCAAATTTGTGAGAACAGTGAGAGAGATTACACAGACTTATTATTAAAGAGACACCCGGGTCTTGACATCCTCTACAACGAAGGTGCAGGCTATGCTTTGACAATGGGTGAAAGTTGAGTCTGAGCAAAGAAGCAAATACACCATGTTGATTAATTGGTCATCTAAGACAATGAGTTGGGCTGAGAGCAACAGGGCTGCCTTGGTGTTGCCCACCTCCCCATAAAACCATGGCTGTGTCAGCGGTAGGCTGGAGGATGCTAGGAAGGGACTCACCAACTGCAAGGGACAGTAACATTCTGCTCTGAAAGGAGTGGTTGCTTTTCTGGTCAGTCTCCTGTGCTCCTCAATGCCTTCCCAATGTTATTGTAGAACTCTTTATATTGTAGATGCTGTGTGAGTGGAAATGTAGGAAAAGGTTAGGGAAAACAAGGGGATGTAAAGAGTGAAGGGACATTGGGGCTATGAAGAGTCGGAGCATGGGGGCCTTAGGGTTATGAAGGGTGAGGGAGTCAAGAGGTAATGGGTGTGAGAGAGGTGAAAGAAGGTTGAGGGCTGAGCCACTCAAAGTTATCTACAGAACTGAATTGGTGTCCTGGCAAACAGAGGCCGGCTTTCTAACCTGGCCACCACAACAATCTCGCATTTGCATGCAAACCTCCATCCTGCCCCGATTCTGAGCTCAAAAATATGGGAAGCGGACATGGCTATTCAGGAAGTGGGATCTCAAGAATGGAAAATGACCCAATGATGATGATGATGATGATGAGGGAACAGCTGTAGATGTGAAATACATGGACATCAGTAAGGCATTTGATAAGGTCCCCCATGGTAGGCTGATGGAGAAAGTGAAGTCACATGGGTCCAGGGTGTACTAGCTGGATGGATAAAGAACAGGCTGGACAACAGCAGACAGAGGGCAGTAGTGGAAGGGAGTTTCTCAAAATGAAGACCTATCACCAGTGGTGTTCCACAGGGATCCAAGCTGGGATCACTGCTTCTTGTGATATACATAAATGATTTAGAGGAAGATACAGGTGGTCTGATTAGCAAATTTGCAGATGACACTAAGATTGGTATAGTAGCAGATACTGAAGGGGACTGTCAGAGAATACAGCAGAAAACAGATAGATTGGAGAGTTGGGCAAAGAAATGAAAGATGAATTTCAATCCGGGTAAATGTGAGGTGATTCATTTTGGAAGATCTAATTCAAGATCTAATTCAATCTAATTCAAATGGAAAATCCCTGGGGAAAATTGTTGTGCAGAGAGATATGGGTGTTTAGGTACATTGTACCCTGACCCAGGTTGATAGAGTGGTCAAAAAGGCATATGGCATGCTTTCCTTCATTGGATGGGGTATTGAGTACAAGAGTTGGCAGGTCATGTTACAGTTGTATAAGACTTCGATTCAGCCACATTGGAATACTGTGTACAGTTCTGGTAGCCACATTACCAAAAGGATGTGGATGCTTTGGAGAAGGTGCAGAGAAGGTCCACCAGGAAGTTACTGGTACAGAGGGCACTAGCTATGAAGAACGGTTGAGTCAAGTCAGATTATTTTCATTAGAAAGATGGAGGTGGAGGGTGAACCTGATTGAGGGCTACAAAATCATGAGAGGTATAGACAGGGTGGATAGCAAGGAGCTTTTTCCCAGAGTGGGGCACTCAATTACTAGTGGTCACGAATTCATGGTGGAAGTGGAAATGTTTAAGAGAGATACGCGTGGGAAATTCTTTACACAGAGGGTGGAACGCGTTGCCAGTGGAGGTGGTAGAGGTGAGCACGATAGCATCATTTACAATGTATCTAGACAGACACATGAATGGACAGGGAGCAGAGGAATACAGGTCCTTAGGAAATAGGTGACAGTTTTAGATAGAGGATCTGGATCGGCGCAGGCTTGGCGGACCGAAGGGCCTGTTCCTGTTCTGTAATTTTATTTGTTCTTTGTTCTTGTTCAATTACCACCCCAAAGGAGAAGAAACACAGAATTGTGCTGTCACAGAAGGAGGCCATTCATGTGTTTATGCTTGCACCAGCTCTTCAAAAGAACATCAAAACCTTCCCTCATACCCTTGCAGATGATTTATATCCAAATAATTATCTAATGCACTCTTAAGTGCTTCAGTTGAACCTGCCTCTATTATATTTCCAGGCAGTGTACTCCATACCCTAACTACTCAATGAATGAAAATGTTTTATCTCCCATCACCCTTTCTTTTTTCACACATCGCTTTTAGTCTATGCCCTCCCGTTCTTATTCCTTGTACAAGCAGTAAAGAGATTTAAAATATCTGTTTCAGAATCTGCAGATTCTGCTCCCCCTGGGAAAACAGTAGGACTTGGAATGAATGTACTGGTCATATTAGTGCATTGCTCTCAGGTTTACAAAACAAGTCAGACCTGTATTCATTATTTAAAAGTTTTATTGCATTTTTTTCTTCTGACTGCCCATTTAGAGTGTAACTTCATTCTGTTAAGTTAAAAATCACACAACACCAGGTTATAGTCCAACTGGTTTATTTGGAAGCAGTAGCTTTCGGAGCGCTGCTCTTTAAATTGATTGCGGAGAATCTGATGATGAAAGCAGGTGCTTCCAACACCTGGTGTTGTGTGATTTTTAACTTTGTACATCCCAGTCCTACACCGGCATCTCCAAATCATTCCTTCTGTTAAGGTTACAAAAACAGAAGTTGCTGGAAAAGCTCAGCAGGTCTGTCAGCAACTGTGAAGAGAAACCAAGAGTTAACGTTTCTGACCGTCCCTCAGAACAAGACCTGAAGCGTTAATTCTGATTTCTCTTTGCAGATGCTGCCAGACCTGCTGAGCTTTTCCAGCAACTTATTTTATTTTGTTTCTGATTTACAGCACCTGCAGTTCTGTTAGTTTTTATTCTGTTAAGTTATTTTTGTGTCATTCATTAAGTTCCCTGTACCATTTACATGCAGATTCACAAGTCACTTCATTGGCAGCAGACTCTCACACTATCACTGCTTTAAGCCCACCCCAGCAAATATAAATAGGCTTCTCTCAAGATTTAACCACTGGTGCTCTGAAACAATACTCTATCAAGTTCATGAGCTACCATATGAGAGCACGCTCTTCCTTGATATGCCTGGACTGCACAAAAACAAAGCTGCCATATGAAAGATCTCAGCAGCAAATGCTATCTCCCCCGTCTCGTTCGAAATTGATTTGTGTATGCAATTCAAAGCATTTTTATTAGCCACCATCCATAATCAGTGATCATTGCATTTCAAAGAATTCATTTTCAGAGCATGTTAGAGTACAACGGGATCTTGATCAAATGGGCCAATGGGCCAAGGAGTGGCAGACAGAGTTGAATTTAGATAAATGTGAGGTGCTGCATTTTGGAAAGGCAAATCAGAGCAGGACTTATACACTTATTGGTAAGGTTCTGGGGAGTGTTGCTAAACAAAATGACCTTGGAGTGCAGGTTCATAGCTCCTTGAAAGTGGAGTCGCAGGTAGATAGGATAGTGAAGAAGGCGTTTGATATGCTTGCCTATATTGGTCACTGCATTGAGTATAAGAGTTGGGAGGTCATGTTGCAGCAGTACAGGACATTGGTTAGGCCACTTTTTGAGTATTGCAAGCAATTCTGGTTTTCCTCCTATAGGAAGGATGCAGTGAAACTTGAAAGTGTTCAAAACAGATTAACAAGGATGTTGCCAGGTTTAGCAGGTTTGAGCTATAGCGGGGGAAGCTGAATAGGCTGGGGCTATTGGAGACTGAGAGGTGACTTTATAGCGGTTTATAAAATCATGAGTGGTATGGATAGAGTAAATAGGGTAACTGTATTTTCCTTGGGGTGGGGGAGTCCAAAACTAGAGGGCATAGGTTTAGGTGAGAGGGGAAAGATATAGAAGACCTAAGGGGCAATGTTTTCAGCAGCGGGCGATGCATGGAGTGAGCTGCCTCTTGAAGTAGTGCTGGTACAATTACAATATTTTAAAGGCATCTGGATGGATACATGAATTGGAAGGATTTAGAGGGATATGGGCCAAATGCTGGGAAATGGGACTAGATTTATATAAGATATCTGGTTTGCATGGATGAGTTGTTTCTCTGCTGTATATCTCTATGACTCCATGACTCTATATGGGTGCAATTAGCAAAGCCAGCATTAATTGTCTACTCCCAGTTATCCTTTAAACTGGTTTAGTATGCTCCTCTTGAAGCACTGCAGTCATACGGCGAAGGGTATTCCACAACGCAAGGGATGGAGCTCTGGGATTTTAATGCAGTGATATGAAATTAATTGAGTATGAAAGCTACAAATCCAGAAAAAAAGCAGGATTTAGCTCAGAGATAGCTATTGGAGATTTGTGGTGTGCTTCATTTAATCTTATTCTAGGAAGATTACGAGCTGTCTGTATAATACTCAATAGCCACAATCCTTAATGGGTTAATTCCTGAATGCAAATGAATTTTACATCATGCTGATCTTTTATTACTGCTGTCACTGAAGCTAGATGGAGTTAGTGACCTTACCTCTGTTGATTTGTCTGGAAATAATATATCTCAAAGACTAAGAAGTAGATATCTACAAAACTTGGTAGGCAGATAGAGTATGGACCAAGAAAGAATTAATTCGTTTTTGTGATGCAGACGTGGATTTGGATCTTGAAGTACTTAAAAGGGTCTGTTGGAAAGATAGGATAATTTGACTTTTATTATGGGCTGACTCAGCCAAATGGAAGCTCATAGTAAAAACGTTTCTTTTTTCAGCTTTATGATAACAATTAAGCTGGGGTAAGAAATCATAGAAGAGGATTGTAATTGTGATAATATTGAGCTAACACAGCAAGGTGGAGGTATATGCTCTACTGAGTGCCTTCCTCACTGTTTCAAATGCATTGCTGACATCGCACTAAACAGTTTCCAATGTCAATAAGCATAGTGAAGAGAAAGTTCACACCAATGTTTATTTATTGTAGTAGAAATGAGTTATAACCAAAGTGAGAAAAGTGTACTTAAAATGATTATGGCTATATGAAAGTGATAAACATATAGGCGTGGTGAAGATAAATCAATTAATTTTAACTGTGGGAAAACAAAGAGGAGACTACTGACACTCTCTCTCTCTCTCTCTCTCTCTCTCTTTCTCTCTCTTTTTCTTTCTCTCTCTCTCTCCACACCTCTCCCTGCCCACCCCTGGGTAAAAATCAGACTTGAACCTTCCTATCCTTGGCCAAACCACACCACAGCCATTTCATGGTCTATTACTTCAGTAAAGGTGAAATCTCTTTCTCCATGTGGGGAAGATGCCCTAGCTCTGAGAGAAGCTTATCAATCAATATCCAACAAAACTGAATTCATTCAAAAAAGATCTGCAATTTTTATAATGTCTAACCTAATTGTAACCACTGTCAATTGTCATACAAATCCATCTGGTTCGCTGATGTCCTTTAGGGAAGGAAATCCGCTGTCTTTACCTGGTCTGGCCTACAAGTCACTCCAAATCCACAATAGTGTAGTGAACTTTGAACTGCCTCCTAACTGGGCAATTAGGGAGAGGTAATAAATGCTTAGCCAATGGCATTCACATCCCATTAACAGGTTTAAAAATAGCTCTCTAGACTCACTTGTTCTCCCTGAAGCAGTGGCCACTCTTGAGACTGCATTGGGTTCCTGTTGGCAATCTTCGATGCAGCTGGATGTGTGGGTAAGGAGGCTTCCTGAATCACTGGAGCCACGCTGTGGGTTGCACAGCGATGATGAGAGGTGTGTAAGGGGAAACAGGGCTGGGGGAAGTTTTTGGTGGGGGAACCTTCACTGGACACAGTGTTTCCTTATTCCTGTGTTTCATTTTCAGTTGTCAAAACTCCAGAGACAATAAGACTAATTTAATCAGCATCTCATCATAGGCCACTATTCTTAATCCAGCAATTAATCTCATGAATCTTTGCTGTACCAATGAGAAAAGGCACATAGGTTTGATATTCTTTAGATATGGTGACCTTAACTGTGCACAGTATTCTAGGTGTGGTCTCACCAGACACCTTTACAACCGTTGTTCCTTTCCAATTAGGGCTAACATGTAAATTACCTTCTTAATTGCTCGCTGTACTTGCATTCTAACCCTTTGTGTTCCATGTTATGAATATGCTCTTATTCATAGATTCATCATGTATATGTGTATGGTCACTCTCACAAAGCTTGCAAGGTTAACTCCATTTCTGTCTCTCCAGATGATGCCAGGATGGCTGAGCAGTTCTAACATTTACCGAACCTGGGGGATAATCCAAATTAAAAAGGGGTAAATCAGAAGTCAACAGTTGCTCAGGAGACAAGAAGACAGGAGGAACAAAACTAAGCATTGGATATGCTTTTAGAGCAGAATGATGTGAAAAGGGCGAAAGAAAGGAAACTGTACCTAATTGCACTCAGTGTTCACGACATGGTGGATGATCTAAAGACACAAATAGATGGATGGGTAGCATGGCTGCATAGTGACCAGGAAAGGAAACTGAAGATTCAAGAATATTTGATATTTAGGAAGGACAGACCAGAAGAAAAAGGAGATAGAGTTGCAGTGATATAAGAGATGTGAGCAGTACATTGGTAAGGGACAATCTCAGATGAGAAAACGAGTGTGTGAAATCTGTTTGGGTAGAACTAAGAAACAGCAAGGGGCAGCAAAAATTGGTTGGAGTTATTTGCAGGTCACTATATAGCTGTGGTAGTACGGACCATGGTGTTTATCAGGAGATGAGAGAGATATTTAGCATGACCGACACAGTTAGCAAGAAACGATATAAGGTCAGAAGGTGGAGAACCTATATGGATAGAGTTGAGGAAGCACAAAGGAAAATAGACCTTGGTGGGAATTATGTACAACACCTCTGGCAGTAGTCAGGATGTGAGGCAGAAAGTATATATAAAACAGGCAGTATTACAATAATCATGGGGAATTTCAATACGCAGGTTGACTACAAAAATCAGGTTGGTAGCAGATCCAAATAAAAGGAATTTGCAGAATATCTACAAGATGGTTTCTTTGAGGCAACATTCCGGTAGAATCCACTAAGGAACAGGTAGTTCCGGATTTGGTGATGTATAATGAGGCAGCCTTGATTAGGGAGCTTACAGTGAGGGGCTCAGAATCAGTGAAGTCTTACTTCAGTTGTATAGATTGCTTAGACCATACCTGCAATACTGTGTGCTGGTTTGGCCTCAATATCTCAGGAAAGAAATTATATCCATTGAGAATGTGCAACAAAGCTTTATCGGATTTATTCCCAGGACTGTCTTATGAAGAGAGATTGGACAAACCGGGCCTGTATTCTTTGTCGTTTCAAAGAATGAGAGGTGACCTCATTAAAACTTACAGAATACTTAAAGGGATAGACAGGAATTGAATTGAATTGGATGGAATTTATTGTCCCGTGTACTGAGGCACAGTGAAAAGCTTTGTCTTGTGAGCAATACAGGCAGGTCATACAGTTAAATAGCATAGATAGTAAATCATAGGTAAACAGCGGCAAAAACAAAAACACAGGTATAGGCGAATGTTAAGAGTTTGTGAGTCCATTCAGTATTCTAACAACAGTAGGGTAGAAATTGTTACGAAACCGGCTGGTGCATGTGTTCAGACTTCTGTACCTTCTCCCCAGTGGTAGAGGTTGTAGAAAAATATTGCCAGGGTGGGGTGGATCTTTAAGAATACTGGCAGCATTTGCTTGTCAGTGGGCCTGGTAGATGGATTCTATAAGATGGGAGGTTGGCCTTTGTGATTGTCCGGGCCAAATTCACCACTCTCTCTGTGACTGTCTCTGATCTTGAATGGTACAGTTGCCATACCAGGTAGTGATACATCCAGACAGAATGTTCTCGATGGCGCACCTATAAAAGTTGCCATCATGCCAAATTTCCTCAGCTGCCTGATGAAAAAATGTTGTTGGGCCTTTGTAACCATTAAGTCCACATGGAGTGTCCAAGAAAACCTGTTGTTGATGACCAGTCCCAGGATTTTGACACTCTCCACTTGTTCCACCTCTGTGCTGTTAATATGTTGGGGGGTATGAGTAACATCCTGCCAAAAGTCAATAATGAGTTCTTTCATTTTGCTGACATTGAGAGTTGGGTTGTTCTCAGTGCACCATTTTTCCAGGTCTTCCACCTCCTGTCTGTAGTCTATTTCATTGCCATCTGAGATTCGACCGACTATGGTGGTGTCATCAGCGAACTTGTAAATGATATTAGTCTGAACAGACACAGGTTCGATGTTTCTCCTGGTCAGGGAGCCTACAACCAGGGAGCACACTGTACAAATAAGGGGGAAGCCACTTAGGTCCAAGATGAGAAGAATTTTTTTTCAGAGGGTTGTGAACGTTTGGAATTCTCTACCTCACAGGGCTGTAGAAGGTCAATCTTTGAGTGTCTTTCGGATAGAGAGTGATAGATTTCTGATTGCTAAAGCGCATAGAGTTATGGTGAATAAAACACATTGAAGTTCAGGCACAGCCTCAATGGGCTGAGTGGCCTACTCCTACTCCTATGTCCTATAATACTCATTTGCTTTAATTTCCACCTTCCAGTATCCGCAGTATATTGCTTTAGGATTTGAGCTGCATTGGTTGTTGCACATGTCAGAGTAAGGAAGTAGTTGCAACCCTCCACAATTGTCTCCCACAACTGCAACATAACTAACATTGCATTCATAGGTCTGCGTTTTCAATTAGGTCTCCCAAGTTAAACTGGTAACTGTATGCTGTGAATTCAACCACATTTTCCATCCAATAAATGAGTGGTCAAAAAAGTTAGGCCTAAAACACACACGCAAACTTCTGGTTGGTCCTGTCAGGGAATGGAAGGAGCGCTCTGGTGGATAAGGTTACCCACCAGGAGGGCAAAGGAAAAATTATTGCTTATGTAACCAGATAGTCTGGTATGTTTCCAGTTTATATTGCTGCACTGCCTCCTAAGGCACAGCAAGAAACCATTTTGTCAAGAAATGTTTGCATCATTGTCTCATTTACTTGACAGTGCAGCTGCTGTCACCAGCAATGCAGCATGGTAAAGGCACCACAGATTTCATAATATTCATTAGCAGATGGAGAGAATTGCAGAACACAAAAGCAAAAATATTAGATTAGATTCCCTACAGTATGGAAACAGGCCCTTTGGCCCAACAAGTCCACACCAACCCTCCGAAGAGTAACCCACCCGTCTACCCTATATTTTTAGATTAGATTAGATTACTTACAGTGTGGAAACAGGCCCTTCGGCCCAACAAGTCCACACCGACCCGCTGAAGCGCAACCCACCCATACCCCTACATTTACCCCTTACCTAACACTACGGGCAATTTAGCATGGCCAATTCACCTAACCTGCACATCTTTGGACTGTGGGAGGAAACCGGAGCACCCGGAGGAAACCCACGCAGACACGGGGAGAACGTGCAAACTCCACACAGTCAGTCGCCTGAGTCGGGAAATGAACCCGGGTCTCAGGCACTGTGAGGCAGCAGTGCTAACCACTGTGCCACCGTGCCACCCACAAATGCACCTAACACTATGGGCAATTTAGTACGGCCAACTACCTGACCTGCACATCTTTGGATTGTGGGAGGAAACTGGAGCAAACCCACGCAGACATAAGGAGAACGTGCAAACTCCATAGACAGTTGCCCAAGGCCAGAATCGAACCCATGTCCCTGGTGCTTGAGGCAGCAATGCTCATCACTGAGCCACCATGCCATCCTAGATTGTGGGATGCAAGACCCCAAAAAAATCAAAATTTGATTTAGTCAATCATTGTAAAATCGAAAGCCCATCTATCCTCACACATAAGTGACGCCCAACTTTTAGCATGGAATTTAAAGAGCTTCCACCCAACTTGTTCAATGGTGTCATAACACACTTTTGGAGTAGGTAAGACATGAAGCCAGGTCTCTGGGTTCAGAGGCAGGGACACTATCACAGCACCACAACAGTCCTTGCCCAACCAGCCTGGCTTCTGTGCTGAGTAGACAGAAGGTTTACTCTTGTGTTTCTCCTGTATTTCAATTGACTGTAAAAATAGCAATTCTCAAATCAGAGGTCCTGTCAAGTTCTGGAGAAGGATCCCTGGGCCTGAAACATTTTCCCTCTCCACAGATGCTGCTGGACGTGCTGAGTTTCATCAACTATTCCTGTTTTTGTATCAAATCAGAAGAGTTCTCTGAATGTTCTATGACATTTACAGGTCATGACCTTCATTTGGATACCTTCAATTCAGCCAACAGCAAAAGTCTTTGTGTCATATTCACAGCAGGTGTTAATGTGTGTAACTTCATGGATAATTTACTGTTGCTTTAGAATTTTGAGAAATATTTGTTGCCCTGGTGGAAGTACAATTCATCAACATGAGTGCGGCAGCAACTTTTAAGCTCGGTTTGCTGACTCTGTTCCAATGTTTCTGCTAAATGATTTGGGGGAATATCAAGTTCATCCTATTTTATTTAAATTTAGTTCATATTAGCGGACCCAATGGATTTTATTGTCATGGAGACACCGAATTTGGATTTTTTAAAATGGCCTGGGCACATTTTATCTGTAGTGGAAAAAAAAAGGGCAAAACATGGGCAAAAGGCAACAAAGTGAGACTGCAAGTGATTTTCAGTTACTGCCACATAACTTATGCAGGACAGAATATCGATCACAATTTTGGTCACACTAGTATAAAAACTTGAAATAACATTGATGTGCAGCAGAGGTTGACTATTGCAAACAACAAGGAAGATTCAGCAAACTTGCTTGTTATCAATCTTCTCACATCATGCATTGTAGCTGACAATATTAAATGCCTTATTAAGGTGCATGTAAATTGCACTGTCAAGGATTGTAGAATCAATGACTCTGTATTGATCTGTGAATTTTAAAAGAATAACACTGTCGAGGTAGTGCGGAAAGGTCAAAACTCAGATCGATAATTGCTGAGGGTTTTTTTAAGTGACAGGGAGCTGTGGACTTCCATATTAGATGGTGTTTGTTAAGTGAAAGTAGAACATGGCAAAAATATTGGTTGCTCCAGCTTTTTCTGCCTTGTTGATGCCTGAGACTTGTACCTTGTTCAAAGATAAACTGATTGCACAAGCTAATCTTTTGACTCTGGAAATCAGTATAAATGGTTTGTAATTTTGCATCAGTGTTAATGTGAGCCTGTTTCCTGAACCACTAAAAGAACCTTCAGCAGAACAGATAGATTTATGGATGAAAATTAAATTGAGATAATAGATTTTGCATTTAAAAGTTAGTTCACAATGAGGTGAATGTCTCTTCGATAAGAAAGAAGAAATATAGATTTTGTTTCCGTGTGAGGCTCCACACATTAATATCTGATTACATTATTCAAACTCTGCTCAACCTTGAAAACAACTTCATGTTTTTGTTAGAAGAACTTTTGAGACGATCCAGAAACTGAAAGAAACTATCACAGCCTATTCTTTCTCCTTCCACAATTAGCCATATACATTACTTTTTTTATTAACATGTAACTTGGGTTTCTATTTATTCAAACGTAGTCTTGCAATGTGTTTGAGCTGTTTCTATTGGGGATAGCAGGGCTTTCAGGCAGACAATCATAACTTTAAATCGCAGAGCTGGGTCGAGGGGCTGAATTACCTCTTGTCCTCCTATGTTCCCATTTGTTTCCTTTTCCTGAAAGGATTTCAGTCTCTCATCATTAACAGACCAGAGAACTGGATTATCCTCTTTGAAGCAGTCAATTAGAATCTGCAAGACACAAAAACAGAAGTTGCTGGAAAAGCTCAGCAGGTCTGGCAGCGTCTGTGGAAAGAAATCAGAGTTAAGGTCCAGTGGCCCTTCCTCAGAACTTCTTTTCTGTTGGGGAAAGACTTTGATTTGCTCCCAACTCTGCTCGAAGTCTCAAACCATTGCCCTAGCTTAGGACATTAGATATCCTAAAGGAGTTCCCCAAGGCACTACTGCCATCAAGAAAGAATCTACCAATGCCCAAACACAAAAGGCTAGCAATGCCACTTTGGGGCTACTATTGAAGAACCAAATCAGACGCCCATGCATCTAAAGAAGTCAAAATGTCATGAAGGTCAATGGAATCTCACACTGTAAGCCTCAGTCAGGGCAAGTAAGTGAGGGCTAATAAATGAAGAGGCAAAAGACTAGGACCTCTCTCTCTCTCTCTCTCTTTCCATTCGACAGTCTTGTGGTCACAACTTTGTACTTACATTCTATTCCTCATGACAGTGATAGGAAGCAGCAGCAACTGGTACAAGGGAGTGTCAGAATGGGTGGCTGATGTTCTTGGCAACCCATTATTGAGAATGGAGGTATTTGTGGAGTTCCACCTTCTTTTAGTTG
This sequence comes from Hemiscyllium ocellatum, assembly GCF_020745735.1. Classification (NCBI taxonomy): domain Eukaryota; kingdom Metazoa; phylum Chordata; class Chondrichthyes; order Orectolobiformes; family Hemiscylliidae; genus Hemiscyllium; species Hemiscyllium ocellatum. The sequence goes on along the minus strand of NC_083401.1, from coordinate 150,123,411 downwards.
TTTAATAATCCACCACTATTCACGACTGGCTGGTCTGCAGAGATTAGATGTAATGTAAACAAAAGTAGGAATTACTGCAGAAAATTAGCCAATCTGACTGCATCTGTGAAGAGAAAGCAATGTTAACGTTTTGAGTCCAGTAAAGCTGATCTATTGGTTATAGTGTTGCTTAGTTCTGTCTATTGCATATGGTTTCCATTGTCTAGTATAAGAGGTACAGTTAGTAAGTTTGCAATTGACACCGATATTGGAGGTGTAGTGGACAGCGAAGAGGTTACCTCAACTTACAACAGGATTTGGACCAAATGGACCAATGAGCTGAGAAGTGGCAGATGGAGTTTAATTCGGATAAATGTGAGGTGCCGCATTTTGGGAAAGCAAATCTTACAGGACTTATACTTAATGGTAAGGTCCTACGGAGTGTTGCTGAACAAAGAGACCTTTGAGTGCAGGTTCATAGCTCCTTGAAAGTGGAGTCACAGGTAGATAGGATAGTGAAGAAGGTGTTTGGTAAGCTTCCCACTATTGGTCAGAATATTGAGTACAGGAGTTGGGAGATCATGTTGCGGCTGTACAGGACATTGGTTAGGCCACTGTTGGAATATTGCGTACAATTCTGGTCTCCTTCCTATTGGAAAGATGTTGTGAAACTTGAAAATGTTCAGAAAAGATTTACAAGCATGTTGCCAGGGTTAGAGGATTTGAGCTATAGGAAGAGGCTGAACAGGCTGGGGCTGTTTTCCCTGGAGCATCGGGTGCTGAGGGGTGACCTTATAGAGGGGCATGTATAGGATAAATAGACAAAGTCTTTCCCCTGGGGTTGGGGAGTCCAGAACTAGACGGCATAGATTTAGGGTGAGAGGGGAAAGATATAAAAGAGACCTAAGGGGCAACTTTTTCACACAGAGGTAGTATGTGTATGGAATGAGCTACCATAGGAAGTGGTGGAGGCTGGTACAATTGCAACATTTAAGAGGCATTTGGATGGTATATGGATAAGAAGGGTTTGGAGGGATATGGGCCGGGTGCTGGTAGGTTGGACTAGATTGGGTTGGGATATCTGGTCGGCATGGACGGGTTGGACCGAAGGGTCTGTTTCCATGCTGTACATCTCTATGACTCTATAACTCTATACAAGTCACCCTGTGTTGTCACTTCACTGGGTTCACATCTCATTTTTAGGAATGCCTGGAGCTGCTCCTGATATTCCTCCTGCCCTCTTCATTGAACCAGAGTGATCTCCTGACTCAGAGTCATGGTAAAGTGGGTTACGTGCGAGGTTCTGAGGTTACAGATTGTGCTTAAATATAATTCTGCTCATGGGGATGATGAGGCACAGACCTGTTCAAATTCTGATCCATTCAGAACAGTGATAGTGCCAATGGAGGATATCCTCAATGAGAACACAGAGCATTGTCTGTATGAAGACTGTACTGTTCTCCCAGTTACTGATACTGTCACGGATGGACACATCTGCGACAGGTCAATTGCTGAGGAGGGGTCATAGAAAGTTTTCACACTTGTTTCCCTCACAATTTGCTTCGAACCCGGACTAGCAGTGATATCCTTTAGGACTTGGCCAGCTTGCTCAATGTCATGCTACAGATCCACTCTTGGTGATGGACACTGAAGACCCTCATCCAGAGTCCATTCTGTGCCATTGCCACTATCAGTATGTCATCGGAGTTTTTAACATGCAGTAGTAAAGTTCATCAGCTGGCCTGAGGACAGTTAGTAGCAATCCACAAGGAGATTTCCTTGCCCATCTTTGGCCTGATGCTGTGAGTCATCATAGGTCTCAAATCAACACTGAGGTCTCCCAGGGCAGCATGTTCTCAACCATTTACCACTCTGGAACCACCATGGGTGGGTCTGCTCTCCCGTGGAAGGTGGATGTTTGGGACATTATAAGGTGTGATTTCATGAAAAATTCAAGAGTAGCCATAAGGCAGCTCTCCCCATTTTGGCACAAGCCCCGAGATGTTAATAAGGAGGATTTTGCAGGAGCAACTGACTGTTTTTGCCATTGTCTTTTCCAGTGTCTAGGTTAGTGCTAGGTAATCTGTCCAGTTTCATTTCTTTGTTCAGTTTTTATAGCCATTTTTTGACACAACTAAATGGCTGGTTAGAATGTTTTAGAAGGCAGTTAAGAGACATCCACATTGCTGTGTGTCTGGAGCCCATCAAGGCCAGGCTAGGTAAAGATAACAGATTTGCTTCTCTAAAGAGATTAGTGAATAAAATGGATTTTTACAATAATTGGCAATGGTCACATGAGATCATTAGATTCATTGAGTCCTATAACATGGAAACAGAGCCTTTGGTCCAACTATTTGTGGGCGGCACGGTGGCACAGTGGTTAGCACTGCTGCCTCACAGCACCTGAGACCCGGGTTCAATTCCCGACTCAGGCGACAGACTGTGTGGAGTTTGCACGTTCTCCCCATGTCTGCGTGGGTTTCCTCCGGGTGCTCCGGTTTCCTCCCACAGTCCAAAGATGTGCGGGTCAGGTGAATTGGCCATGCTAAATTGCCCGTAGTGTTAGGTAAGGGGTAAATGTAGGGGTATGGGTGGGTTGCACTTTGGCGGGTGGGTGTGGACTTGTTGGGCCGATAGGGCCTGTTTCCACACTGTAAGTAATCTAATCTAATCCATGCCAACCATAACCCCTAACAAAACTAGTCCCACCTGCCTGAGCTTGGCCCATATCCCTCCAAATCTTTCTTATTCATGTACTTATCCAATTATCTGCCAGAGGGAGAAGATATTCACCTTATTTATATCTGAATGATTTTATAAGCTGCTCTAAGGCCTACCAGACTAGCTTTTAATTCCAGATGCTTACTGAACATTAGTCTGGGGTTCAGGGTTATTCAACCAGTGATATGACCAATCCACCACTGCCTCCCGATTCCTGACAGAGGAACAGGAAGGACACAACACTTCCAATTTTGCTTTTTGTCAGTTCTCTCACAATTGCAATTAAACATTAAAGAGGAGAGACATGAGGATCAAAGGCAAGCTTTTCAGTGAAGTAACCTACCATCAGCTGACAATGCAGCAGGTATCAGCAGACTATAAAACAGCCTCCAAGCCTAACAGATCGTCTCTGCTCCTTGGGCACACCTTTCTCCCCCAATCCCATTGCCATTAACTTAAGACTTTATTGAAAGCTCAAAGGTGGCCCACGTTTTGCGCAGATTTAAATTTCACTTGTAAATATTTTGCGTGATGTTGCTTTCACTTGAGGCTGTGCTCATGGTAAAGCCACTGCTGGCTGAAGCAATATGACAGCATGCACAGAAACAACACCTTGCAATGCTGTGTCATAGCCAAGTAGAACTGAGTTCTCATCCTGGTGAAACCATGGCACAGGACCAGTCCTCTTCCAAATTGCCGAAACAGCATGCAACGGTCAGAGCTAAGTGATCCCACAATTAGCAAATCAGATTTAAGCTTTGTCAGGCTGCCACAACAGTCATGAATGATAGGAGATAATTAAACAACCAACAGGAGGGTTAGTGCTGTCCAAGTCCACAATCAGAAAGACCTGGGCAATGTTCAGGCTTAGAATGAGGAGCGGAAAGTGACATTCACATCCCATAAGGGCCAGGCAATAAAAGCCTCCAACTGAAGAAGATTTAACCATTTCCTCATGCTGCTCAATGAACTCCCTACGATCAATATCCCAGCACTTCCCATACGTAGGAACACTAAGCAAAAGCAATTTCTGTAGCTATGAGTGCAGGCCAAAACCCATCCACCAAATAAAAGGCATAAGTCAGTGGAACACTTCTCTGAGAGAATGCAGCACCATAAAAGCTCAACAAGTGTGCTGGACAAGACAACCAGCTTGATTGGCACCCCATTCAACAACACAGGCATTCACCAATGACACACAGACACAATCATACACAAGATGCACTTCATCAACTCATCAGCATCTTCCAAATCTGCATCCTCTATCGCCTAGACAGTCAAGGGCAGCAGTTACATAGGAACACCATTATTTGCATGGTTCCCTCCCCACCCAAACATACCATCTGATTTAGAGCTATATCACTGTTCCTTCCTGTCACTGATAGTTATAGAACATAGAACATTACAGCGCAGTACAGGCCCTTTGGCCCTCAATGTTACGCCGACCTGTCATACCAATCTGAAGCCCATCTAACCTACACTATTCCACGCACGTCCATGGTGTGGGGCTGGTATTAACTCCTCTACCAACACTCACTGCTGATGCGATTGGTATTTACAGCCAAAGGCAGGTGCTACCAAACAAAAATATACAAGCCTTTCCCCACCATCACACTCTATTCCTCACATCCCCTCCATGTCAAGATGTATTTTATTAAAAATGATAGCAAGATTCTAGAACTAAGCAACTCCTTTCCCTTTGCAGCATTTTCCCATGGTCACAGGCTTCTTAACTCCACAGTTCAATGTTCTGTTGTCTACTCAGTTTAATTGGTGCTCAGGTTGGCATCACAGTGTATTTTCATGGCTCTAACTGAGCAATATCTATGTAGTTGCTTTGGAATGTGAAAGCCTCTCTGAACAATACAAAGCTCTGCAGGGCAGTGACTGGCATACTGTCACAGCATCACACATGCTTGCACAGAGGCACACTGGCACAACTGAGATTCCTAGCGCTGCAGACCGAATTCACTGAAGTGCATATGTTTGAGTGACTGTCGACAGCCATCTTGAAACTTAACAACACACTCTATTCACTTTATTCACGTTGACATAATCATTATTTGTTGAACACATCTTTATCGGAGAGTTAAATATGCTGGCACACTTTATGGTTGGTCCTATTGATACTTACAGGGAAGTTAGCGATTTTTCTTTATTGTGGAAGAAATGACATTACGTATTTTGCAGTTGCTCCATGTTGAATGTTCATGTTAGTGTTGTGTTATCCTTGCCACTCTGCAGGACATGACTACAACTAGGACACCAGGCCTTTCTCACCTCACACTGGTTCCCAACCCAGTACCATGCATTCCCATCACTACTGACACACCCCTCCTAGCCCTGAGCTTCTATGGAAGTGGCCATTTGGTGTCTTCCTCTCCTCCTTGTGCTACAGAGTTTAGCGAAGAAAGCTGCTGACCTCAGACACAACTTCACAAAGCCACCTGCTGCATGTCTCCTGCAAATGAATGTGTACTGCATGTCACAAGATTGTTGTGCTCTGTAACCTCACCTGTAAAAGTCTCAGAATTGCACAAGTTTTAATAGAATAAGTATTCCTGTGGTGTGTTGTGAGTAGAAAACAGTGTGAGTCCTGACAGCTTTCAATACATTAATGAGCTAATCTCTAAATCTCAAGAAGGCATATAGTATGTTTGCCTTCATTGGGCGGAGTATTGAGTATAAGAGCTGGCACATCATGTTAAAATTGTACAAGATATTAGTTCGGCCGCATTTAGAATACTGTGTACAGTTCTGGGTCGCCACATTACCAAAAGGGTGTGGACGCTTTGGAGAGGGTGCAGAGAGGGTTTATGAGGATGTTGCCTGGTATGGAAGGTGCTAGCTGTGAAGAGAGGTTGAGTAAGTTAGGTTTGTTTTCATTAGAAAAAAGGAGATTGAGGGGGGACCCTTCAAAATCATGAAAGATGTAGACAGAGTGGATAGAGATAAGTTTATTTTCCCAGGGTGAAGGATTCAATTAGGAGAGGTCACACTTTCAAGATGAGAGGTGGAAAGTTTAAGGGGGATACACGCGGCAAGTACTTCACACAGAGGGTGGTGGGCGTTTGGAACGTGTTGCCAGCAGAGGTAGTAGAGGCAGATACAGTAGACTCGTTTAAGATGCATCTGGACAGATGTGTGAGTAGGTGGGGAGGAGAGGAATACAGATGCTTAGGAATTGGCTGACAGGTTTCGACAGTGGATTTGGATTGGCTCAGGCTTAGAGGGCTGAAGGGCCTGATCCTGGGCTGTAAATTTTCTTTGTTCTATCTGACCAAATTATCGAGTAATCAACATTTCCAGCTCTTGTTTAACTATATCCCCTTTCATCTGCCATATTTCCTTCAGACTCAGTAAAAGCCTACCCCTGTAGAATCCTATGGCAGACAGAGCCTGGTTGAGCTGTTGTATCTGTTGTTGCTCCTCAGAAGTGTTATCCAGTCAGTTACACATTACCGCTGTTTTCTCATAGCCCTGAAAATCTTTTCTTTTCAAGTAAATAACCCCAATCCAAAGGCTAATGCAAACATTTCCCAGTCCTTTTTGGTCAGAAAGTCAGCAAGTGGATCCTGATGAAACCTATCAGTCTTTTAGAGTAGTTACATCCAGCTGGTCACAGTGCTCACTCTGTGATGTTCCCAATTACGAATTAACATTGACCCCTTTTTACAAACATTTAGTTTCTTTCCAGGTAGCCCTTTAAAGGAATTTGACTTATATCTGTTTTCTGAGATTGGACTCCATCATTCAGAAGAAATGTTTAAACGGAATGATATAAATGAAAACTGATGTCTGAATAGCTACATGGGGAGCTGAAAATTAACAACAAGTTCAAAGAATGTAGATGCAGTTTGATCTTTTGCAGATATTTACAGATTCAATAAAGTATTATCAATGAAAGCAAGTGAAAGGCAACCAGTCTGACCAAAATTGACAAATACACACCTCTCGGTAAACAATGACCCGAAGAGTTGTGGATTATTTGAGCCCTGAAATCCCAAGTAATTTATATACCAAGTCATGTTCTCTGAAATTAGCTCAATTGCTTTACAGACCAAATTTTTTTTTCAGAATAAGTTTATTGCAATGAACGTTAAATCTCTGCCTAACATAAGTCAAATTAAAATGAATAATGTGGATAAAAAGGAGGAAATTATGATTCAATGAAAATGATATAATCTCATGTTTACTCTTTGCCTTCTGATTATCTTGATATTTCTGGCAGATTTGTTTCTGCGATAGTGGGAAATTGATGAGCGTTAAAAAGAAAATAGTGGTTGAAGAGCAAATGACCAGAAGTTGCAACATTCGAACAGCTGGTAATTAACCCACACTGAGTCCGTGACCCATTAAGAAATGTCTCACAAGGACCTTTCTTTGGCGTTATGCCATGGTGCAATAATGTAAGACTGTGCATCGATGAAGCCATGAGAAAAAACAAATTGTGTGAGGTCAGGAGGACAAAACATCTGGAAGAGCTACAGACAAATATGGTACAGATTTTGGATAGAATTTGTAAACCTCAATCTTGAAGATTGAGAGTGCCTCCACCCTGTTAGGGTGAAGCATGAGTTTGGAGTCAGGAGAAAGCGCCCATTCGTACAAATGGGTTCAGGATATGAGTAGTGAGCAGGCACCATGCACTCCCAGTTTGACTGGCTCCATTGTGAAAGTAGGTATCTCCTAAGCTTCTGCAATTTTCATGGAATTGGGTCAGTTTCTCCACGATTTGTGCCTCCTGACCTCTCAGAGGGTTCATGAGCCACTGGCTGGATTCAGGAAACTTTGGAAAGATAAAGATAAAAGTTCAAAAGGTTTGCTTATTTCCCACCTCCCCATTCCCTAACACCCCCATGTACCTTCTGTGTCACCAAAATTAACACATGGTAACATGCATGCCTCAGTACAGATAAAAAGATTAAAGGGTGACCATTACTGAGGATTGCTTGTAAACCTGCAAATTGGCAAATACTGTGTGTTAAGTCATAATACAATAGTTTACCTGCCACACTGTACTTGTGACACATTAGAAATGTGATCTATGTTTGATGTTACATGAACTTAAACATGAGGGGGGATGTTCTCTGGCATCCATTGTAATTTTGATAGAAGATCAGCAGAAACCACAGTGACAGAATGGTGCCCAGTGGCTCAGTGGTTGTACTGCTGCCTCACAACACAGGGACCCGAGTCTGATTCCAGCTCTTTGTTCTCACTACATACACATTGGTACCACAGTCTAGCGCAGGATGTTGCTTCTCTCACAGCTCCCATCTCATACTCTCATCTCAGAGTCTCATCAGTCACATCATCCTTTATGCCACACCCTCTCTCCCACCCTAGACAATTTTTAGATTAGATTAGATTACTAACAGTGTGGAAACAGGCCCTTCGGCCCAATAAGTCCACACCGACCCTCTGAAGAGCAACTCACAGACCCATTCCCCTACATTTACCCCTTCACCTAACACTACGGGCAATTTAGCATGGCCAATTCATTTAACCTGCACATCTTTGGACTGTGAGAGGAAACCAGAGAACCCGAAGGAAACCCACATAAACATGGGGAGAATGTGCAAACTCCACATAGGCGGGAGTTAAACTCAGGTCTCTGGCACTGTGAGGCAGCAGTGCTAACCACTGAGCCACCGTGCCACCCAAATTTGTCAGCACTTTGGTCCCAGCTCGGTTCAGGTGAAAGTTAGGAAAATGGTACAGCTGCCACTTTCCCCAATGATGTTGTAAATACCTTATTTATCAAAGCCAGGTTCTCCAATGCCAATTTTTGAGCCACACATTCTACTCTCCGATCTGATCGGTCCTGTGCCAGTCTGTTTGTAGATCAGGTAGTTAACCAGTGAGAATTACATGTGTGGCTCTGCTTTTAAGTTCAGCTCCTAGCTGCTCAAACTCCCTCAGCAGAACTTCTTTGATTGTCCTAACCATGTCGACAAATCAGTTATCACATTTATCTCTCGTTGGCTCAGAGGCAAGTGGCATTGTTAATGTGAATGGAGATTATGTTGAATTAATTATTTCAATCTCTAGATTGATTATTTTAAAATAGTCTATGAAGGACAATAATAAGTTAGTATAACCACTACCAAACCACAAACCTGAGTTATGATGAAGAATTACACATAAAACTTTACCTCCTTCTGCCTCCTTTAGATGTTCCGTGCATTTCAAACATTTTCTAATACACCAGGCTGAAAGCTGTTTCATGTTAGCAGCATAACATGCAAACACACTTCTGTTCTTGATTGTAATAAAGGAATGAGCTTATTTAAAATTATTTTGTGAATGGCCAGTGTCACTACTACATGGAAGTTAATAATTCAAACATATTATTGGATCATTGTCATACTGCACTCAGGAAAAAGACTTTTGGTATGACTTTGAAATAGCACGGCTCGATTCACATCGTAAATCGAGCCGTGCTATTTCAAAGTCATACCAAAAGTCTTTTTTTCAATATTCACAGTACTCCAATTTACTTGACTTTCAGAACAAGAAAGAAAGCACTTCTGTATGAATTATTATTTATTACAAGTAATTATATGTTAGCTACACATAAACAGATATAAACCATTGGCATAAAACAACTAAAATTCTAACCCCTTTTACACACCATCTTACACGCACACACACACAGACACAAACACAACCACACAAATACACACTCACATACACTCAAATAGGCAAAATACGTTATTGGCAGAGGCAGAAAAAACTAGTAAGTCAGCTCAGAGGTCTTTGCTACCTGTTTCTGATGTTGCAATGATACTTCTTCACTTCCCATACTGTTCAAATGTCATTTTCCGGGTGCTTCCAATCATTTGCAAGAAATGTAGAATGGCTGGAAAATCTCTTGGAAAATCTCCCATTTATCAATTCAAAAGTCACAGCTTACAACAACAGCTGACAGGAATAGGCAGCTTCTGGCTGAGTGAAGATCTGCATACACTATTCCCCTGTCTCTCCCTGTCTCTCCCTGTCTCTCCCTGTCTGTCTGTCTCTCTCTCTCTCGCTCGCTCTCTCTCTCTCTCTCTCTGTCACCTGTTCCAAACTGCTCACTCCGAGAACCAGCCACAGTCATTGGGAAGCAAAAGATCTCTGTTATTGATAACTGGTCATGACTGAATAGACCAATAAATGTCTTGTCACCACTCATTTGCATCTGAATACAGGATCCCTTGGCTCATCTTCATCTGCAATTTAAACTTTAATTACTGCTTATTCAACACTCTTTTACAATGCTTGCTTTGAGTATCAGGATATATGCTTTTCACAACATGGAGCACCCTAATGAAGCATTGGTTTTTAAAATAGCCCTCTCTCTTTTCAGTCCAGGGGCTTTTAAAAAATACAAATATAAAAAGACACACTACTTTCATCATCACCAAGAGAGGTTCCTGTTTTGTACTACTGTTAAAGAGATTTATTTCCTCATACTAGAATTAAAGATGATTACGGACAGTAATTAGACTTAGAATCCAACAATATCTAGTGATGCATGAGGCATCCTTTTCTATTTCCATAAATAGCTTTTTTTCCTGGAACAGATCACCAGTCTGCCACCAGAAGATGTAGCATCTGGCTTATAAGCAGCAACTTTATGACAACATTATAACCGGAGCTTCCAACACATAACAATCATTGTTTTGTCTTCTGCTTCAAGCCAATGCAGTTACCTGCCCATTGAGATTCTTATCTGGAAAATCTCAGGCTGTGGGTGTCTGCACACATACTATTCTCAAAGCTGCTTGTTCCCTTATCAAAACAAGGGTCCAACTCTTTATCTAATGTAGTAGCCCTCTATTTACATCTATACATAGGTTCCCCAGTTTGGTGACCCATTCTAATTCCTGCCACCATCAAAGAGGAAAAGGATATCAGGACGTTGTCGCCCATTCCAAACACCAAGGCATGTATGGGTTCGCCAATTCCCTATATCATCACTGAACATACCTCAACTATCATTTCCCACACTCCTTTCAGTGCTACTCTTCACTGTCTCCCCTCACCCACTCCCCTCACCCACTCCCCTCACCCACTCCCCTCACCCACTCCCCTCACCCACTCCCCTCACCCACTCACTTCACCCACTCCCCTCACCCACTCACTTCACCCACATCCCTCACCTACTCCCCTCACCCACTCCCTTCGCCCACAACCCTCACCCACTCCCCTCACCCACTCCCCTCAGCCACTCCCCTCAGCCACTCCCCTCAGCCACTCTCCTCACCCACACCCTTCACCCACTCCCCTTACCCACACCCCTCATCTACACCCCTCACCCACTCCAGTCGCTCACTCCCCTCACCCGCTCCCCTCACCCGCTCCCCTCACCCACTCCCCTCACCCACACCCCTCACCCACACCCCTCACCTATTCCCCTCACTCACTCCCCTCACCTATTCCCCTCACCCACTCCCCTCACCTATTCCACTCACCACACACTCACCCACACCACTCACCCACTCTCCTCAACCACACCCCTCACCCACTCCCCTAACCATTACACTCACCCACTCCCATCACCCACTCCCATCACCCACTCCCCTCACCACTCCCCTCACCACTCCCCTCACCACTCCCCTCACCACACCCCTCACCCACACCCCTCACCCACACCCCTCACCCACGCCCCTCACCCACGCCCCTCACCCACGCCCCTCACCCACGCCCCTCACCCACGCCCCTCACCCACTTGTGCCATCTACTTCTCTCACCTACTCCCCTTATCCACTCCCCTCACCCACACCCCTTACCCACACTCCTCACCCACTTGTGCCATCTACTTCTCTCACCTATTCCCCTCACCTACTCCCCTCACCACTTCCCTCACCCATTTCACTCACCTCCCCGCTCACCACGCCTCTTACACTCCCCTCACATACTCCCCTTACTACTCCCCACACTTACTCCCCTCACCACTGCCCTCACCACTGCCCTCACCACTGCCCTCACCACTGCCCTCACTTTCTCCCCTCACATACTCCCCTCACCACTCCCCCATCACTCCCCTCATCACTCCCCTCATTGCTCCCCCTCAGCACTCCCCATCACTCCCCTCATCACTCCCCTCATCATTCCTCTCACCACTCCCCTCATTGCTGCCCCTCAGCACTTCTCATCACTCCCCTCATCACTCCCTCTCATCACACCCCTCATCGCTGCCCCTCAGCACTCCCCATCACTCGTCTCACCACTCCCCTCATCACTCTATCATCGCTCCCCTCATCACTCCCCTCAGCACTCCCTCCCACCACTTTCCCCATCACTCCCTCATCACTTCCCTCATCACTTCCCTCATCACTCCCCTCACCACTCCCCTCACCACTCCCCCCATCACTCCCCTCATCACTCCCCTCATCACTCCCCTCATCACTCCCCTCATCACTCCCTCTTACCACTCCCCTCATCGCTTTCTCTCACCACTCCTCCTCAACTATTCTCTCTCGCCTTGCCATCCATCAATCCCTCTATTCCTCTTACTTCCCCACTTGCCTCACTTCCTCCATTCCACTCACTTCTCCCTCACTCCTCACTACTTTCTTTCCTCACAATTCTGTCAGTGAACCCCTCATCACTCCCCCTGCTTCCTCCACTCACCTCACCACTCACTTTACTCACAATGGTTTATAATTAGCATCCCTAAAATTCTTAAAAGGATCAATCTAAATTACTTTTTAATCAAAATTCAAATATGACTAAGCACCATTGGTCACAGAGTCATTGGACCCTTTGACATGAATGTTTGAAATTCAGGTTGTTGCTTCTAAAGTTAATGTGCTATTTGGATAACATTGCTGACGGTAGCAGTGTATATGGGTTTGTACAATTTAAAGGAAAGTAGATCTATGATGATGCCTGCCCTTTGTGAAGGGCAGGTCGTGCCTCACAAACCTTATTCAATTCTTTGAGAAGGTGACTAAGGAGGTGGACGAGGGTAAAGTAGTAGATGTGGTGTATATGGATTTTAGTCAGGCATTTGACAAGGTTCCCCATGGTAGGCTACTGCAAAAAATACGGGGGTATGGCATTGAGGGTGAGTTGGAGGTTTGGATTAGGAATTGGCTGGCAGGAAGAGGACAGAGGGTAGTAGTTGATGGTAAAGGTTCATCTTGGAGTGCAGTTACTAGCGGTGTTCCGCAAGGATCTCTTTTGGGACCATTGCTGTTTGTCATTTTTATAAATGACCTGGAGGAGGGGCTAGAAGGTTGGGTGAGCAAGTTTGCGGATGATACGAAAGTCGGTGGAGTTGTTGACAGTGAGGAAGGATGTGGCAGGTTACAGCGGGATATAGATAAGCTGCAGAGCTGGGCAGAAAGGTGGCAAATGGAGTTCAATGTAGCTAAGTGTGAAGTCATTCACTTTGGTCAGAGTAACAAGAAGGTGGAGTACTGGGCTAATGGTCGGATACTTGGTAGTGTGGATGAGCAGAGGGATCTTGGTGTTCATGTACACAGATCTCTGAAAGTTGCCACCCAGGTAAATAGTGCTGTGAAGAAGGCATATGTTGTACTGGCTTTTATTGGTAGAGGAATTGAGTTCCGGAGTCCTGAGGTCATGTTGCAGTTGTATAAGACACTGGTGCGGCCGCATCTGGAGAATTGTGTGCAGTTTTGGTCGCCATACTATAGGAAGGATGTGGAGGCACTGGAACGGGTGCAGAGGAGGTTTACCAGGATGTTGCCTGGTATGGTAGGAAGATCGTATGAGGAAAGGCTGAGGCACTTGGGGCTGTTTTCATTGAAGAAAAGAAGGTTTAGGGGTGACTTGATAAAGGTGTACAAGATGATTAGGGGTTTAGATAGGGTTGACCATGAGAACCTTTTTCCACGTATGGAGTCAGATATTACGAGGGGGCATAGCTTTAAATTAAGGGGTGGTAGGTATAGGACAGATCTTAGGGGTAGATTCGTTACTCAGTGAGTCGTGAGTTCATGGACTGCCCTGCCAGTAGCAGTGGTGGACTCTCCCTCTTTATGGGCATTTAAATGGGCATTGGATATGCATATGGAGGATAGTGGGCTAGTGTAGGTTAGGTGGGCTTGGATCGGCGCAATATTGAGGGCCGAAGGGCCTGTACTGCACTGTATTTTTCTATGTTTTATGTTCTATGATCATTCCATGTTATTTCCTGTCCTCTATTTTGCTGTGAAATATCTCGTCTGCCATTTATGCAGTCATAGACATACAGCACGGCAACATTCCCTTCAGTCCTACCAGCTCATGCTGACCATAATCCCAAATTAAATGCATCCCACCTGCCTGCTCCTGGCCCATATCCCTCAAAACCTTTCCCAATTGTGTACCTCACGTACCTATCCAAATGTCTTGTAAATGTTAACAATTGTACCCACATCTACCACTTCCTCAGGAAGTTCATTCCACATGTGACCCACTCTCTGTGTAAAAAAAAATTGCCCCTCATGTCTTTTTTAATCTCCTTCCTCTCACCTTAAAAATGTGCCCCAAGGCTTGAAATCCCCATCCGAGGGAAAGGACAGCTACCATTACCATCCAGCTTTTTTATTAATACCTCAAATCTTTCACACTCAGCAACTCTGTGGTAAATCTCTTTTGAGCCCTGTCCAACTTAATAATATCCATTGTATAACTGGGTGACCTGAACTGGACACTATTTTAGAAGAGGCCTCAGCAATGTCCTGAACAACCTCAACATGACATCCCAACTCCTATACACAAGAGACAAGCAAATGCCTTCTTATCCACCCTGTCTACATGTGATGCAAATTTCGAAGAATTATGTACCTGAATCCCTTGAACCCTCTGTTCTACAACACCACTCATTTCTGCTATTTATTAATTTGGTATTTTAGCAGAGTAAATTCTGATGCATGTGTTAAAGGCACTTAGTAGCAGGTCAATTCAGTACAGCATTAACATTGCACTGGATTTAATGGGCATGGTGGTGTCCTGGCTACTTGGTGAGTCAGTGGCAATCCTGCCTTGGCCATTTCCAGGCTCTTCAACATGATCCAAATCCAATCAGGCACCTCCCTCCTGTTAACCTCAGGATTCCCAGGTCCTACAGAATGGACCATCAGAACCCAGCAGCTCTTCATTAGCAGGAGCATCACTGGGAGTAGTCCATGACCAGGGACAGTGCTGGCAGCCCAGAAGGGAGGCAAGTGGAACAAGCGTACAGTCAGGACTAACAATTGGGTGGCTGAAAAGATACTCCACTTCCTCCAAGACTTGCATTTCTCCGCCCTCCAATCATCACCATGGACATCCAGTACCTCTACACCGCCATCCACCATGACCAGGGTCTCCAAGACCTCCATTTCTTCCTCTCCCGACATCCCCACCACTACCCTTCCACTCACACTCTTATTCGTTTGGCTGAACTGGTCCTCACTCTCAACAATTTCCCCTTCGAAACCTCCCACTTCCTCCAGACAAAAGGAGTAGCCATGGGCACCTGCATAGGCCCCAGCTATGCCTGTCTCTTTGTCAGCTACATGGAACAGTCCATCTTCCGCAGATACACCAGCACCACTCCCCACCTTTTCCTCCGCTACATTGACAACTACATCGGCACCATGTCAAGCTCGCACGAGGAATTTGAGCAGTACATCAACTTCACCAACACATTCCACCCCGACCTTAAATTCACCTGGACCATCTCTGACATCTCTCTCCCCTTCCTGGACCTCTCCATCTCCATCAATGGTGACCGACTCAACACTGACATTTTCTACAAACGCATTGACTCCCACCCTGCCTCCTGCAAAAATGCAATCCCTTATTCCCAATTCCTCTGCCTCCGCCACATCTGCTCCCAGGACGACCAGTTCCACTATAGAACACACCAGATGACCTCCTTCTTAAGAGACCACGTAGAGACCTCCTTCTTTCCCCTCCCACGTAGTTGATAATGCCCTCCAGTGCATCTCATCCACTTCCCACACCTCCACCCTCAAACCCCATCCCTCCAACAAGGACAGAACTCCACTGGTCCTCACTCACCCCACCAACCTCCGTATACATTGCATCATCCTTCGCCATTTCCGCCACAGACAAACGGACTCCACCACCAGAGATATATTTACTTCCCCACCCCTGTCTGCTTTTCGTAAAGATCATTCCTTCCTTGACAACTCTGTCAGGTCCACGCCCCCCCTCCCCCCCCCCCAACAACCCACCATCCCTTCCTGGCACCCTCCCCTGCTACCGCAGGAATTGCAAAACCTGCGCCTACACCTCCCCCCTCACCTCCACCCAAGGTCCCAAAAGAGCCTTCCACATCCATCAAAGATTTACCTGCACTTGCACATATGTCATTTATTGAATCCATTGCTCCCGATGCGGTCTCCTCTACGTTGGGGAGACAGGATGCCTACTGGCAGAGCGCTTCAGAGAACATCTCCGGGACACCCGCATTAACCAACCCCACTGCCCCGTGGTCAAACACTTCAACTCCCCCTCCCACTCTGCTGAGGACATGCAGGTTCTGGGCCTCCTCCATTGTCACTCCCTTACCACCTGACACCTGGAGGAAGAACACTTCATCTTCCACCTCAGCACTGTCCAACCCCATGGCACCAACGTGGATTTCACCAGTTTCCTCATTTCCCCTCTTCCCACCTTACCCCAGTTCCAACCTTCCAGCTCAGCACAGTCCTTATGATCTGTTGCACTTTGTCCACCTTCCTTCCCATCTCTCCATCCCATTTTCCTCTCCAACCTCTCACCTTTACCCCTACCTCCATCCACCTATTGCACTCTCAGCATCCTTCCCCCCAGTCCCACCCTTCTCCCATTTATCTCAGCACCTCCTCAGCTCACAGCCTCATTCCTGATGAAGGGCTTTTGCCTGAAATGTTGATTTTCCTGTTCCTCAGATGCTGCCTGACTTGCTGTGCTTTTCCAGCAACACACTGTTGAGGGGTGTAGGGTGTAGGTTTGCTCGCTAAGCTGTAGGTTTGATATCCAGATGTTTCATTACCTGGCTAGGTAACATCATCAGTGGCGACCTCCAAGTGAAGCGAAGCTGTTGTCTCCTGCTTTCTATTTATATTTTTCTCTTGGATGGGGTTCCTGGGGTTTGTGGTGATGTCATTTCCTGTTCATTTTCTGGGGGGGGTTGATAGATGGCATCTAGATCTATGTGTTTGTTTATGGCGTTGTGGTTGGAGTGCCAGGCCTCTAGGAATTCTCTGGCATGATTTTGCTTAGCCTGTCCCAGGATAGATCTGTTGTTCCAGTCGAAATGGTGGCTTTTTTCATCCGTGTGTAGGGCTACGAGGGAGAGGGGGTCGTGTCTTTTTGTGGCTAGCTGGTGTTCGTGTATCCTAGTGGCTAATGTTCTGCCTGTTTTTCCTATGTAGTGTTTGTGGCAGTCCTTGCATGGAATTTTGTAGATGACGTCGGTTTTGTCCATGGGATGTACTGGGTCTTTTAAGTTTGTTAGTTTTTGTTTGAGAGTATTGGTGGGTTTGTGTGCTACTAGGATTCCGAGGGGTCTTAGTAGTCTGGCTGTCATTTCTGAAACTTCATTGATGTATGGTAAGGTGGTTAGGGTTTCTGGCTGTGTTTGGTCTGCTTGTTGTGGTTTGTTCTTGAGGAATCTGCGCACTGTGTTTTTTTGAGTATCCATTCTTCTTGAATACGTTGTATAGGTGGTCCTTCTCTGTTTTGCGTAGTTCGTCTGTGCTGCAGTGTGTGGTGGCTCGTTGGAATAATGGAACAGTCGTTGGAACACACTATTGCCTCTAATCTCCAGCATCTGCAGTCTTCACTTTTGCCTGGCTGAAAAGATAGTCAATTGAAAAGGTGAGTGATTGATTTTCCCTGGCTATGCCCACCTCCCCACAACATTGACATTGGCATGATGGAATCCCAACACTGCAGATAGAGACCACTTCACCCATTGAGTCTGCACTAACCCTTTGAAGATCATCCCATCCAGACCCAACCCTATCCCCATATCCCTGCATTTCCTATGGCTAATCCACCTAACTTGTACGTCTTCAGACTGTGGGAGGAAACCAGAGCATCCAGAGGAATCCCACTCAGACATGGGGAGAATGTACAAACTCCACACAGTCACCCAAGGCTGGAATCAAACCTGGGTCCTTGGTACTGTGAGGTAACAGTATTAACCACTGAGCCAAATACTGAGTTCCACCAGAGCCTAGATGTAACTTAACTGGCCATTTAAGGGCCTCAGTTGACCTTTAAGAGGTGAGAAGGCTGTGCTCAATCCTTCCTGTTCTGAGGCAGTTGGGAATGTGACAAGCTTTCACCCAAGGCTGACCCACCCCATTATCTGATCCTCCGATCACACATCTGATTCCACTCCAGAGGGAATATTACATTCTGTTCATCGTGGTGACAAAAGCAGACACGTCACACCCTTGGGTTACAACTCATTGCTGTATGTTGTTGCAACACAACCAAAAGTCAACAAAGCATATCTTTTCCAATTACCAACATAAAAGATCGCTGTTTGGACAACTCTTCAAGATTCCTGTTGAGAGTGTGGTGCTGGAAAAGCACAGCAGGTTAGGCAACATCCAATGAGCAGGAAAATCGATGTTTCGGGCATAAACCCTTCATCAGGAATGACACTGATTCCTGCTGAATGGCTTATGCCCAAAATATCGACTTTCCTGCTCCTTGGAGGCTGCCTGAGCTGCTGTGCTTTTCCAGCAGCACACTCTCAACTCTGATCTCCAACATCTGCAGTCCTCACTGTCATCTGCAAGATTCTTGTCCATTCTGAGATTTACTTTCATTGCAGCAAAAAGATAGATGTAAATAGTCTTGTAACTCTCGTGGAGGAGAAAATAGAAAACTAAATACGTTAAGGACTACATTTTTAAAATATACATGATAGATTCAGTCTTGCCAGAAAAATGCAGCAATATATTTTCAGTATCTGCTGAAGAACTCACAAATGTTACATTAGCCAATAAAACAAGGCTAAAATTTTTAAAAGTTAACGAACTGGAACGGAATTGCTCTTCCATTCTGTTGAGTTTAAATCAACAGCAATGCTCCATCGCCCCATATTTGTGCCCCAGATCCCAACAGCCTATATTCCTTTCTCTGCTTTCTTGCTGTGACCTCATCGCAAATATTGCCTACACCAAGCAGATAACTCATTCTGTTTTACTTTTACAATCCTGTCCGGAAGTTGCTGCAAAACACTCATTCGGCACAGAGGCAGGTAAATCATTTCAAACTATAATTGTTTTTTTGATGTGCTTATAGCTAGCCGTAAGGGTAACAAAGTCACAGGAACTCTGTGAATTATGGGTAAAATTGATGGAACCCTGCACAGGGACGGTCCAGTGAATTTAATACTCTATCTTCGCTGAGGAGTTTTGAAATCTCATCTGGAGCACGCTTATTAAAGTACTTTTAATACTTCAAGTAGGTCTCATTAAATTGAAATGAAAATAATATTGTTTTACATTGAAAATAAAATCACAGATTGAAAAATCCAAACAAATGCCAACAGAGAAATTAAAAATTAGTTTATTAGACTAGTGAGGTATACAAAGGCTAATAACTCAGAAGTGAGGACGTTACAGCTCATGTGTAAGTGTTCAAGAATTTTTTTATGGGTGGAATAAACTGGTATTCTCACTGTTCCCTGGTAATTATTTTCCTTTTAAATGTAATCACAGCAAAGTAGTTGTTTTACAGATTTTCAGCTCCTCAATGTTTCTGACTGATAAGAATTGAAATTATTCTCATGGAATCCATGCAGTGTGGGAGCAGGTCATTTGACCAATTGAGTCCACACCAACTTCATCCTCCTTACCCCATAACCCTGCGTTTCCAATGGCTAGTCTACCTAGCCTGCATACCTCTGGACACTATGGGCAATTTAGCATGGCCAGTTCACCTAACCTACACATCTTTGGACTGTTGGAGGAAACTCACACGGACTGTCACCCAAGAGTGGAATCAAACCCAGGTCCCCAGTGCTGTAAGGCAGCAGAGCTAACCCCTAGTTCCCAGTGGCATTGATAACAACTGTGTTACAACATTCATATGTGATTCATCTCCTTACAGTTTAACTCATTCCTTAACTCATTTAAAACAGTAATGCCACAATAATGTGGTAATAATTCTTTACCGACATTGCAGCAAGCCCGATAAAACAACTGGTCTTATCTAACATAGAGCATTGATCAAGTTAACACAGATTATTTCCTCCACGAAGTGAGTGTTGCAGCAGTGCAGACCTAGGAGGGATTAATCTTGAAAAGTGTCTCGTTAGTGGTTTGGAATACAATCAAAGACAATGGCCCTCTTCTCAGTTCGACTTCAGTATTCTGCATACACACACCCAATTTACTGAGTAATCATTAAGGTCTGTACTTGAAACTCTTGTGGGGCACTGATCATTGTTACAAGGTAGCATAAATCAGCAACCCACTTGATTATTTCTGTGTGACATTAGTTCCATACAAAAATAAAAGAGGTCATCTTCAATAGATTAATTTATTTTACCCTTCAGTACGAGAGCACATTGGAACTTAGATAAATTAGTCTCTGTATTTTAGAGTTAATAAGATCCAGAAAGGAAAACAATATGACATCAAAGGCCTGGGTGTGAATTAACAACACTTTACACTTGGTCTCATTTTTGACAAAAGATTTCTCTGCTCTTCCTTTGGAAGAAAGGTTTATAAAGCTTATGCTGACATTAAACCCTCCAAATCCATAAAGTTTCACTTTTAGTCCTTAGTCCACTTCAGATGAACTTTCATCCAAGCTAACATGAAAGATGATGCGAGAGGTTGTCAGACTAGTGGGCTGTGGGTGTAGGTGGGTTGCAGTCGAAGGAAGCAGCAGTGGTTGTTAATTTTGATTACATTTATTAACCTTCACTAGAAAAATCTCATGTCTAGACATTATTAGACTGTCTAGAGTGTTGTTGTGGTAAAAAGAAATAATAGACTGTCAATATTTGTACTCTTATCATATTAAGTAATTTTTTTTAAAAAGAGATTATTTGATGTTTTAATCTTGCCAATAGGCATTTACATCCTAAGATTTAACACCTAGGTGAGGAAAGGTAGGCCTACAGAAATCTGAAACATCAAGAAGAAAGTTTGCAGTGGAGTTCTTGGAGAGACTATGGTCTTCCTGATATAGAATAATGGTCGAGATCTTTGTGGACATGGGACAATTTCAAAGCTTGAGGATGATACAAAACCTGGAAGAATTGCAAACTATGGGGAGAACAGTGTAGAATTTCAAAAGGACAGATAAATGGCAGATAAACTTTAATGCAGACAAGTATGAGGTGATACATTTTGATTGGAACAGCTTGGACAGGCAATGGGGGTGAGGGGTCTGAGTGTGCAGATCACTGAAAGTGACAAGACAGCTGGAAAGAGCCACTAATGAAGCATACAGTATCCTCAGCTTTAATAGGAGCATACAGTACACAATCAAGGAGATGATACTGAAGTTATGTAGGAACCTTGCTAAATCTGAGTTGGAACATTGTGTATGGTTCTGCATGCCACAATATAGGAAAGATGTGAGTGCATTGAAGAAAGTGCAGAAGAGATTTACAGGAATGACTCCGAAACTCCAGTTATGAAGATAGAATGGAAAGGTGGAGAGACGAGGGATATCTGATTGAAATCTTCAAGGTCATGAGGGGGCTGTGTAGAGTAGATACAGAGCAACAGTTCCCGAATTACAGGACACAGATTTAAAGAGATGGGCAAAACAAGATAATGTAATGTGATCAAAGATTGTTTTCACACAGTTCATGGTTTGGGTCCGGAAGTCACTGCTGGGATGTGTGGAAGATAAGGTTCAGTTGAGGTATTCAGACGGCAGGATAGTTAGTTAAATAGAAACAATATGCGAGGGCACAGGGAATGGTCTCATGTCACAATGCTCATTTGGAGAGCCAGCACAGGCATAAGTGGCCAAATAGCCTCCTTCAATGTCATAAAATTCTATAGTTCTGTGATACCCTCAGACCATATTCCAGGTCAGGTCGCTGGGACAGAAAATCTCTAGGCATTCTCGCACAATCAGAAATGATGTGAATTAGACCCGGACCATGAGACATGGAGTGACATGCAATTGCCTGATTTGATGATGAGCTTCTGTCAGCATTAACGAGGCAAGAAAGGGGCATCCCCAGAGACAGCTACTTCTAGAATTTTTGCATCTGTTCTACAGTAGAGAAACATTATACTGAGAAAGATCAGGTATACCAGCCAGATTATTGGTACAAATAGACCCACCATAGACTTGTGATACAGCCTAGACCCACAAAACTGCACGTGAAATCTGAAGGTGATTTAATCCCATTTCAGGCGATCCTGGAGAAGATGCATACATTTACTGAAATTTGGTTCTTCCTCCCTCTGACTGGTGCCTCATGTGCATTCCAGTTGTACAGATACATGTCACTAACATTTAGGTTAAAGGCCATTGGCATCGTCAACGCTGAAGGTTATGTATGAGTGCTCTCCTAGGACTTATGTAGACAGTTCAGTTTGGTGAGTGTTCAGTCTTAGCACCTCCAATAAAATAAAACAAAGAACTGAGGACAAAATGCTGAAAAATAAGATTTTTCCTGAAATATTTTACACTTATTTCTATACCAGCCTGGAAAACATTCTTACATCTACAGAGTCCCAGGAAAACCTTCCGATGCAGATATATTAGATCCTGCTGTTCAGGCGGTGGATGGAGTTTCTAGTGACATGGCAAGTTTTGAATTGAACAGCGGGTTAGGCATTTTTTTCAACATAGTTTTGAGGCAGTTGGATGCAGCAGGCCAACATTTAGCCATTTTTAAAACAAATGTGGTTTCATTTTAATCAAAAAAAATATTTTACAGGACCCGGATGGACTTCTCTTCAATAATCCTTCGAGAAATTCACTTGTCACCTCGGAGAATTTTATTTTTCAAACTTTTCTCATGTAAGAAAATGCAGAAAGCTGGGGATTTAGTTGCATGTTTATCTGTGTATATTTTGTTTTACTTCCATCTTATGAGCCCAGAACTTGACTGCATGTTTCACACGATACCTCGAGGCATCATTCCCTCAGCTGTCTGGCAGACCCTGGAAAGAGTCCCAGGAACAGAATGCAAGGTCAGCATTCTGTTACAACATAGCACAAACACTTTGTAAGTGCTGGTTTTGTTGTTGTAAATGGAAGCAGAATTTATATAGAGGAGAACTTTTACACAAGAATTCAGACTGCTCATGGGCAATGTGACATTTTCTCTTTAAGAGCATACAAGCTTTATATCTATCAGGGCCAAGGCATCCCAACCCAAAGTTAAATTCAAGTGTTATAATTATCTAGAAATATCGCAATTCCCAAGTCATTTTGGGCTACAAATTGAGTGTTCATTTCAAACTTGCTAAATGATACGCAGTTAAATGCACAAAAATCTGCTACACCAGGCTTAGACTCATGGAGCCATAGACCTTTCAGTCCAACTTGGCCAGGAAAGAATCAGATTTAGGATGATAATTCAAACCCGAAAAGGAATAAGACATACATGACAGAAGCACTCATTAATCTGAGACTGAAATTCACTACATAGCTTGTATCACTTAGGGAATGGGAGCACCACAGAGGTAGTGTATCCTGAGACACGTTTGCCATCTTGTGACATGTTTTCTATTTGAGACTTCCTGTACTTCCTGGGAAGTGTGAATGATTTATGATATTGTGCTATTGAGTCCATCTGCCTCCGTGTGAATCTCGTGACATATCTTGTCCAACAGAATGGTTATTTATAGGATCAATATGAGCTCCCAAATAATTGAGTCCTAGGAAGCTGTGCTTTTGCAAAGTTGCAAAAACAAAGGGCTTAGGCAGGCATCACTTTCTTGGTGCTGCAGTTTGATGTATGGTAACCAGAAAACATTTCAGCTGACAATTGTTTTGTTCTACATTGCGAAACCAGTTTTTCATTGCAGTGAGGTGTTTCTATTTCTATTACCAACACTTTCCTATGACCAGTTTTCTCTGTTGTTACCTTTTGTAATCAAGATTGTATGTATAAACTGAATGCGAGTTGGCACTGGGGAGATTTCAGGTATTAATATGAGTCAGCAAAGATTTGTGAAATGGAGATCATGCTTAATAATCCAATTGAAGTTATTGATGAGTAATTGAGAAGGCATATGAAGGAAAACAATGAATGTTGTCCATATGGATTTCAAGAAAGCCTTTGACAAGGTACCATACAGAAGGCTAGTTAACAAAAGTGAGGCTCATGGGAAGACAGAGCTAACTGGGATAATAATTTTGCTTAAGGAGGGAAAACCAACAAGCTATGGTAATGGCTGCTTTTCAGACTGGAGGGTTATAGGCAGAGGTGTTGCCTTTCTCAGACCTTTTTTTTGGTAAATATAAAAATGATTTGGATCTGAAATAAGTAAAATTTAAAAATTGGTTGATTATTCCAAACTTGGAATAAGCTGCAATAGGACATTGATAATTTAAAAGAATGGACAGATAGATTTGATACAGAGAAGTGTGAGGTGCTGTATTTTGGCCGTAGGGAATGGGAGAGGCAATGTAAACTAAATGGCACAGCTTTAAAGAGGCAATGGTATTCAATTTGAATGAGTAGTTTTATATACAGAGGCATTGAGTATAAGGGAAGGAAGATTTTGACAAAGAAGTTTCGATGGTCTGCAGCAGAAGGATGAAAAGCTGGGAATTTATGGAATAATGATGATGTCTGGATGAGATTTTAAGAGACTTACAGTCTGTCCAGTCAAAGGCAATGCAAACAGATAAAAAGGTTCCTCCTCTTTGTCTTCGCAATGTTTCTGCCACAGACCCAGGGGGCCAAGGGGACTAGACTGCTCCCTCCCAACAAAGGTCTGTGTAGAAAAGCTGTTGTTTTAGAATGGCAATGGTTTGTTTCACAATTTTTCTGATGTCAGTATGCTTTATAAACATGCTATCCAGACATGATCAGAAGATGGAGAGATAGCAAGAGACTAGTGCGGTTTAAAAAGACCAAGTCACCAAACTTGTAGTTCATTGTGATGATTCAAATATGAGATGTCCTGTTATCTGACTGCCAAGAACCACAAGTATTGTGGCTGTGGTTAGGTTAGAGGGCATTCTGCAGAATAATGTACCACGCACGATTGCATAGTGACTGCAAGTTCCGCGAGTGGCAGACTTTACTCCACAGAGCCCCATGTGTTTTGTGGGTAAGTCAGTCTGCCATTGTGACTTGCACTCCCCTGGCAAAACCACAGGATTTTTCTTCTCTCTGGTTAGAGTGAAGGCAGTGAAGTTTTTCCTAAAGGTCATCAGGATTTCCCCTATCTGTTTCATGCAGTGATGATGGTGACCTGTGAAACATTAGCATCACTGTCTCTCGTCTATCCACTGGTGTAGAAATTGAGGAAAACCGAATTCAATATGGCCAATGGCAATGCATTACCCATCTGCTGTTCGGCCGAGGGCCTGCTTGCAAGTGCTGGTGACCACTCGGTGAATCGTAGCCACATCAGACACTTTTGCTGGCTGAGGTGGGGTTAGGAAAAGAATCATCTGTCGACCATGCTTGGATGCAGCCTTCAACTGAGAACTCCCCTGTTCCTTCTACCACTATTCCCTGCTCTAGGGCAGGCAATGGCCCAGTGGTATTATTGCTAGACCATTAATGCAGAAACCCAACTAATGTTCTGGGGACTTGGGTTCAAACCCTGTCATGGCAGATGATGAAATTTCAATTCAATGAAGAATCTAGAATAAAAATCTACTGATTACCATGAAACCAATGTCAATTGTCAGAAAAACTCACCTGGTTCACTAATGTCCTTCAGGGAAAGAAACTGCCATTATTACCCAGTCTGGTCTCAATGTGACTGCAGACCCACAGAAGTGTGGCTGACATTTAATTGCCCTCTGGACAATTAGGAATTGCAATAAATGCTGGCTTGACCAATGCTGTTCACATCCCATAAATGAATTATAAAAAGACCTCTGCTCCATATCTCTGCTACGCTGCAATTCAAGATGAACTAGAACTCCAGCACTAATTAATGAAAGCAACCTTTGTTCCTGACCGACTTCAAATACTACCGGGCTACTTTGTTACCAAAATTCAACGTTTCTCCTTTCACACTCCAAGCACCATTATGGATTCCTCCAACAGCACCTCGCGCAACACTTCTACTCACTTTGCAGCAACAAATAAAAGTTGAAAGCACCTCACGTGGTCTTTTCTTTAAATAAATTTTATAGAGGATCCCTTGTTCAGTTGAAAGATTAGGGTCGCATGTTGCCAACATGGTGATCAAAGGGGCTATGTGGGAATGGCCAGAATTTGTACACTCACCATTTCATGAGCTCCAGGTTCTGTCGCACCAGTGCACAAGTCACTACAGATCAATCTGCACACTTCTAGTACTTTATTCTAGTCTTTTCTAACTGACACGAAAAGGAGATTATCATTGCAGGACTATGGATCATAAAAACACATAAAGACAAATGTTCAATAAATCTAATCGTATAATTTCATCCAATTCTAATGGTCTACATACTTCCCATAGAACTTCAAACTGGATTTGGAGCACCACAGTATTGTTTTGGGTGGAGCTGTATGGACACCACAGGAATTAGAAATGTAGTGAGTGAGGTGACTGAGTTCAGCAGGTGTCGAAATTACAATAGGTAAAAACAATGACTGCAGATGCTGGAAACCAGATTCTGGATCAGTAGTGCTGGAAGAGCACAGCAGTTCAGGCAGCATCCGAGGAGCAGTAAAATCGACGTTTCGGGCAAAAGCCCTTCATCAGGAATAAAAAGGTCTTTTGCCCGAAACATCGATTTCGCTGCTCCTCGGATGCTGCCTGAACTGCTGTGCTCTTCCAGCACCACTAATCCAGAATCAAAATTACAATAACCCAATGGCAAGTTGAGGTGCTAGGATAGTCAGTGATATGTTCATGGTGTGTCAAGCTTCACATTGACAAATGATGGGGTCATATTTGTAATATGATTTAAGTCGATAAGAAATAAGAACGGAGATAGTCTTGAGCCTGCTCTGCCACTCAATAGGATCATGACTGATCCAATTTTCTTCATGACCACTTTCCTGCCCTTTTCCCATAACTCTTGATTCCCAACAGATCAAGAATCAATCTATCTCAGCCTTAGATATGCACAAGAGCTCCGCCCTCACAGCTCTCTCAGGTAAGAGTTTAAAAGGCTCATAACACTTTATGAGAAGAATTTACTCCTCACCTCATCTTAAATTTGTGCCCTTTTATTCTGAGTCTCTGTTCCCTGGTCATAGAAACTCCCATGAGGGGAAACATCATCTCAGCATTTACCCTGTCAAGCTCCTTAAGAATCTAGTCGGGAGTATGGTGCTGGAAAAGCACAGCAGGTCAGGCAGCATTTGAACAGCAGGAGAACCAACATTTCGGGCATAAGCCCTTTGCCTGAAATGTCGATTCTCCTGCTCCGCGGATGCTGCCTGACCTGCTGCGCTTTTCCAGCATGTTGGCTCTGATCTCCAACATCTGCAGTCCTCACTTTCTCCTCCTTAAGAATTTAATATGTTCAATGACATCTCCTCTTATTCTTTTAAATCTCAGTGAATAGACTCCCAACCTGTTTAGCCTTTTCCCGTAAGATGATTCCCTCTACATCGGGGGTCATCTCAGTAAATATTCTCTGAGCTGCCTCCAATGAAATGATATCTTTTCTTAAATAAGGGATCAAAACTGCTTACATTACTCCAGATGTGGTCTCACCAGCACCTTATCCAGTTGCAGTGAGACTTTACTTCTCTTATTTTACAAATTCCTTGAAATAAAGGCCACCATTCCATTAGACTTCCTGATTACCTGCTGTATTTGTATGCTAGTTTTCTGTGATTCATGCACAGGTACCCCCAAGTTCCTCTGTGTTGCAGCTTTCTACAGATTCTCTCCATTCACATAATAATGCTCTTTCATTCTCTCTTCCAAAATTGGCAACGTCACATCTTCCCACATTATACCTCATTTGCCAACATTTTGTCCATCACTTAACTTATCAATATCTCTCTATAAACTGTTTGTATCCCTCTCACAAGCTGCCTGTCTACTCTTTTTATGCTGAATGCAAATTTGGCTACAGCACTTCCACTTCCTTCCTCCAAGTCATTAACATATACTGTAACTGTTGTAGTCCCAGAATGGATCCCTGTGGAATCCCATTGGTGATGGGTCACCAACCTGATAAAGAACTCCTTATTCTCACTAGTTATTTCACATCCATGAGCCAATTCTCGATTCATGCCAATATACTGCTTCCAACAACCATAGGATCTTATTGATTAGATTAGATTAGAATACTTACAGTATGGAAACAGGCCCTTCAGCCCAATAAGTCCACACCAACCTGCCAAAGCGCAACCCACCCAGACCCATTCCCCTACATTTGCCCCTTCACCTAACACAACGGGCACTTTAGCATGGCCAATTCACCTAACCTGCATATTTTTGGATTGTGGGAGGAAACCGGAGCACCCGGAGGAAACCCACGCAGACACGGGGAGAACGTGCAAACTCCACACAGAGAGTCGCCTGAGGCAGGAATTGAACCTGGGTCTCTGGCGCTGTGAGGCAGCAGTGCTAACAACTGTGCCACCGTGCCTCCCATGGGATCTTATCTTATGACTTAACTGATTCTGATCTCCAGCATCTGGAGTCCTCACTTTCTCATCCTTAAGAATTGAATATGTTTCAATGAGATCTCCTCTCATTCTTGTGAGGTACCTTGTCAAATGCTTTCTGGAAGTCAAATACAACACATCTATTGGTTCCTCTCTGTCCACTCTGGTTGAAACTTCCTCAAAAATCTCTACTAAGTTAGTCAGACATAATTTCCCTTTCATGAAGCTATGGTGACTCTGCTTCATTAGACTATGATTAATAATTGATGCCGATACTTTTCCAACAATAGACCAATAGAGATGTTAGGATAATCAGCCTTTAATTACCCACCTTGTTCCTCCCTCCCTTCTTGAATAGAAGAATCACATTAGCAGTTTTCCAATCTTCTGATTGTTCTCCGTAATCCAACAATATTTGGAAAATTACAACCAATGCAACCACAACTTCCTTTCAGGTCTTAGGCTGCAAACTATAGGGACCAAGGGACTTAGCTTCCATTAACCCCATGAGTTGGTTTAATACAATTTCTTTAGACATAGTGATGGTACTTAATTCTTTCCCCTAACCCTAACGCTGTTCTTTAGTATTAATTAAATATTCAAAGTATCCTCTGCTGTAAAGACTGATGCAAAATATCTGTTTAGCTCCTCTGCAATTCCCTTGGTCCCCAAAACCACCTGCTCAGATTCATTTTCTAACAGCCAGAGCCCACTTTGACCTCTCTCTCTTCCTTATTATATATTTTAAAAAGCCCGTTGTCAGTTTTTGTATTCCTCACTAGTTTGACTTCTTCATTTTCTCTCTCTTTATTATTCTCTTTGTTATTTATCATCCTCTTTGCTGTATTCTCAATTTTTGCCAGTCTTCAGGACTATCACTGACTTAGGCCTCCTTGTATGCTTTCTCATTCAACTTAATAATCTCCATGACTTCCTTGGTTAGCCATGGTGGATGTATTCCTTTGTTAGAATCTTTCCTCCTAACTGGGATGTGTTTTTGCTGAGCGTCAGGACTTACTTCCTTTAATGTCTGCCACTGCTTGCTTACTGGCAGTCTAGCTAGGTCATTTTAGCTGACTTCATTTCATTCTAATTTTCTTGATTTAAGTTAAACACACTTGTTTTTGACCCAAGTTCCTCTCTCTCTACATGCATCTTAGACTCTGCCATGTCATGATCACTACTTCCTAGGGGATCTTCTACTCTGAGGTCATTTATTAAACCTGCCTCATTACCCATTACCAGATCCAGGAGAGGCAACTACCTGGTTCACTCCATGACATATTGCTCAGGAAAATATGAATTCTATGAATTTGATTAACCCAATCAACGTGAAGATTACAGCCACCCATATTTATTGCTCTATTCTTTTTACATGTTGCTATGATTTTTTGATTGATAGCCTTTTCCACAGAGTGCCTACCGTTTAGTGGTCTGTGCATTACTCTTACTAATGTTAGTTTTCTCTTGCTGTTTCTTACTTCTGCTCGAAAGGACGCTACAGCCTATATCATCTCCCAGAGCTGTCCTTATTTCACCTTTTATTTTACAGTGTTACTCCACTAACTTTTCTATCTGCCCTGTCAAATCAAAAAGATCAAATACCCTGATTGTGAAGTTCTCAGCTTGATGTCCTTGTAAGCAAGTTTCCATAACGGCTAAGCGACTATATTCATTTCTGCCATCAATTTGTCTACCTTATTCTGAATATGTCATGCATTAAGATACAAAGTCTTTAAGTTTGTTCTATTGTTGAATTTCCGGATAATTTTATTGTTCCTTGGTGCAATATAACGTTCTGACATTCTGACCCTCTCTTTTATTTTCTGGTAACAGTCAACACCATCACTATCTTGAAAACCTATCTTCGCTTTCCCTTTGATTTTAAAATTTTCCGTGCAACTGAACTGCCCCCCAATAATTTAATTTAAATCCCTATCCACATCCCTAGTTGTCCAGTTCAGATCCCAGTATGATACAGATGGAGCCAGTCCCATCAGAACAGCTCCTTCCTTCCCCTTTACTCTAAGGCTACAGGTGTGGTCACCATGTACCGCAATGTGGTCCACCAGCTCCCACATCATGCAGGTACAACACATCGCCTGGCCCTACATCTCTGTTTTATTTCATTTTTAATTTGCGTTTTTAATTTCCTGCTAGCCTTTTAGTAATTAGCCAGTAAATATTTCTCCTAATTACCTTCAATCTGAAAGTAAATTATAATACATAGTCAAATGAGCACCTATTACCAAACAATTAACTTACAGTTTTCCTGTGTCTTTGTATTGTGTTGGGCCCCTGATTCTGGGCTTTAATTTATCCTGTGTTGTTCAGTATATCTGCATGCCCTGAATACTCATTAATGTAAAAAGCTTTTCTAGTTATGTCTGGGTTTCAAGGAAAAGTCAGTGGTGCACAAGAATCTAATGGCATCCAGTTCACTTTTGATAAAGGTGACATATATTAATTGGCTTGTGCAGTTCTACGTAAGGTACGGCTTTTCCTCATTTAACTCGATGGCACAAGGGAAGGGGAGCGAGAGAATGACAGGTCTCATTGAGACTCAGGACAGACAAGAGTGAGTCACTGGTAAATGTGGACATTAGGTGTGAATTGGGTTCAAGAGCATGGAGGAATGAGATGGCAGGGGCCCGGCATTCTGAGCATTGTGTGAGAGTAATGGAAGCAGTCAGCCAAGATAAGAAATTAGGGGCTTAAAGGGCAGTGTCAGTATTACCAATAGTGTGGCCATCTCAGGATGTGATGTGGTAAATTCCTCACAGGCCTTTGAGTTCACCTACATTTCAATTGTCCCCATTGAGAGCGATCTGTGACATTATCCTTCCCAATGCCAAGCATGGAGCCTACAAGTTCAACCATGTCCCACACAGCGGTGAATACAACACTGACTGACATGAATGTTCAATAAAGAGTGAGCAAAAACAAAAACATGGCATTGTAACTTCCCAGAAATGTCCCTAATTGTCCTGTCGAGATATACAACAAGCAGACAGGCCCTTTGGCTCAACTTGTCCATGCTTCCCAGTTTTCACAATTAAACTAGTCCCACTTGCCTGCATTTGGTCCATATCCCTCCATTCCTATTCCATCCATTTAAGTGTATCCTAAATGACAAAATTATACTTGCTTCCACCACTGCCTCTTACAGCTTGTTCCAGACTCTGACCACCCTCTGTGTTATAAAAATCGTCCCTCTGGACTCGCTCAAATCTCTCCCCTCTCATCTTAATCTTATGCCCTCTAGTTTTAGTCTCCTCTACCTTAGGGAAAACATGTTGGCTATCTACCTTATCAGTGTCTCTCTTAAATTTATAGACCTCTACTCTGTCACTCCTCAGTCTCCTATGCTCGAGGGAAAAACAGTCACAGCCTATCCAACCTCTCCTTATAACTCACACTTTCCAGTCCAGGATAGAATCCAAGTAAATCTTTTTCTGCACTCTTTCTAGTTTAGTAATATCCTTTCTATAGTACAGCGACCAGAACTGCACGCAGTGCTCCAAATGTGGCCTCACCAACATCTTGTACAGCTGCAACAAGACATCCCAACTCCTAAACTCAACCCTCTGACCAATGACAGCTTGCAAGCTGAAAGCATTCTTCACCACCCTGTCTGCCTTCACCTCCATTTTCAAGGAACTATGAACCTATACCTCCTGATCTCTTTGTTCGATAACACTCCCCTCGGCCCTACCATTGACTGTCTAAGTCCTGACCTGGTTTGCCTTTCCAAAATGCAACATCTTGCACTAATCCAAATTAAACTGGCCCAGTTGGTCAAGATCTCAATGCTTTCCAATTATCAATGCGTGCCAAGTATGACTGAGTGTGACACATGCTCTCTGACTGAGCTAACCTCATTAAATAATGATGATGCACACATGATGTTGTGAAACTTGAAAGGGTTCAGAAAAGATTTACAAGGATGTTGCCAGGGTTGGAGGATTTGAGCTATAGGGAGAGGCTGAACAGGCTGGGGCTGTTTTCCCTGGAGCATCGGAGGCTGAGGAGTGATCTTATAGAGGTTTACAAAATTATGAGGGGCATGGATAGGGTAAATAGACAAAGTATTTTCTCTGGGGTTGGGGAGTCCAGAACTAGAGGGCATAGGTTTAGGGTGAGAGGGGAAAAATATAAAAGAGACCTAAGGGACAGCTTTTTCATGCAGACGGTGGTACGGGTACGGAATGAGCTGCAGAGGAAGTGGTGGAAGCTGGTACAATTACAACATTTAAAAGGCATTTGAATGGGTATATGAATAGGAAGGGTTTGGAGGGATATGGGCCGGGTGCTGGCAGGTGGGACTAGATTGGGTTGGGATATCTGGTCAGCATGGATGAGTTGGACCAAAGGGTCTGTTTCCATGCTGTACATCTCTATGACTCTATGACTCTATGATAAGATGAGAACAGTATAACATGAAATATTTACAAGTGAAATTTAAACTTGAAAAACACCAGTGCCACGTTTGCTCTCCCATAACGTCATGTTTTAAAAGCAAGGTAGTTGGGCAGCAACATAGTTGACTGTGAGGATGAGCCTCCTTGTTTATCAATGAGGCTGGTTTATATAGTGACTGTACCTACTGCAATGTTAGCTGACAATAGCTTTCACAACAGAAAAACCTCCCTGTTGTGGAACTGCATGTGCCCCGGTGAAAACTGCCATCATTTTTAATTTGGAAACAGGAAAAAGCACACCTTGAGTTCTGCAGGAACATCGTGCCTGAATCAGACAGATAATCCTAAACATCTGTAAGAGGCTCTTTCAAATTTTCAGGTTTAATATAAACCTTAAAGAAGATCAAGGGCAGGAGCAGATTACCTGGCTCAGTGATACTCTTTTATATCCCACAACAACATAGAAATAATATATTGCCCATCCTGGGAATCTGGATTGAAAACGGCATGTGTTGGTGATACTCAACAATTCAGAGGGTATTCTGTGCAGACAGAAACAGAGTTAACAGCTCAGGTCAGCTTATTTTCGTTAGAAATTTTAATATTCCCTGTTTTTATGTCTTGTGCTGTCTGAATTCAAACGATCTCCATTTCCCTATGTATTCCCAAATTTACCAATAATATTTTATATGGAACATTATCAAATGCCTTCTGAAAGTCTGTCTAGACAATATCCCAGACATACCTTTGATACTTACTGACAGCTTCAAAAGTTCCTCTAAGTTAGGCAGACATGATGTATTGTTCATAAAGTTATGCGTGCCTTCTCTGATCAACTCATGCTTGTCAAGTTCTTAGTTACCTCCACATATACCGTATCATCCACCGACATTTCCACCACCTCCAAAAAGACCCCACCACCAGGGATATATTTCCCTCCCCACCCCTTTCCACCTTCCGCTAAGACCGTTCCCTCCGTGACTACCTGGTCAGGTCCACGCCTCCCCCCCCACCCCACCAACAACCCACCCTCACCTCCTGGCACCCTCCCCTGCCACTGCAGGAATTACAAACCCTGCACCCACACCTCCTCCCTCACCACCATCCAAGGCCCTAAAAGAGACTTCCACATCCTTCAAGGTTTCACCTGCACATCCACCAATGTCATTTATTGTATCTGTTGCTCCCGATGCAGTCTCTCCTTTACATTGGGGAGACTGGTCGCTTCCTCGCAGAGCACCTTAGGGAACATCTCCAGGACACCTGCACCAATCAACCCCACAGCCCCATGGCCGAACATTTCAATTCCCCCTCCCCCTTTGCTGAGGACATGCAGGTTTTTGGTCACCTCCACTGCCACTGTCTCATCGCCCGATGCCTGGAGGAAGAATGCCTCACCTTCCACCTTGGAACACATCAACCCCAGGGCATCGATGTGGATTTCACCTGTTTCCTCATTTCCCCTACCCCGCCTTACCCAGTTCCAAACTTCCAGCTCAGCACCATCCTTATGACCTGTCCTACCTGCCAAGCTTCCTTCCCACCTATCCGCTTCACCCTCCTCTCCGACCTATCACCTTTACCCCTTCCTCCATCCACCTATTGCACTCTTAGCTACCTTCTCCCCACACTGCCACATTTATCTCTCCACCCCCAAGACTTCCAGCCTCATTCCTGATGGAGGACTCCTGCCTGAAAAGTCGATTTTCCTGCTCCTCAGATGCTGCCTGACCTGCTGCACTTTTCTAGCACCACTCTTAATCTTGACTCATTTCTCTAGTTGCTTGATGTTTAATGAGAGATGTTATCAGTTACCCCATAAATGACATCAAATTGGGAATAAATATAGCCAACTTATTTCTCTCTCAAATCTGCTTACATAAAAGAACAACATTATCCAAATTCCAGTCAAACGTCACAATTCTTGACTTGAAAGCATTGAACAATTATAACACATCTGAACTTCCTCTCCTGCTTTGTTTAGGGAGAAAATTATCAGGCCGCATACCATTATTCTCTCAATTGCCATTTTTTCCTTTGATTTGTTTTTAGTTCTCCTGCAATGGATCGGAGGCAGCACTAGTCTGTGAAAGACATATCTCATATAAATGCTCTCTTCAGATGTCGTACCTGACTAGAATCACAGGAATGCAAGTTTGAAATTCTTCATGATAACCTTTTGAAATTAACTTTTCCCTCAATGGCTTCTTTCTTCATGTCATATGATGGCAGCCTCCAGTCTCATAAATCAATGACTTGCAACCTGATGGTCAGCTATTTGTTCATGTTGTAATTTGAATGAATATTCATGCTATTTATATACATTAATGATCAGATATTTCGATGAATTTCCTGCCAGCAGTTGTTCCCTCTCTGGAGTTCCCTAATCTCTCTGCACAGTTCATCTTTTCCATACATGGATCAATTTTGTTGCTGGTCTCTCCCTTTTCATCAAAAAATGTATACACCTTCTTAGGTACATCGAACAGAAATGAGCACAATATTGCAACAATACCATAGGGACTATTTCTAAAATATTCATGGGCAAAACATTCAAATGTTTCAGCATTCATAACTTTCCTTAATGTTTTAAAACATGTGCAAACTTTTAATAGGATAGTTTTTCTCATTTAGGGCAATAAAGGTCTTCACAACTTTAGTAACCGATGAACTATCATTGAAGCATCAGCAGGTCTTTAATCTGGAAGCTATCAAAATTTGCTAATCCTGGTCAGATGCAATGGTTAAATGAATCAAGATGGATAATACAGACTACAGTTTTTTGGAATAGAGTTGAATCCTGATATTAAGACCATATGTGGGTCCTGATGCAGTGCAGAGGCATAACAACAATCTTCCTCTTAATGGCCACCACCAAAGCGACCATCCATTAAGGAGTGTGGGCTGGCAGAGTGCTGGCAGTTCTACAGTGTCACCCAGCATTGAGACTCCAAGGAGAACAAGAGGGTAGCTCCATTTTGAATCGCCCTTACAGGGGAATTACAACATTTTTCACTCTGCTAAGACCAGCCTCAGCCATCAGAGGGGAAACCTCCAGCAATAGCAATCTCTTCTGGTGCAGACTCAGTCAATGGAGGATGTGGTCTCTGTACATGGTGAACATGCATGAGAAGCCATGGGGGAGAGAGAGGTTTGGTGGGAGTTGCCTTTGGAAGACCACATGATGAGGGTGTGGGTAGATGACTCATAACTGGGCCTTTAGTTGCCCAAATTGGCAGGCAACTGAACCTCTGCCATTCTCACCACTGGCCTGACAGCTGGACTGCATCAGGAAGCCATTCTGATGGGGTTCCCTACCTTTTACCAGCAAACCCACTGCAATCTCTTCGTCTGCTCAGAGAGGCATTCTTAAACATTGTAAATATGCATTTAGATTAACAGCCAAATGAACCAATAAAACATTTGCCTACTAATAAGTATTACTTGTAGAACAACCCATACAACAACGTTTTATTAAAATGCCTAGAATTTGGAAATGTTTTTTTCTCAATGTCTCACAGAAATTTTGGCTCGTATTTTGCAGGGGTGCTTGGAGCAGGGGTCAAATAAAGTTGCCCACGAATATGCACTAATGGTTCCCTTTTCCAGATGGTGGTTTAAATCTGCGCCAAGCCAAAGGGATCTGTTGGCATCCAACAGCTGTGATGTCAGGGAGAAGGTTAGAAGCCAATTACACTGAAGTATTCCACATTGCCAAGATGCAACCAAAGTTTTAATATCCTTCAGTTTTAATTTAAATGCTCAGATAAAAAAATAAATGCTTATGATTGGGCTAAGATAGAAGTTAAAATGAAGATTAAAAAAACCATTAAAAGACGCATCTTTCATTTAATAGTTTGGATGTCATCATAGGAGAAATGGTAAGTAAGTTTGCAGATGATACCAAAACTGAAGGCAAAGAAGGTTACTTGAAAGTACAACAGGACCTTGATTAGATGGGCCAATGGATAGAGAAGTGGCAGATGGAGTTTAGTTTAAATAAATGTGTGGTGCTGCATTTTGTAAAGGCAAATCAGGGCAGGATTTACACATTTAATGGTAAGGTCCTGGGCAGTGTTGCTGAACAAAGTGAGCTTAGAGTGCAGATTCATAGTTCCTTGAAAGTGGAGTTGCAGGTGGACAAATTAGTGAAGAAGGCATTTGGTGTGCTTACCTTTATTGGCCAATGCATTGAGTATAGGAGATAGGAGGTCATGTTGTGGCTGTATGGGCCATTGGTTAGGCCACTTTTGGAATAATGCAATCAGTTCTGGTCTCCCTGCTATAAGAAGGATATTGTGAAAGTTAAAAATCACACAACACCAGGTTATAGTCCAACAGGTTTATTTGGAAGCACTAGCTTTCGGAGCCCACTCCTTCATCACACTGATGAAACAGCAGTGTTGTGTGATTTTTAACTTTGTCCACCCCTGTCCAATACAGTACCTCCAAGTCATTGTGAAAGTTGAAAGAGTTGATGAAAGATTGACAAGCATGTTGCCAGGGTTGGAGGGTTTGAGCTATCAGGAGAGGTTGGATAGGCTGGGGCTTTTTTCCATAGAGTGGTAAGTATGAGGGTGACCTTATAGAAGTTTATAAAATCCTGAGGGGCATGGATAGGGTAAATAGACAAAGTCTTTTCCCCAGGCTGAGGCAATCCAAAACTAGAGGGCATAAATGTAAAATGGAAGAGAAAAGATTTAAAAGGGACCTAAGGGGCAACTTTTTCACACAGAGCGTGGTACCTGTATAAAATGAGTTGCCAGAGAAAGTGGTAGAGACTGGTAAAATTGCAACATTTAAAAGGGTATATGAATAGGATGAGTTTAGAGGGATATGGGCCAAATGCTGGCAAATGGACTAGATTGATTTAGGGTATCTGGTCAGCATGGATGAGCTGGACGGAAGGGTTTGTTTCCATGCAGTACATCTCTACGACTCTGTGACTCTAATGTGTTTTTTTTTATCATTATAGAGAAATGGGACACCCTACATGTATAAAATTAGCTTTTCCAGAGCTAGTAAAAGTATTTACAGGGTACAAAGGAATTATAAATTTTGTACAGGGCCATCGTGAGAACATATATGGAATATTTTGTGCAGTTTTGGTCTCTTTATCTGAGGAAGGTTGTTCTGGCTAATGAGGGAATGTCATAAATGTTTAGCAGACTGATTCCTGGGATGTCAGGACTGATGTAGGAAGAGAGACTGGATCAGTTAGGATGATACTCACCCAGGTTTAGAAGAATTGGAGGGAGTAGGTGGTGGGGGGAGGTGTGGAAGCTCATAGAAACCTTTAAAATTCCAACAAGACTAGTCAAAGTGAATGCAGAAAGGTTGTTTCCTCTGACGAGAGAGTTCAGAACCAGGACTTACAGTCCAAGGATATGCGGTAGGCAATTAAAGACATAGAAGAAGAGATATTTCTTCACTGACAGAGTGGTGAGCCTGTGGAATTCTGTACCACATAAAGCAGTTGTGACTAAAACAATTAATGTTTTCAAGGAGCTATAATCATAGGGTCATATAGCATAGAAATAGGTCCTTCAATCCAATCGTCCATGCCAACCAAACTAAACTGATCCCATTTGCCTGCCTTTGACCCATATCTCTCTCCATCTATCCTATTCATGTAACTGTCCAAATGTCTTTTGAATGTTGTAACTGCACCTGCATCTACCACTTCCTCTGGCAGCTCATTTCACGCATAACTTACGCTCTGTGTGAACAATTGCCCCTCAGGTCCCTGTTAAATCTTTCTCCTCTCTCCTTAAAATTATGCCGTCTAGTTTTGAACTCCCCTACGCTAAGGGAAAGACCTTTGCTATTCATGATCCACATGATTTTAAAAATCTTTGTAAGGTCACCCATCAATCTCTTATGTTCCAGTGAGAGAAATCCTAACCTATCTAGTTTCTTGTTATAACTCAAACCCTCCAGTCCTGGAAACATCCTGATTAATCTTTTCTGCACTCTTTCCAACTTAATAATATCCTTGCTATAGCAGTGCAACCAGAACTATACATAACACTCTGAAAGTGGCCTCACTAATGTTCTGTACAACCTCAACATGACGTCCCAACTCCTATACTCAATGCCCCTCACCAGAGATATATTTCCCTCCTATCTGCATTCCATAAAGACCATTCCCTCCGTGTGTCTCTTGTCAGGCCCATGCCCTCCACCAACCCACCCTTCCCTCTTGGCACCTTCCCCTGCCACTGCAGGAATTGCAAAGCCTGCACCCACACCTCCCCCCTCACCTCCATCCAAGGCCTCAAAGGAGCTTTCCATATCCATGGAAGATTTACCTGCACCTCCACACACATCATCTACTGTATCCATTGCTCCTGGTGTGGTCTTCTCTACACTGCGAAGACAAGACGGCTACTTGCAGAACGCTTCAAAGAACATTTCTGGGACATACGTAAGAAGCAAACCCAATGCCCCGTGGCCAAACACTTTAACTCCCCCTCCCACTCCGTCAAGGACATGCAGACCCTAGGCCTCCTCCATTGTCACCTATTCGCTCCACCCTCTTCTCTGACCTATCAACTTCTCCTCCACCTCCATTTACCTATCACATTCCCAGCTACCCCCAGCCCCACCCCCCTCCCATTTATCTCTCAGTCCCGACCCACAAGCCTCATTCCTTTTGAAGGGCTTGTGTCCAAAATGTCGATTCTCCTACTCCTCGGATGTTGCCTGACTTGCTGTACTTTTCTAGCACCACACACTGGACTCCTATACTCAATGGTCTGAGCAATGAAGGCAAGTGTACCAACTGCCTTCTTTAGCCATCTCATCTACCTGTGAACCAACCTTTAGTGACAGGTTCATAACACATCAAATTCCTCACGTGTACATTTTGGATGGTGGGCTCTTAGGGCTTAGGTATCAACAGATATTGGGAGAAAACGGAAGCAGAGTACTGAGTTGGATGATCATATTGGACAGTGGAACAGGTTCAAAGAGTTGAATGACCTATTCCTGCTGTTATTGTCTATGTCCCATGCTTGGCCATAAATGTCAAGTTAGTACACCATTGAAAATCATTTACATTTCTTCTGTAAGTTATAATTTTTTCATGAGTTCTCTAACAAGATTAGCAATGCTAGAGTGAACATTCCCTTCAAGTCTCTGAACGTAGTGAAATGATTGGTTCAGTTGGCTGGACACTGGTTTACAATGTAGAGTGATGCTAATAGTATTTCCACACCAGCTGAGATTACAAACAAAGAACAAAGAAAATTTACAGCCCAGGAACAGGCCCTTAGGCCCTCCCAGCCTGAGCCAATCCAAATCTACTGTTGAAACCTGTCGCCCAATTCCTAAGCATCTGTATCCCTCTGCTCCCCACCTACTCATGCATCTGTCCAGATGCATCTTAAATGAATCTACCATGCCTGCCTTTACCACCACTGCTGGCAACATGTTCCAGACACCCACCACCCTCTGTGTAAAGTACTTGCCGCCCTGTATCCCCCGTTACCATGGATGTGCAGTAGCCCTTAGGTTAAGCCACTGTTAGTTGTGTCTCTCTAATGAAGGAATGGGCTATGGTGACTTTATCTTCATAGTCAAGGAAACGTCCGAGAGCCTACAAGTCTTTCTTAATCTGTAACACTCACAATACTCCTGCAGCTTCTAGAAAGCAAAGGTACATTTATTTTGAAAAATGAATTGCATTTTTCAGACAATAGAAATGACTTTTTTGGTAACAGATTGCTGACTATTATTACATTTACACTAATGTCTTGTTAGAGTCACAGTCTGTTCAGTTACCTTTACCAGTGATGGAGGGAAGCACAAAGGGAGACTAGGCATGTGGGCCTGTAGAAGGGTCACTGGACCCAAAACATTAACTCTGCTTTCTCTCCACAGATATGTCAGACCTGCTGAGCTTTTTTCTTGACAACTTTTGTTTTTCTTGTCCATGCATACAAAGCATATTTTGCCAGCTTCCATTTCAAAATGGCTGCCGTGACAGCCATATCTTTTATTTGAAAATAAAGAGTAACATCCAATTAAGTTAAAAAGAAGATAGACAGGAGAAAAGCTTCATACTTGTCACAGTTACATTGTAGCTACTGCAAGGCAAAGTGCAAACAAAACAACTCCCAGGAAATAAAGTAGTCCTCTTTATATTCCCCTGTAGATTAGAGATGATCTCAATTGTTTTCTGAACTATAACAAAGAAAGTAATTAATGTATGGGTAGCTTGCACATAGAAAGGAGGACCTTTGCTGTTCACATCAATTGTGCTAGTGTTTGATAAACCTGAGACTGGTGATTCAATATAGTTTCAATCAACATTGCTTAGCCTCATTCGTCACTGGTTCGCTCGATTTCTCCATCTCTGCACATTGATTCTACACTGACTGATTGGGCTATGGTATAACCAATGAGCTGTCATGTTATCAGGCTAATCCATACATTGTTCAGCCAGCAGTTTATCAGCAGAAAATACAAATGCAAACAGTGGATTGATTGCATTTTGTAGTTGGTACATCCTGTCATCCTAAACATAGCCTTAGTTTGTGATTGTTTTGCTTCTTATCAAGCAAGGATTTATCATTCCCAGATCACATTCTGAATGAAAATTCCTTGAGATTAAGAGTCTCCCAGTGGTCAGAGCTGCTTCAATGATTTCATTGCTTAATGAAGCTTAAATACTTTTAACATGAGAACAAATATCATCAACTGACAAGGAAAAGCTGCAGTAGATTGACTAAGTACTCAATTTGAAACAAAATGTTGTTTATATATTATGGGGACCAACTGAACACAAATTGGGTTTTAAGCAAAATCTTCCAGCGGAGCAAAAGCACTTCGAGAGAGAAGGATAAGGATATTAAATGCTTACATCATCAATTATCCAACGGTAGTCATGATTTGGAGATGCTGGTGTTGGACTGGGGTGTACAAAGTTGAAAAAACCACACAACACCAGCTAAAATGGCCCAACGGGTTTATTTGGAAGCATTAGCTTTCGGAGGGCAGCTCCTTCATCAAATGGTTGTCAAGAAGGAGCAGCGCTCCGAAAGCTAGTGCTTCCAAATAAACCTGTTGGACCATTTTAGCTGGTGTTGTGCAATTTTTAACTTAGAGTAAAAAATGAGGTCTGCAGATGCTGGAGATCACAGCTGCAAATGTGTTGCTGGTCAAGGCACAGCAGGCCAGGCAGCATCTCAGGAATAGAGAATTCGACGTTTCGAGCATAAGCCCTGATGAAGGGCTTATGCTCGAAACGTCGAATTCTCTATTCCTGAGATGCTGCCTGGCCTGCTGTGCCTTGACCAGCAATTTTTAACTTACTCCAACTGTGTGAGATTGGAAATGTTAAGGTATTACAGTATCTGCAATCTGTTACTAAAGTTGATATTGCGTCTCATGTCACACATAAGGCAATGTCAACAAAGGTAGGAGCAAATGACTGCAGATGTTGGAATCTGTACTGAAAACAACAAATGCTGGAGATCATTATGGGTCAGACAGCATCCATGGAGAGAGTATAACTTAATGTCTCCAAGTGGAGATAACTCTTTATCAGAACAACATCAACAAGACCATAAATGAATCTTTTCTGAAAACTCATCCATCGAAGCAACAGAAGAATTTGTCATCAAATTATTAGAAGTTGCCACCACTATCCAAATCAGTTTTAATTACTTCCTTATTTAAGACTACGTATTTTTTAAAATACCATTTTAAATCTGATTTCATGGTAAATACTCATAATTTGTTCTATACTTCCTCACAGAAGAAAAATACTTGCTTTTTGATACCATTCCTTTCATGACAGCTGGATGCCATAAAGTATTTTAAAGCCATGAATGATTTGGAGATATCGGAGTTGGACTGGGATGGACAAAGTTAAAAATCACAGCCAATGAAATGCTTTTGAAGTTGCTGTAATGTAGGACATGGTGCAACCACATTCCCAGAAACAACAATATGGTCATGACCAGAACATCTATTTTTTGGGGTGTGCGATTAATGTAGACCATCAAAGGAATTGAATCAACAATTTATTTCATGGTTGAAATATTTATAATAAAAGTGAAATAGAAATTAGAATTCATCTGAATGTTTTGCATATATGTGATAAGTTATGCAGACAGAGAAAGAGGATTTTATGTGGACAGGTGTAGATTTCCTTATCCTTCACGTTAGCAGTATTTTTGAGAACAATAATTATTTTAGCAGATTTTGGTCAAAATTCAATTTTTGTACAGTTGGTCCTTTTTTTAATACAAATAACATTTTATTTCAAGTTGAGCACTTAGCTAATCAATTGCAGCCTTTCAAGGGATCTTGATCAGATGGGCCTGTGGGCCAAGGAATGGTAGATGGAATTTAATTCAGATAAATGTGAGGCATTTAGCATGCATGCCTTGATTGGTCAGTGCATTGAGTAGGGGAATTGGGAGGTCATGTTGAGCTGTACAGGACATCAGTTAGGCCACGTTTTGAATCCTGCATTCAATTCTGGTCTCTTTGTTATGGGAAAAATGTTGTAGAACTTGAAAGGGTTCAGGATTGGAGGGTTTGAGGTATAGGGAGAGGCTGAATAGGCAGGGGCTGTTTTCCTTGGAGCGTTGGAGGCTGAGGAGTGACTTTATAGAGGTTTTTAAAATCATGAGGGGCATGAATAGGGTGAATAGCCAAGGGTGGGGGAGTCCAAAACTAGAGGACAGTTAGAGAGTATGTAGGCCCACAGTACAGTTGGGGAGTATGTATACGCACAGTACAGTTAGAGAGTATGTAGACCCACAATGCAGTTAGAGAGCATGTAGACCCACTGTACAGTTAGAGAGTGTGTAGACTCACAGTGCTGTTAGAGAGTATGTAGACTCACAGTGCTGTTAGAGAGTGTGTAGACCCACAATACAGTTAGAGAATACGTACACGACATTGCAGTTAGGGGGTGTGTAGATCCACAGTACAGTTAGACAGTGTATAGACTCACAGTGTTGTTAGAGAGAGAAGTCCAGGATTTTAACCCTGCAACAGTAAAGGAACAGTAATATTTGGAGAGACTGCAGGATGGTGGATTAATAATCCAGACCTCGAGGCTAATGTTCTAGAGACATGGTTTTGAATCCCAACATTGGAGATGGAAATATTTGAATTAAATAAAAGCTAGCCTAATGACAGCCATGTTGATTATTACAGAAACTCATCTGGTTCACGAATATTGTTTAGGGAAGGAAATCTACCAGCCTTACCTGATCCAACATCCATGTGACCCCAGACTCACAAAGCCTTAGCTGGCCTTTAAAGTCACACAAGAGCAACAGATGCATAGGAAAGCCAACAGTTCCAAATTCTCTTCCAAGTCACCCACGAAACTAATTTGGAAGCAGGATTCTTTCACTGTTGCTAGCACAAAGTCCTCGAAATCCTTTAGTAACAGTATTGTGGATATCCCGACAACCCATAGACTACAGCAGTTGGAAAGAAAACACCCCACCACCACTTCTCAATCAATGTTACTCACATCCCTTGAATTAATAGAAAAATTTTCAAGTTGCAAGTCAGGATGATCTGCCCCTCAAAGGGAAACAAGCAAGTAGTGGTCCTATGTATGTGTTGTCCTTGTCCTCTGGATGGTTAGTTGTCATGGGAGTCAGTTAGCTCAGTAGGCTGGATGGCTGGTTTGCAATGCAGAGCCTTGTCAATACTTTGGGTTCAATTTCCTCACTGGCTGAGGCTAACACAACAAACTCTTCTTCTCAACTTCTCCCTCACAGGAGGCACAGTGACCCTCAGGTTTAATCACCACTAGTGACCTCTCTGTCTCTCTCTAATGAGAGTGCAATACAGTGGCAACTTTATCTTGGTGGGGGTAGGTTTGAAAGG
Source organism: Hemiscyllium ocellatum (assembly GCF_020745735.1). Classification (NCBI taxonomy): domain Eukaryota; kingdom Metazoa; phylum Chordata; class Chondrichthyes; order Orectolobiformes; family Hemiscylliidae; genus Hemiscyllium; species Hemiscyllium ocellatum. The sequence goes on along the minus strand of NC_083401.1, from coordinate 150,078,735 downwards.
TTCTGTTGAAGAAGCCTTGGTGAGATACAGCAGTGTTGTCACTGTGTATCAGTGGTGGAGGCCGTGATTGTCAAAAGTGTTGGCTGCGGCACCTATCAAGTGGGCTGCTTTGTCCTGGGTAGCCATGAGCTTCTGAGTATTGTTGGGGCTGTTCTTGACAAGGTATTTGGACAGTATTTCATCACAATCCTGATTCATGCCTCATAAATGGTGGACAGGCTTTCGGGAGTCAGCAGGAGAGTTACTCACCACAGAATCTCCAGCCTCTGACCTGCTCTTACAGACACAGATTTATATGGACTCATTCAGTCCCATTTCTGACAATTGAAGCCCACAGTATATTGATAGCTGGTGATTTCAACTTTGGCAATGCCATTGAATATCAAACAGAGACAAATCTATCAAACAAAGACACAAGCAATCTCCCTGAGGTAACAGTGACTGAAGGACCTGAACTTAAGGGAATCTGTATTTGCCAGGATTTGGTGTTGGAGAGAGTGTTAGGTCTGAAGTTTGATAAGCCTCCGGGGCCTGATGGTCTACATCCCAGGGCACTGAGGGAGGTGGCTCAGGAAATCGTGGATGCGTTGGTGATTATTTTCCAGAATTCGATAGATTCGGGATCGGTTCCTGAGGATTGGATGGTGGCTAATGTTATACCACTTTATAAGAAAGGTGGGAGAGAGAAAGCAGGAAATTATAGACCAGTTAGTCTGACCTCAGTGGTGGGAAAGATGCTGGAGTCTATTATAAAGGATGAGATTACGGCACATCTGGATAGTAGTAACAGGATAGGACAGAGTCAGCATGGATTTATGAAGGGGAAATCGTGCTTGACTAATCTTCTTGAATTTTTTGAGGATGTAACTCTGAAGATGGATGAGGGAGATCCAGTAGATGTAGTGTACCTGGACATTCAGAAAGCTTTTGATAAAGTTCCACATAGGAGGTTAGTGAGTAAACTTAGGGCACATGGTATTGGAGGCAAAGTACTAGATTGGATTGAAAATTGGTTGGCTGATAGGAAACAAAGGGTATTGATAAATGGCTCCATTTTGGAATGGCAGGCAGTGACCAGTGGGGTACTGCAGGGATCCGTGTTGGGACCGCAGCTTTTTACAATATATGTTAATGATATAGAAGATGGTATCAGCAATAACATTAGCAAATTTGCTGATGATACAGAGCTGGGTGGCAGGGTGAAATATATTGAGGATGTTAGGAGATTACAGGGTGACCTGGACAAGTTAGGTGAGTGGGCAGGTGCATGGCAGATGCAGTTTAATGTGGATAAATGTATGGTTATCCACTTTGGTGGCAAGAACAGGAAGGCAGATTACTACCTCAATGGAATTAATTTAGGTAAAGGGGCCGTGCAGAGAGATCTGGGTATTCTTGTACACTAGTCAATGAAGGCAAGCATGCAGGTACAGCAGGCAGTGAAGAAGGCTAATAGCATGCTGGCCTTCATAACAAGAGGGATTGAGTATAGAAGCAAAGACGTGCTTCTGCAGCTATACAGGGCCTGGTGAGACCACACCTGGAGTACTGTGTGCAGTTCTGGTCTCCAAATTTGAGGAAAGACATTCTGGCTATTGAGGGAGTGCAGCGTAGGTTCACGAGGTCAATTCTTGGAATGGAGGGATTACCTTACACTGAAAGACTGAAGCGACTGGGCTTGTATACCCTTGAGTTTAGAAGACTGAGAGGGGATATGATTGAGACATATAAGATTATGAAAGGATTGGACACTCTGGCAGCAGGAAACATGTTGCCGCTGATGGGTGAGTGCCGAACCAGAGGACACAGCTTAAAAATACAGGGTAGACCATTTAGGAAAGAGATGATGAGAAACATCTTCACCCAGAGGGCAGTGGAGGCCCAGTCTCTGGATTCATTTAAGAAAGAGTTGGATAGAGCTCTCAAAGATAGTGGAATCAAGGGTTATGGAGATAAGGCAGGAAGCGGATACTGAGTAGGAATGATCAGCCATGATCATATTGAATGGTGGTGCAGGCTCGAAGGGCTGAATGGCCTACTCCTGCACCTATTGTCTATTGTCTGTTGTCTATTGATTTGGTCATTACTTGGCACGTGTGTGGCATGAACATAATTTGCAACTTATCATTCCAAGGCTGGATGTTGCCTAAGTCTTAGTACATTGGGACATGCATTGCTTCAGTATCTGATGAGTCACGAATAGTGCTGAACATAATGAATTCATCAGCAACCTTACAATTTCTAACCTAATGGTGGAGGGAAGGTCATTGAGGAAGTAGTTGAAACTTGTATTGGTCTAGGACACTACCCTGAGGACCTCCTGCTAAGATGTCTTGTGGATGAAGTGATTGTCTCCCAACAACCAAAACAATTTTCCTTTTTCCCAGATTTGATTCCAATCAATGGAGAGCTATCCTCTGATTCCCATTGACTCCAGCTTTGCTCAGGCTCCATGAAGTCACACTGAGTCAAATATAGCCTAGATGTCAAGTGCCACGCTCTAACTTTGGGACAATGCAAGACATTGTCCAAATGAATAATGGTGGTGTAATAGTGATGGAAATGGGACTTACTTACTCAAATTTACAAAAAAAAGTTTGTGTCATACTTTTGTGCATCTTACCAGAAATAAATGCTAAAATGTGCCACTTACCACCTGCTTGATACCAAAAAAACATTTATTTCATTCACAACCAGGTTTACGGGAATTGAGTCATTGCATTAACCCCATCAGCAAAATCTCTGAATATTTTGCAACCTCACTGTATGCAGTTTGCATCTGTGTACTCACTGCACAATGGTGTTCAGCCTGATTAATATCACCCTCCTTTGATGACTTCCCTGAATCAGGGTCTCCAGTTTGAGTACCACTGGGAACAGCATTGTCCTGACGTTGCTAAACCACTGCCGATGACCATAACTTCTCCTTTATTGGTGAGCTACAGTTCTTTAAGACAAGTTGCTCATCACATTTTAGCTCTTCCATCAAGAGAGCTACCGAGGAAATCTCTTCAAGTTTCAGGTTGATAAATTCAGCACAACCTGTCCTCTGGGATGCCAGTGTAAATTAGCCCACATCATAAAATCATCTGTACCTTGCCATTTTCAGGAAATGTAGTCTTGGAATTTATGCAAAAACACACAGTGACACTCACAACCTTTCATTAATGATATATGAACCAACATAAATTGAGAGTTATGAATAACATATAATTGACCAATTGACTAGACAACTATTCACTGTTTTTCGCCCTTTAGAAGCGATTTTATTAATTAGTTATGTGTAATTTTGCTGTGGGAAGCATCTTGATGAACACTGGATGCACTGGGCCAACAGGGTGTAGAATCTGTGAGAAACGTCCCAACACTAAATCTTTAAAATAATGATGCCGCCACCTAGAGGATAACTTTATACCACAACCTAATTTCAGATGCGACTACTGTATCTTCAGATGCGACTAGATTAGATTACTTACAATGTGGAAACAGGCCCTTCGGCCCAACAAGTCCACACCGACCTGCCGAAGCGCAACCCACCCATACCCCTACATTTACCCCTTACCTAACACTACGGGCAATTTAGCATGGCCAATTCACCTGACCTGCACATCTTTGGATTGTGGGAGGAAACCGGAGCACCCGGAGGAAACCCACGCAGACACGAGGAGAACATGCAAACTCCACACAGACAGTCGCCTGAGGCGGGAATTGAACTCAGGTCCCTGGTGCTGTGAGGCTACAGTTTATCCATCAGACAATAGGGATTTCTGTCCTCTCTACTGTGTTTTGAAGGGTTAGTTTGCCCTGGAGCCCTGGAAAATATTCATTCCTAAGGGCTGGACAGCTGGTTTGCAAAGCAGAGTGATGCCAACGGAGTGGGTTCAATTCCCACACCAGCTAAAGTTACCATGAAGAGCACTCCTTCTCAACTCCTCCTCCACCTGAGGTGCGGTAACCCGCAGATTAAGTCACCACCAGGTCTAGTGAGAGGCCTGTTCAGTTTGACAATGGCAACTTTACATTCATTCTTCCCAAAAACAGCATTACTAAAGCATTGATAATTGTGAACGTTTGCCATGTATTTCCAATATTTAACAGTGGTTACACATCAAACTACTTCATTTATGTCAGAGCAATTTGGAATGTGCTCAGGCTATATTGGTGCTATTTAAGTGTAAGCATTCCTTTGAGATAAACTTCTCTGCAAAACGGTGAACTAAGCGGTAACAGTGCTACCAGAAAGAACACATGAAATCCTACCTTCTTATCTCTAGCTATTTAATTAGAGCTAACTGGATAAGTTAGGAAGGATACTAATCACACTCGTCATTCTATCCCCTTCAGACTAATTCACTGTTTGTAACATTTGCTGGATGTGCTTTTTTTATTCCAAGTCAATGAATACACCAAGTTATGATACATTTAGTTACTTTTCCTACAATTCATTTTATTTGTTACATGTGGCAATTTAGAATAAGGAGCAATGATAAAAATTAGTTTTGTTACTGTGAACAGGGAAAATAATTCTGGAATATGTAAATCTCAAAAATAAGAAATAGAAAAAGACCCCTGATTCTTAATACGTCCCCATTTCTGTGATTCTGCACAATACACTCCCTTCAAATGAGAATACTGCTCATTGCTAGGGAAAACTAAATCTCAGAAAAAACAATCTGCAGCTAATTTCAGGGAAAATCACTGAGAAATCTTCCATCAACTCTCTGGATTAATCAGGCGTGTTGTTTGAAACCTTTATCACTAGATATATTTAACTAATCCCATGCTGGTATGCATTAGATTAGATCCCCTACAGTGTGGAAACAGGCCCTTCGGCCCAACAAGTCCACACTGAACCACCCCAAATGTCCTCGGGGCACATAACTAACTAGTCACTGTCTGTTGATGCTGTTTACTCTCATAGATGCACAAGGCATCAATTAGACCTCATTGTTTTCAATAACCATTGGGAAATGATCACTTCAGGAAGCAGGAAGAAGATTATTTGCAAGGTAAAATGCAAGAATACTGACAAGATGAAATGCTTTCTCTCTGGTTGCAGACAAAGTGTTTAAGACGTATCTAACACAGCACTTTTTTTTCTAACTGCGAAGGATTTTGTCAGTGTAGACCCCACCTCCCTTGTTTAAAATCTTAACAAGCTTTACCCTGAATATAGATGTTATGGAGCAAAGCTGCAGAATATTTGCATATCTTATCTCCATTGGGATGGCACGGTGGCTCAGTGGTTAGTTCTGCTGCCTCACAGCACCAGGGTCCTAGGTTCAATTCCAGCCTTAGGTGACCTTCTGTGTAGAGTTTGCACATTCTCCCTGTGTCTGTGTGGGTTTCCTCCAGGTGCTCCAATTTCCTCCCACAGTCCAAAGGTGTGCAGGTCACGTGGATTGGCCATGCTAAATTGCCCATATTGTTAGCTGCATTAATCAGAGGGAAATGAGTCTGGGTGGGTTACTTTTCAGATAGTCAGTGTGGCTTGCAGGGCCAAAGGGCCTGTTTCCACGCTGTGGGAATCTAACCTAATCTCACAGCTCTCAAGGTGCAGTGGTTTTGGCCCTCCCTCCAAGCCAGAGGTCTATGTTCAAGTCCCACCTGCTCCAGAGGTGTCCCACAATGTTCCTGAGCAAGTTAATCTAAAACGGCTTTTTTATACCTCCATCTTTGAAACTGATTGATGCTTTCTATGTCGTACGGTTCCCGGATCTCACTAACAGATCATCAGCTTGCCTTCAGCATTGATTGGCTCTGTCTCCAGACCCTAGAATCCCATTTCCAACGAGTCACACTGTATCTTCTTTGGGCTCTTTAGAGCGAACTCAAACAAGTCATAAATTTGTCACTTAATTGTCCGGGTCCTGCAACAAATTGAGAATCATGGCCTCGCCTAATCAATGGAAGCACAGAGCTTAAAGAGCCAAGTGACTTGTGTAACTTTGTGCTGCATTTTCCCATGCAACAGCCACTGTGACCTTCCAATACCGACAATATTCTAACTTTTATCCATTTGCAGCATCGCTTTTGAGCAGAACAAAGCATTCCTAAATCGCAGGTTTTTGTAAATCCTCACATTGGCACAATACTAAGTCTAGATTAGAGTGGTGCTGGAAAAGCACAGCAGATCAGGCAGCTTTGGGGAGCAGGAAAAATCGATGTTTCGGGCAAAAGCTGTTCATCAGGAATATTAAGTCTGCTGATTATGATAATGTGCATTGTGAATTGTCCCAACAATGCTGTAATGATGGTGTTGAAAATGTGTCGCTGGTCAAAGCACAGCAGGTCAGGCAGCATCCAAGGAACAGGAAATTCGATGTTTCAGGCCAGAGCCCTTCATGGACACTGTAATGATGGTGTCCCTATTTCAGGGGCCATTGTTTCTGGAGATGCCCAAACAATTTCATACTGATCTGAGAATGAGTTGGCTATATGAGTGCTCTCAATGTTAGTCATGTAAGTTTAAACATAGATGTCGGATTTGCCATTTAATGGTTATTGATGAACAAGCATCTGCTGTAATAGAGGCTGACAGAATTGTCAAGATTAACAGTCAATCACATAGTGTTGGATCTGGTGACACATGTAAACCAGACCAGGTAGGTTATTTTCAATTGTTAATGCAATAGAGGCATCACTTGGCTTGGCCAGCATTTCCAACCCACCTCTTGAGAAGGTGAGGTTGAGGTGCCTTCTCAAACTATTGTACTCCATGTATGTAGGTACACCCCCAAAACCATTAGTGAGAGAATTCCAAGATTTTGACTGTGTGAGATTGAAGGAACAACCATATATTTCCATGTCTGGATGGTGAGTGACTTGGAGGTGAACTTGCAGTGATGGTGTTCCTATACGTCTGCTGCCCTGGTCAAAGTTGGTCGAGTTTGCAGATTTGGGAGGTCCTGTTAAAGGAGCCTGGGTGAGTTACTGCATCCTGTAAGTGATACACACATGCTGACACTGTGCTTCAGTGCTAGAGGGAGCAACTGTTAAAGGTGGTAGATTGGTAAATGTGCAGAGGATACATTCTTGTCGGAGAGTCTACGACCAGAGGGCATAATCTCAGAGTTGCCCATTTAAGACAGAGGTGTCTTTTTTTTCCAATGGAGGGTGCAATTTTTATCATAACAGGCACTCAAGGATAAGTTGTTAAGCATATTCAACATTGAGACAGACAAATTTTTAATCAATAAAGGAATCAAAGATTAAATCAATAAGCAGGAAATGGAATTATGGATTACAAAATCAGCCATTATTGAATAGCAGACCAGATTCAATGGGCTGAATGGTCTGCTTCTGCACTTACATCTAATGGTCTTACAACTCTAATGTTTCCAAAGCACTCTCATATCCCCCTCAGTAGGACCATTTGTGAAGAAAAATTTTAAAAATGGTTCACACAGCAAGTTCTCTTCTGACTTAAAATCGGGAGGTAATTCAAGATTTTTTTAAATTCACATTCAAATTCAAGCTGGTCTTGAAGACTACAAGGGTATATGTTGCCTCTTCAGACAGATATGCAGGAATCTTTCTGGAAATCAGCTCAAGGAGACTGGGATTTGAGCTCAACCTAACTGTCAAACCGGAATGCAGCTTGTCTTCTGTTCTGGTGTTAAAAGCAAACTGAGACAAGAGGTCACACTGTTGGAAATCTCCCACTAAGAAGTATGATTTACACTATGGAAAGTCTGTGTCACTGGCTGTGGGTTCTGTGGGTCCATGTGTGGCTGATAGAACCTATCCTAGAACTACATCTCTGACCACACATTTGAGAGGTGGAATTGGTCCCTGGCTTTGAAATGACTGTCATTCCTTTCACCAATTCCCTTTCCATACTTCCTCTTGCTGACAGGTGAGTCCGAAGGCTTGTATCTCTTCATACAAGAGATTCCTGCAATTGGTTCCTTCTGAATGAGGGTCTCCCACACATTAGCAAGTATGTTGCATTTCATGAGGGAACCCGAAATGCTTCCTTTGTTCTCCTCTCATTCAAATGCCTTCCTTGGGCTGGGTGAAGATGATTTACTTTGGTAGTCAGAACTCAGGCACCTTTAGTACGTGGCCAGCCCAATGGAGTTGATTTTGGATGAGCATGGCTTCAATGCTGGTGCTATTGGCTCTTTCAAGGATGTTAGTGTGCCTGTCCTCCCAGCTGATGTGGAGAATCCATCTCAAACAGATGGTGTTGGTGGTACTTCTCAAGGGCTTTAAGGTGGCATCGCAGCATGCTCCAAGTCTTGGAGTTATATTGAAGAGTCAGAATGATGACTGCCTTTGTCATAGAAATTGAACCCAATGGATCAGAGACCACAAACGAGGATCGCGGTGAAATTGACAAGCAGTTTAATTAAACAAAGCAATATCGCTGACACAGAACTGATTCTCTGCACAGCTGGTCAGAACCTTCCCAGAACAGAAGGTGCAGGCATGCATTGTAGGGGTACAACACAAAGGCGATCATTGTAAAGTAGTCACAGTACAATGGTGAAAATTGTAAAGAGATTAAAACATGAATAAACTGAACGGAAGTTAATCAAGCATCCAACAGTAGCAATTCATTAGTAATTGATACAGGAGATTCCAGCCATCTCCGTGAAATTGTCTTCTAGAGGATTCTTCATTGTATTTCCAGTCCACGCGAATATGTGTTACTGTCTCTTCTCATGGCATCCAGGTATGTTCAGCCTGCAAGCAAAGTTTTCTGGGGTGTCTCGGTCTGCCTCTTTGGGAAATGTGCCTGTCCTTAGGGTATTGGGACTGCAGTGTTAATCTGGGCTGGGAGCTGATTGTGAAATCTGTATTAGAAAGTATATTCTCAGGTCTGGGAGTAGCTTGGCCGTGTCTGGTTTCTATGTTAACCTGTTTGGCCAAGACTGGGGCAGGGATGTGTCATCACTCCCACTCTTTTCTCTATTTCCGTTGCAATCGCTTTTCACCTTGTCAAAAACAAGTTTCTCAGTGGTGTGAATACTGTCTACAGAATGCACGGGAAACTTTTCAACCTCAACCTCTCAAAATCCAACAAGAAAACAACACTGACCTCACTCCGAGAAAGAGTTTGAGCAATTAGAGAGAAGATAGTGGCACTTATGTTGGCAGTAAATGTCATTGACCCTCTTCCTACAGTGTTGAGTTTTCCTCCTGACAGCTGAGACTGCACTGACCCAGGGGGCAGACTCAGACCAGGTTGGCATGGCCTCCCCTGGCAGTCCTGCAGGAGAAGGATGTGCCTCCGTTGAGTCCCTGTCCACAAAGAGGAACACCAAGTTTCCCTTCTCTGTCATGTCTGGGGAAAATGTCAAGACTGACAGTGCTTCTCCAGTTGACATAGACTTTTAAAATTGGCCCCGGTACCATAAATGCCAGTCTGTTCAAATAATCCCAGCAGTGGTGAGTTCTTCTGGTTACAGTCAATGATAGAATTGGGATAGAATCAGATGAGTAGAATGGCATGGGGGTGGTAAGTGATTATTGAGGCAAGTTTGGTAAGATGTGGTAAGGCAACCAAATAAGCTGCGCAGAAATAAACCCTCCTTTAAGCTCAACAAAACTGACACAACACACGATTTAGCCTATCTCTCTGATCCACTATCCATAAATGGGGCTGTTAGCACCTCTGCAAACCTAACAAGGTTCAATAACTTTCCCTCCATTACCAGCCCCTGAACAGGGAGAGATACCATCCACTGAACTTTTTGTTGGCTACAATATCCACGCAACAAAAGTTGAGATTCTAAAAGGATGGCGTCCTTGTAATTACCATTGAAACATTCCAGAATTGTAGTCAACTTGCTGTGTGGGATTAGTGGCAGCCATGTTTGTGGTCAGTGAGACTCATTTTTAAAGATAGACATGATAGACCTGCCACCTGGCTTATGATACACGTTAAAATCAGTTTTGATCTCTTGCATATCTTTTCACTATTGTCATGTCCTCAACAGCGATGACGAAGGTGATGTGTTAGATGTTCTGGCAACTGCAAATCTCAGGGATGGCCTTCGTTTGACAAAAGAAGTGAGCTCCGCATTTCAAACAACAACCAAGAAGATAGGTCACAGCATCCGAAACATTAACTTTGATTTCTCTGCAAAGATGCTGCCAGACCTGCTAAGTTTCTTCAGCAATTTCTGTTTTTGTTTCTAAGAGGAGATTCCACTCCTTCTGAAATGCGGAAATGTTCTGACTGCTTTTTCATAGTGTAGAGCAGTCGGTCCCAGTTTTCTGAGATGTAATGGTCCAGACAACCATATTGGCAGTCACTGTCAAATACAAGTATGTAAACTGAGTGCGATGTTAGGGTGTTGGGAGGGCAGAGTGCAATAGGTAAGGGGATAGGGTAGTTGGGTGGGCTCCCTTTGGAAGGGGGTTTAGGATGCTAAGTGAGTATGGTGCCAGGGTACAAGGTGGAAAGGGGGCCAAGAAAGCATTTAGTGTAGGTTGAGGTGAGCTAGAGAAATTGGGCCCTGCAGATGGGGAAGTAGCATCTCGTCTAGGGGCGTCAGGTCTGGTCTGGCGGGTTGGGGACGTTAGGGAGAATTTTTCCAGTCAGGATCGGTGGGAAGGATGAAGTGGTAAGGAAGGAGATAGGATCTGGTCTGCAAGAATCAGGTCCAGAGGCATCGGGGATTGGGCGTGGCCTAGTCTGGCGCAGGGAGGAGAATGTGTGGTCAGGTTCAACGCCAGATGTGTCAAGTTGTCTTTGCGTCCAAAATTGGGAAGTCCCATTCAAACACACCATCAGCATCACCAATTCAAAGCTATTGATTGGACTAAGTACCAAACCCAGAATTATCTGCTGTTTCTGTAATGATCATCTATTTGCTTCTAGGACAATTGATAAATTGCCAGTGTATAGAGTTCCCTGCTCCTTGAATGTCACATGCAGAATGGAGAACCTTGGGAGCAGAAACACGGAAGATGCGGGTTATGAATAAGTAAACATTTTTCATTGTTACCTCATAATGTTTAATCATGATTAGTTTGCACTAGAGCATTTCCTGATTCACAAATTTGCAGTTAGGTATTCCATAATCCAGCAAGTTCCAACATCTAAAAATAAGTTGCTCTTATGCATTTCAAACTGATGAGGTTACAATCTAGTTATGCTGATGTCCTTTCATACTGGACATTGCAATAACATCTTTTGGAGAGAGTATGTTCCACATCTCTTTTGCAAGCGATGCCTAGAATTGCTCCCATTTAAACTTATTGTCATTTATGGATAAATATATGATCAGTATTTCCAAAAACAAATGAGGGCTGCTAGGATTTGACAAAAGATTGACTGAAGTGAAAACTAATTATTCAATCCTTGAAAATTTTCCAGATTGTAAGGTTCAACACTCAAGGAAAGTTGCTTCTTCCTATTCAAAAATCATAATTATTCAAAAATGAACAAGATTTTAATTTTGCATTCTAATAAATGGAATTTTAGATGGATTTACAGTCAAATTAATCTCAAGACATTGTTTCATTTTTATTAGAACAAAAATAAAAGAGAATATACAGAATCTAATTTAGCATTTTTGCAGAAAACAAATTGGTTGGAATTAAATGGTGTTATGTCTTCTAATTCCAGAGTCTTAAAATCAAATTCCAAAACAAACAGAAATTCTCTTTTCAATCAACCACTGTTATTTTACTTGTAGATTAATGACATTGCCCAAGGATGAATTATATATCATTAGAACAATTACATTGAAAGGGAGTTTAAATTGGAACCTTGGAAAGGGGCAGCCAATATAAATCAAGCACTCTTCCAACTCCAGTTACAACCTCTTCCAATCTCTTCTGTCAAGCAGAAGAAACAAAGGCTTAAGCACGCGTACCAACATATGCAAGAACTAGTTCTTCCCCGTTATTAGTAGACTTCGAAATTTTAAATTTAATGTTGATCTTGCTCTTTGTACATCATCTTTGCAGCTGTAACATTGTATTGTTCACTCTCTTCTATTTCCCTTATGCACTTTGCATGGTATATGATCTGCCTGTACTGCACACAAAGCAAAATTCTCACTGTCCCTCAGTACATGTGACAATTACAGATGATTGTTAAACCGTTGGCAGCACATGGAATTGTTACTGCCTATTCTTCACATGTTTCCTGTGCATGTAGCCAGGGTAACACATCAGTTGTTTTGATGAAGTTAATTACATATTGTTGCAAATATCAAATTCCATAATTTATATGTTTTAGAATATAGTTTTCAGCTTTAGGAATATATTTAGGTTAGAAGTTATGGTGTTACAACAGAATAATTTAGAAAGGGAGTTTCCATTTGGCTTGGAATTAGATTTTCTTGGATCAAAACCCCATAGTATCTTTAGACATTTTTGTTTACTTTTAATTCTAAAATATGCTTTGCACAGTAAAAAACCTGTGGCTTTAAATTCAGTGACTGCCTGGCAAAGTCTTGTGTGGACGCCATGGAATATCACACGTGTAAATTATCAGAGAAACTTCAAACAGACTGGACTGTGACCTCTCCTGACTGGAATGATAAGGAGGAGCAGATTACCTCCTGCTCAACAGAAAGCCACCTCCTATGGATTATGTCCAAAAGTGCAGGCAGTTTCTGTTTCTCTCTTTGAAGATCGCACAAGCATAGTGGTAAAGCCACAAGTGGAGGGGACTGGTGGGACTGAATGCTTTCATGTGTACACACCTTAATGACCTGTGAAGCTGACAATTAAAGCATTATCCCCTCAGTATGCTTGTGTTGCAGAGGGAAAAAATAGAATCATATGGTCAAACAGTCTAGATTCCCACCATCCTCTGAGTGATAAAGATTTTCCGCAAATCCCCTTTAAACTGCAGGAATTTCCCTATCTACCATAAGTGCTGAAAACCAGTTTTTTAAAAAAATGAGAATCAATACAAAGGAATTTTAGTCAATCTACAAAATAAAGAATCTCAAAAAACTGCAGTTCAACCACCACCATCACTACTACCAATAGCCTCTACTGCAACAGCCACACTACTAAACCATCCACTCTGCAAACAATTCAAAAAGATCTGTATATCTGCCGTTTTTTTAAACTTTCATCTTTCTGGATTCACTCCTTATTTCTAACCTGTGTATAAATACATAAACTCTTTTTTGTTAATTCAGGAAAACCGAGTTAAATTGGATCTTAATAAATCTCAAGTTCATTTAGGTCTGAGAGTAAGACATTCACAAAGAGTGGGATACATTTAAAACTTAAATACCTTTAAAATAACTTCCTAAATTAACCTTGTTGCAACCAACCAAGAAGAAGGGTGAATACAATTGGGAAGCAGTTCATCCTTCCTCACCTGGAAATGTGTAAATTTGGGATATTTCATCTGGAATCTTAATGAATTGGGAACCACACCCAGGATCTGGTCATAACAGTGTTACTCGTAAGATAACTTGCTAAAAGAACTGACATGCATCTAATATATATGCAAAGCAAATATGTTTGACTTAATTGCATCTAAAGAGTAACTCGGTTTTATCTTCAAGCTTGGTCTATCATAAACAGGAAACTCCTGGTGACGTTGGGGTTTAAAAAAATAGCTTTGACTTCACAGCACAAAGTTAAAAATCACACAACACCAGATTATGACCCAACAGGTTTGTTTGGAAGTGCAAGCTTTTGAAGCACTGCTCCTTTGTCAGGTAGCTAATTGTCAGTTCCAGTTGACAACCGGAAGCGGCAGAGACAATCCACTATAAATGTCGGAGGAAACATCACAGAAGCGCTTCACAGGAGGCTCCCAAGCACTGAGAATGTCACCTAGAAAGGGGACGAAACGTTTGCAACAAAAACTCCCAGTTCGGAGAACAGAACCACAACAACGAACACCCGAACTACAAGTCTTCTCCCAAACTTTGAAAAGATCATTGTGTCATGCAACTGACACAATATATTGAACAAACCTAAGCTGTTGTTAAGACTTTCATCTTTTAGAATGGGGATGCAGGTTTCGATTATCAATTCGTAAATCCCAGAACTTCTTTCAAGTCACAGTCCCAAGATAACTTCAGGTTTTATAAAAGAAAGTGACATCTCAGCTCAGGTAATGCATTAAAGCTGTAAGGTTCAAGACTGTCTGTATTCCAATCTTGAATCAGACTGGTTCTATTTCCAAAGTCGGAATTTATAAAATGTCACATGTATTGATATTTTTTAAATGGCATTATGGAGGCTTTGGTGCCATTGTCTTCATGACTAGGCAGGAGCACTGGAAGCCTAGTTACTACCCTTAAGTGGTAAGCAGGACCAAAGCTGGAACACTGGAGGCTATATGGAGTAAAACATCCAAACAGGTCCCTGCAACACCCCCAGGTGTTGGCTCAGGAGATTCTCCTCACACCAACATCATTGGCCCAATTCATAACTTTCAGTCCTATATCTCCACGTGTGATTTGGTGTTTTGTAATGCTCCTGTGAAGTAATTTGGGATACTTCATTAGGTTAAAGACACCATCTAAATGCCAGCTGCTGTTAGTATGAATCTTCGGATATTTTACTCCGAGCGACCATGGTTGCTCCGTCACTGAATGCATGATTAAAATTGATAAACATTTCAACACAATGGGAAGCAAAGGATATGGAGTCATAGTCATAAAGTCATAGAAATGTACAGCACAAAAACAGACTCTTCGGTCCAAATCATCCATACCCACCAGACATCCTAAATTAATCTAGTCCCCTTTGCCAGCATTTGGCCCCTATTCCTCTAAGCCCTTCCTATTCATATATCCATCCAGATAGAGTTTAGGTTTGCTCACTGAGCTGTAGGTTTGATATCCAGACGTTTCATTACCTGTCTAGGTAACATCATCAGTGACGACCTCCAAGTGAAGCGAAGCTGTTGTCTCCTGCTTTCTATTTATATCTCGAGATAAATGATATAAATAGAAAGCAGGAGACAACAGCTTCGCTTCACTTGGAGGTCACCACTGATGATGTTACCTAGCCAGGTAATGAAACATCTGGATATCAAACCTACAGCTCAGCGAGCAAACCTACACCCTAAACCTCAACCTGAGCTACAAACCTTCACAAACCTTGCAATCCATCCAGATGTATTTTAAATGTTGAAATTGTACCAGTGTCCATCACTTCCTCTGGCAGCGCATTCCATGCATGCACTATCTTCTGTGTGAAAATGTTGCCCCATCGGTCCCTTTTAAATATTTCCCCTTTCACCTTAAACCTATGCTCTCTGGTTTTAGACTCTCCTACCCTGGGGGAAAGAGCTTGTCTATTTACCCTATCCATGCCACTCATGGTTTTATAAATTTCTATAACGTCACCCCTCAGCCTCTGACGCTCCGGTGAAAACAGTAACAGCCTATTCAGCCTCTCCCAGTAGCTCAAACCCTCCAGATAGCTGAGCGAAGTGGAACCCATGTAACGGTTCAGCCATGAACCCACTAAATGGTGAAGCAGACTCAAGGGGTCTCATTGGTTTCTTTTGCTCTGTTCATAAGTTAATAAGAAATAGGAGCAGACTTAGGCCATTCGGCCCATCGAGTCTGTTCTGCCATTCAATCATGGCTGATATGCTCCTCACCCCCATTTTCCTGCCTTCTCTTCATAACCCTTCGAATTAAAAATCTGTCTAGCTCCTCCTTAAAATTATTCACTGTCCCAGCATCCACTGCACTTTGGGGTAGCAAATTCCACAGATTCACAAGATTCCTTTGGGAGAAGTAGTTTCTCATTCTGTTGGTTATGCTGTTGCACAGGCAGAGACCAGAGACCTGGTGGTGATGGCAAAGAATAGTGAGATTTAAAAGCAGCCTGCTCACCTCCATGAAGGTATGTCCTTGTGGCTGCAAGTAATGATGGGAATAATTCAAAAACTGATTTTGGAATATTGGGAAAGACCTGGCCGTGAGAAAGAGCCATCATGTTGGCAGGTGCAGAGTGCCCCTCACAAATATTCTTGTTGGATACCTGTAGGTTTTACAATAGTATTTAGTTTTGATTCAGATTCAGGTTATTATTTGCAAGGGCTCTCCATCCCCGAGGGTCCCAGCCTCATTCCTAATGAAGGGTTTTGCCCGAAACGTTGATTTTCCTGCTCCTCAGATGCTGCCTGACCTGCTGTGCTTTTCGAGCACCACACTCTTGGCTCAAATATTCAGTTCCAAAGTAAACCCTCAAACTATCTCATATCAAAAGCAAATCAACCATCAGGCAAAGCCTGAAATAGCAATTAGCATCACAGTTTATTTTAAGAACAAAGAAAAAGGTAAAAGCCTTTTTTTTAATTTCAAAAAGATACTTTATGCATAAAAATATCTTTATATACATACATAATCACTGAAGCAGTTTGGTTCTATACAGTAGTATATGGAGAAACAAGCAAACATTGGAGTTAGATTCTATCCAGCAAAGAAACTGAAGGCATTGGTTACTTGTACAAGATTATATTTACACACACTTGAGGCACTAGAAGGGTCCAATAACTGAACAGGACCCCATTTAACTTTGGCAGAAAGACCATAGACCGTGGTCTTTCCCCACTGCACTTGGCAGCAGCTGCCCCAAGCTTTAGTGCATACCTCAGCACGTGGTCCTGGAGCTTGGAATGTACACTTAACAAGACACAAGATTGAGTTTTCCACCTCCACACCAGTGGCTCAGCTCAGATGAAAGGGCAACCCATCAGTCTCCCTCTGACTGACAGTGATTCCACCAGTATCCTGTCCCCAGGGAGCACCCAGTGGATCCACATTAATTCATTGACAACTTCTAAGTAAAAATGGCTCTGAAAACCTCATTTTGACCCGTTGATTAGAATTACTTCATCTCAATCAAGTTCAGTGTTATTAGCCAATTGGTCCCTTGTGGTTGCTGGGTTAATTTTATGCATGCACACGTTGTTTCAGGGAGTGAAACAGTGGGATGGTTCGGGAGGCTTCCCTTACCTGATTTTGTAACAACCTCCATTCATACCTTGGAAACTGAATCCGGTTGGTCCATCACAAGTAGGACCCAGGCGTTGTGGAGTCTCGGCATGTTCCCTATGTTTGACACAAAATAGCTTTGATGTGTAAGCACTAGCACATCATTCAGCCTTGAATAACAACTTGATGCATTACTTATTCAATTATACAACATTACAGTTCACTGATTAGTTAATCATCAGTCATAACAATGTGGGAAAATGTGAGGTCGTCCACTTTAGTAGGAAGAATAGAAAAGTAGAATATTATTTAGACAGAGAGAAATTACAGAATGCTACTGTACAGAGAAATTTGAGTGTTCTTACACATGGATCATAAACAGTTTAATCATCAGTCACTGACCATTTGCAAGTTTTACAGTAATTCTTGGTGAATACAAGTGAGTAATCATAAGCTTCTTTAGCAGTGCTAGTACAAAAATCACATCTTGACCTCAATTGTTTGCTTCAGTGAAAACCTCCTAAAACTAGTTGTTGCAGTGAATGAAAATCTACCACATGAAGTCAGGCAGGACTTTAAAAAGGAATTTAAATATCCGGATTACTACTGGTGCCACAAGCCAGTGAGTGCAGGAATAAGAGGATAGAGCAGAGGAATGGGTGGCTGAGGAGTTGGTGCAGGGGAGAATGATTCACATTTTCAGATCATTGGAATCTTTTTGGGATAGAAGTGACTTATATAAGACGGGGTGGGGAGATTTGCTAGAGCTGCTCAGAGAATTTAAACAAGTACTGTGTGAGGTGGGACCCAGGGAGATAATGAGGAAAGAGGTCAGTGTGAGACTGGTACAGTTGGGAAAAGAAGCAAGTCAAACAGTCAGGGCAGGCAGGAACAAAGCAGAGCGCGAGACTGATATGTCAAGCTGCATTTATTTCAATACAAGAGGCCTTACAGGGAAGGCAATGAACTCAAGTCCTGGTTGGGAACATGGGACTGGGATATCATAACAATCATAGATCAGGGATGGACAGGACTGGCAGCTTAATGTTCCAGGGTATAGATGCTAAAGGATGGATAGAAAGGGGAAGAAGAAAGAAGGGGGAGTGACATTGTTGATTAAGGATAACATTATTGCTGTATTTAGGGAGGATATTCCTGGGAATATGTTCAGGGAAGTTACATAAGAACTGATAAATAAAAGGATGATCACCTTATTGGGATTGTACAAAAGACCTCCCCCAATAGTCAGTGGGAAATTGAGAAATAAATTTGTAAGATCTCAGTTATCTGTGAAAATGGTGGTTATGATAGGGGATTTTAATTTTCCAAATATTGACTAGGACTACCATAATGATAAGGACTTGCCTGGAGAGGAATTTGTTAAGTGTGTACAAGAAAAAATTCTGATTCAGTGTTTGGGTGCACCTTCTAGAGAAGGTGCAAAACAAACACATTCAGGCTTACAGGTTATAACCCATGGAATGTCACAGTGATCAGTACCCTGAAATCTTTCCAACCTATTTTAAAGACTTGGATGAAGTGATTGAATGTATTTCAGATAAATTAATGCTGCAAAGGAATGCAAGCTGTGGAAGGATGTAAAATACCTACAAAGGGACATTGATTCATTAAGTGAGTAGACAAAACATGACAGAGAATAATGTGGGAAAATGTGAAGGTGTCCTCTTTGGTAGGAAGAATAGAAAAGCAGAATATTATTTAAATGGAGAGAAATTGCAGAATACAATTAAACAGAGGAATTTGGGTGTCCCTGTATATGAATCATAAACAGTTTACATGTAGATACAGCAAGTAATTAGAAAGGCAAATTGAATTTTGAATTGAATTGAAGTTATGGTCATGTGTACTGAGGCATAGTGAAAAGCGAATGTTAAGAGTTTGTGAGTCCATTCAGTATTCTAACGACAATAGGGTAGAAACTGTTTTGAAACTGGCTGGTGTTTATGTGTTCAAGCTTCTGTACCTTCTCCTCGATGGTAGAGGTTGTAGAAAAACATTGCCAGGGTGGGATGGATCTTTGAAGGATAGTCTTTAGAATTCTCTTCCATGGAGACTAATGGAGATTATGTTGTAGAAAATATTCAAGGCTGAGAGATACATAGTTTCAATTGACAAAGGAGTTAAAGATTATTGGACGCAGTTTGGAAAGCTGAATTAAGGTTAAAGTCAGATCAGCCAGGATCTTATTGACTTGCAAAGAATCTTCATTGAGCCAAAAGGCTTACTCCTGCTCCAAGTTCTTATGGCTTTACGCTCTTATGAACAAAATCCATCAATCAGTACTCAAAGGGGCTACTTTGCTTGTTTCCTTTTTCACCCTGTCTTTGTCCTACTCAGATGGTCATCATATTGCTGGTGACAAAGGCTTTGCTCTTATGACAGTGAGGCTGTACAAATTGCAACAAACATTGACAAATATTAGCAAGCATTTAGGTGGAATGCTACACAGCTTCCACACAGTGGTCCAGGCAGGCAAAACATTATTTAAACATCTCAATGATCCACTTAATAATATTTGGTAATAAGAAAGCACAATAATGCCTCAACTTCCTCCAGAGGCTAAAGAAATTCGGCATGTCCGTAAAGACTGTTACCACATTTTATAGATGCACAATAGAAAGTATTTGATCCAGATGCATCATGGCTTGTTGCAGCAACTGCCCTGCCCAGGACCATAAGAACCTATAGAGAGTTGTGATCACAGTCCAGTCCATCACACAAGCCAACCTTCCATCCATGGACTCTACATATACTCTTCGTTGCTTCAGGAAAGCAACCAACATAATCAAATTCTGGTTATACTCTCTTCCAACCTCTTCCATTGGGCAGAAGATATTAAAGTTTAAACACACATGCCAAAAGATTCAAGAACAGCTTCTTCCCTGTTGTTATCAGACTTCTGAATGGACCTCTCAAGTTTTAAATTTAATATTAATCTTGCTATTTGTGTGCCTTCTCTGCAGCCATAACATTGTATTCCTCACTCTGTTCTATTTGCCTTATGGTCTGCTCCGTAGAGACACTGGACTGAGAGAGTGATTGGTGACCATTAGTAATGAGATGAGAAGGGATGCCTTCTATTGGCTGTGTGGAAGCCAGGAGAGGATAGGAGGTCATGAACTGGCATGGATTAATGATTGGTCAACAGACAGAAAATAGAAAGTAAGAATAAATGGACCATTCTATGTTGGCAGACTGTGATGAGTGGAGTAAGTAAGGATTAGTACATGGGTCCCAGCTGCTTACAATATACATCAAAGATTTGGCACTGGGGGGGGGGGGGGCTAAAGAAATTGAAATAACTGCACAAACACCAGTACCCCATCATCAAGTCACCCTTCATTGACTAGTGCACTGTGGCCAGCCAGCTCAGAGTCAGTGTTCAACTGAGGAGATTCTAATCTCCTGGTTATATATTTTTTTCAGCAGCAGTGCATATTTCTCCCCATGTATGCACAGAGGTGGGACACAGTGAACAAACAACTATTGCAGAAACTTTATTCATATTCCGCCACCAGGAAGAGAAAAAACACCTGCGTGGCCAATGAGAAGCAGTGCCCTGCTCATCAGAGGGCCACGCCTAAGTGATCAAAAAAATGAAGGGGGGATGCGGGGTGGTGTATTGTGATTAAGTCAAAATAGAATCAGAGGAAGAAATAAAACACTCCACACGCTGCAGTGTCCAATTCTCCCTGAACAACTCAAGGGTGTTGGTAGGCACCACATGTTCCTTTTCCAGGAACACCCGGGCCCGAACATGACTACAGGCAATCTGAATCCCCTGGTTATATATTTCTTCTGGGTTTTTTTCCCCTGCTTTTCCTTCCTTTAGTGGTAGTGGTAGCTACCAGTGCAGCGGAGCACAGTTCAAATTAAAGGTAACAAACAGAAAGAAATCCAGAGAAAAAGAAACAAACAAACAAACGAACAATCACATCAAGCAATAAAGAAAACTAAAAAGCCAAAAGAAATCTACCTGAAACAAGGGGGAAAGCAAAGAAAACTCTCCCCCACAGGTGGAAACCCAACAGCAGTAAAAAACAGACTGATTGTGTGGTCCAGGCAGTTCAGAGGTCAATCCCCTCCCTAACACAAAATGGAGAATCCTTCACCACTGACCCAGCTCTCTCAGAGTGAACACCATGTCTGACACTCTGGTTTGTTTGTTTAAAATTTTCCCCCATTCCACCACCAAACAGCTTATTTTTTCCTAGCACCCATGGTGTGTGTGTGCATGCAGGTGTGAGACAAAGTGAAAGACACAAGGTGTACAATTTTTATTCAATTCCCACCACCAGGAAGAAAGGAAACACCCAAGTGGCCAGTGACAAGCAGTGTCCTTCACAAAGGGCAATGCTGTGTGATCAAACAGTGAAGGGGAGGGCAGGGGTTAAATCAAAATAGAGTTGGAGGGGGAAATAAAGCATTCCACTCCCTGAACAGCTCAAGGGTGTTGGTAGACCTTCTCCAGGGACACCTGGGCCCAAACATAACCACAGGCAGTCGTAATTCCCTGGGTTTTTTTAATATATTGAATAATACACAGTTTATAAAACAGTTATCATGAACAGCTGTGTACAGAGAAACAGCAATTTTACAAGGAGAGGGGAGCAACAAAGCCAGGCCCTAAACCCCACCGTTCAACGCCTTTTCAGGAAATGAGAACAAACCTGAAATCCCACTTCCCAGCATCACAAAACAATAACAAGTATTTATAAGACAGTCCAATTACATATAAAACAGCACATAGAATACAGACCTACACCCCAACCCCAGCAAGCCTCCCATCCCTCTCACCTTCCTCCCGCCCTAAGGCAGCCCACCCCCACGCCCCTTCAGGCTTTTGGTCTGCCTCATACCCCTTTCCAGTTCTCGGTCTGCCCCAGTACCTTCCTACCACCTTGAGGGCAAAGCCGTCCTGTTTCCACAACACCCTCCCTCCCCCTCCAGGACGACAACGGTCAGGATGGCATACCCACCTTCCGTCTTCCCTAACTGCCCTTCACACCTTCCAGCCACCTCTAGGACAGCCCACCCCAGTACCTGCTCAGGGTGACAGCGCTGAGGACGGCCTACCCGCCTTCCGGCTCACGGTCTGCCCCTACATACCACCGGGCTCTCACCCACCCCGATGCGCCATCTCACCCGTGGACTACCCTGACACACCTTTTGGCCACTT
Source organism: Hemiscyllium ocellatum (assembly GCF_020745735.1). Lineage (NCBI taxonomy): Eukaryota > Metazoa > Chordata > Chondrichthyes > Orectolobiformes > Hemiscylliidae > Hemiscyllium > Hemiscyllium ocellatum. The sequence goes on along the minus strand of NC_083401.1, from coordinate 150,056,640 downwards.
CAAGGACAGCCCGTCCCCTTTGCTGGGACTACAGTGCACAGGGCAGCCTACAAACCTCCTGGATCTTGGCCTGTCCCTACACATTTTCTGGCTCTTGTCTGCTCTGACACACCTTCCAACCATGTCTCGGACAGCCTGTCCTGATTACCCCTTCTCGGGATGACAGAGCTCAGGAACAGCCTGCCGGCTTTCAGCACGGCCTACCCACCCTCCAGCTTTCAGGACGGTCTATGAACCTCCCAACTCACAGTAAGGCCTGCTAGACCAAGGGACACAAAACAGTGCAGGTGATAAACCCATCAAGTAACATGACAAGAGTCAATTATCAGCAAACAGAGTCCTTTCTGGTCCAGAGTCCATTACCATAAACAGTTCTCTTCAAAATGTAGAGTCCATTCCCAGGATCGGAGTCCACTTCAGTACACAAAATGCATTGTCAGAAATGGTGTCCATTGCAAAAAGCAGAGTCCACAACCGAGGGCAGTGTTCACTCCCGAAGGCAGCAAATGCACACCCCACAGCAGACACACAGTCTCCATAGAGTCCTGGCCCATTCACAGGAACACAGTACATTGTAAAGATACAGTTAACTCACTGGGGTTTGGTCCACTCCCAAAGGCAGGGTCTACTCCCAAGCTCTAGGATGCAGCAAGTGTTCATCTCCCAGCACACACATAGTCTTTGCAGAGGCCTAGTCCATGGGCCAGGCTTTCCCACAGGAACAGCTCATCTCTTAAAATGTATTTTCTCACAAAGGCCCAGTCGAAACACCAAAAAAACAGTGAAGACACTTACAAAAATCAAAGAAAACTCGATTTCAAACACTAATCCTTGCCACAAAATCAACTTTGTCCTTTTCTCAAAGTAAAAGAGAAAAAAAGTAACATACAGGCTCTACCCAGCCAGTGAAACAACAATCCCCTAATGAGAACTGAGTTACACTTGAAACTCATTGACTGTGGATCAGGCAGTTTAGAAATCAGTCCTCAATAAAGAAGGAATACCAGTTAACAAACTGGTATATAATTCAATAAGTCACTGAAAGCAAACATGCAAGTTCAACATGCTCTATTCCTGATGAAGGGCTTTTGCCCGAAATGTCGATTCTCCTGCTCCTTGGATGCTGCCTGACCTGCTGTGCTTTTCCAGCACCACTCTGATCTAAACTAAAAAATGCAAGTACAATAAGCTATTCAGAAGGTTTATGGAATGTTAGTATTTACTGCAAGAGGATTAGAGTACAGGAGTAGTGAAGTCTTGCTTCAGTAGTTAGACCACACCCACAGTATTGTGTGTAGTTTTGTCTCTTTATCTCAGGAAAAACATTATTGCCTTAGAAAGAAGTAATGAAGATTCTCCAGACTTGTTCCTGGGATGGTGGGACTATCAAATAAAGAGAAATTGGATAAATGTGTTTTCTAGAGTTTTGAAGGTCAAAAGGCGATCTCATTGCAACTTAAAAAATAGTTATAATTGTCAACAGGGTAGAAGAAAGTATGATTTTTTTCACCAGTTAGGGAGCCGAGATGAAGGGGCACCATTTCAAATAAGGGGGATTCCATTCAGTTCTCAGATGAGGAGGAATCCTTTTACTCAGAGCGTTGTGAAACCTTGGAGCTATCTCCCACAGAGGCCTGTGGAAGCGCAATCTTTCAGCATGTTTAAAGAAGAGATCAATAGATTTCTTATTGACAGCAGTGTGCAGAGTTATGGGGATGGGTGTAAAAGACCTGATCATACTGAATGCCAGGAAAGGCTCAATGGATTGAATGACCTACTTTTTTTTCCGATGATCCAATGCCTGGTTAGTGTGTATTTCCAAAGCCTTGGCTTCTGCTAAGGCAGCTTTTGTTGCTGTCCTGTCTCTTTTGTCACCTCATCCACGTCCTCCTCATTGGAGGAGGAGTGAGTCCTCTCAACATCCATTGGCTTTCCTTTGAGGGTTCCTGTCAGAGGATTCCACATCCTAACCATTCCCTGTGAAGGTTTTTTTTAACCTCCCCTGTAATCATTCTATGGTAATGTAATACATTAATGCATTGGTTGTACCAAGCCATTGATCAACAGAGATGATAGCACTAATTACTCCATCATAACATCTCATAATCTTGATGAAACTATCAGTCTTCTATAATTCTTTTTCAAGATTCTCATCCTCATTAATCCCCAGTAATAATGCTCAAGCCACTTTCTAGCATCTTAGCATGTAATTTAGGCTGACACGACATTGCGTTCATGAGGAATTGCTGCAATCTCAAATGAGTTATTAGATTACTTACAATGTGGAAACAGGCCCTTCAGCCCAACAAGTCCACACCGACCCTCTGAAGAGCAATCCACCCAGACCCATTCCCCTACATTTACCCCTTCACCTAACACTACGGGCAGTTTAGCGTGGCCAATTCACCTAACCTGCACATTTTTGGACTGTGGGAGGAAACCAGGGGAAACCTGCACAGACACGGGGAGAATGTGCAAACTCCACACAGACAATTGCTCGAGGGGGGTATTGAAACTAGGTCCCTGGTGCTGTGAGGCAGCAGTGCTAACCACTGAGCCACCATGTCTTTCTCCTTTCCTGTTCAAGTTGACATAAATGATCTCATGCCTCTGTTCAAAATTGAGTAAGAAGTCCTGCCTGAGCCCTGTCCAACACCATCAAAAGCTCATTCATTAATCGTTCACCTCATCTGCTCTGCAAAACTTAGCTAAAGCATTATGTACAGTCACTAGAGCTCAGGATGAATTAATTTCTTATAATGCTTCTTGGAACGTGCTAAAGATGTGTACCACACTGTATAAATCAAGTTATTTCCTGAATTCTGAAGACCTTGCTGTAAGTCTTAAGGCCGCATTTCAGAACATCTAACTTCATACTTCCCAATCTGTTAAAACTGAAAGTCTATTCTGTTTTTTTTTCCCAGCTGTATTCCTTCCTTTTGTATAAACATGGCCAAGTGCAATAGTGTAATGTCACAGGCTCTGACAGTTTTCCAATGTAGGCAGTAGGCCATTTTTCATGTGAAACAGTGCATTTACCCACTGGGACAATGGGCTTCTTGGCCTCTCTCGCTGTCCTAATGTTCATGGTTCACTGTCTCAAAGTTTAGCCACTGTTCCATATTCTCAATCTAAAGTCTATAAATTCTACTCAAAATCCATGGCATGATATTTATGGCTTTGTTCCAGTTGCTTTATCTTCCTTACTCGACACAATTAATCTTTCCTGACAGTCTTCTTGTGGGATTTGTCATTAAGGATGTTGGAATCAACTCTTTCCTTGCCTGAGTCCAAGGCCTTGCTTGGTTGACAGTGGGAGAGAAACAACCACTACTGGGTCCTAACCAGAAAAGAAGGTTTTCTCAAAAAGCCGTAATTTATTGCATGCCAGCTGTTAGGTTTAAGTTACATCAGTTAGTGAGATATTCAAGCCAATTTTATGTTGGCCAGACAGTTGTTATTCCCAAATAGATGGGGGGGTGCACGTTCCTAAATACCTATTCTAATACCCTTGGAAGGAATTGCCTAGGAAGCGAATCTTTCTCTGGACAACTCCTTCTCACTTGGAGTCCTCCATAAGTCTCTTTAATAATTGGATGGTTCCAGTAAAATTATAAAAAATAGTCAGTCAGGAAAAGTTAGACTATTGAATACATAGTCAAAAATTACATGACACCAGTTGTAGTCTAACAGGTTTATTTGAAAACACAAACTTTTGGAGCCTTTCTCCTTCATCAGGTGCCACATCATTAAATATATAATCTAACTGCTGACTAATTAAGAAACTGACTCCATACTAACATCCCTCACAAACCCCAGGCCCCTTATATTCCAACACCCTGAACTGATAACCTCCTTCACCCCCAACACCTACCTTACCCTGTCCCCAGGATCTGACCCCCTTTGACAGGATTTGACAGCCCTCCTGAAGACCACAGCCCTCACCCACTCCATACTGGAACAAATCCCCACCTCTGCCAGACCTGGCATGACTACCCCACCCCCCTGCAGCCACCGACAGACCCAGTACCCCCACCCCAGCTGCAGGACTCAACCTAACCCTCCACCCAATCCCCGGCTCAAGCCAACTCCCTTCCCCCTGCCACTGGACCTGGAACCAAATGTTCCTGATTTGGCATCTACCCTGCCTTCAGACCCCCACCCCTGCCCCACTTGCTGGACCCAATTCTTCTAGCCCACTCCAACTAGCCCTAAACATTTACCAGTCTGCTGAGCAACTTGTTTCGTGGTACCCAGCTGGCATCCTACCCTTCCCCAGTTGGCACCCTACTTAGCTGGAAACCTGGCATTCTACTTTCCTTCTACGCTACCTGCTACCCATGTAGCATCCTACCATCCAGTTTCATACCTCCTCCTTTGCTGGTTTCCTCTTTACCTGGCATCATATCACCTACCTATCCGGTAACCAGCCCACCCAGCACCTTGACCTTATATATTTGCCGTTTGACAGCAGCCGTCAAAGTGGCTACCTGGACACATGACCTGATTGATGATGAAAAGGAGGCATGGTTTGTCCTCCTCTGACCATTCTACATGATGAGGAAGCTGTCAGAATGGACGCACAGCTCTACACTTCTGAATCTTCTCTCAGAAGTGCGGAGCTCCCATTTTTCGTAATGATAGAAAGATCAGACTAGCAATTTATGTGAAATTGCCTCTCTCCAAGAAACCTGACCCATTGCCACTGTGACATATCTGGCTCCTTTGAAATCGAGGGCATTTCTTTTGATTCCCAAGGCTGTATGATATCATTAGATTGGGGTTGAGCTTAATGCACTACTCCAAAATTAACCCTTTCAAAAATCAACATTTATCAATTCATAATGTTACATCACTGCACCAGCAACATTATTCCAAATGAAGATTTGTGTGAAATATTTCTCACAGCAGTGAGCAGAAAAATGCTGTAGGTTAAGTTTGCAGTTTTCCAGTTCTGATGCTCAAATATTGTCATGTTCAGACGCTAGGCATTTTAAATTTCAACACCATTCAAGCTGCCCTGAATAACAAGGTGATCAGAAGTCAAAGGTGTTCAATTAATGTCAGAAAAGGTGACTTGATGTACAAGGGATAATAAGAAGGTAAATACTTCAGAGCAGAAATGAGCTACAATCCTTTAGCTATTACTTATTGGGAGGTGACATTTGTCAGTTTCTGTCAGACTAGCTGCCTCACGTCTACATACATTGATGCTCCACTTCTGACACTGTAAATACCTGCAAAGCCTAAACATATATCTACACTCTGAGAACTTGTTCCTGAGTTTCAACTTTCCCATGCAGCTATTCAAAGATATTAATTTTCATTTATGCTTATTACATCTGGACATTTCTTAGCTGTGATGACACAGCCTCTGAACAAAGTGTTAAATTCAGTGATCAAATGGAAAACCAATTTCTCTAAACAATTTCATGGGAAGAACCTAACAACTGTATGATCTCAGTGTTTAGATGTTACTTTTTGTTAGTTAATAATTGGAAACTGCCTCAAAATTAGCACCTTACCAGCCTCAAGTTAATACATTTTATTCATTATGCTTGTTTCCTGCATTGACAACATTTATAAACTATGTGTTCAGCTGTAAAGCATATTAGACATATACAAATGTGAGTTTTTCCTTAATCTATCTTTTGTGAGAAATAGAAGTGTTCGTATCAGCTGGAAGTAAACCCCTCTGGTGTTAGCCCTTCAGCAGTTGTTACACAGTTTTAGGCAACAGATTCAGGGATTCGCACTCTAACTGCCGCCTGCTCACTGACTGCCAATCTTAGTACTGCTCTAAAATGCTTTCGTCAATTATATTTTTTCTTCTCACTCCATGATCACAGGACCCTCTCCATTCCTTTCCTCCTTTCTACTTTCCTTCTTCTTCTCTTCCCTCCTCGATGGCTATCCCCTCCTTTTCTTTTTCCTTTCTCTATCTTTCCATTCCTTTCCACTTCCTTCTCACCTTCTTTCTCCTCTCATCCCTCTTAACGTAGAATGTAAAACATAAAACAGAGAACATAGAACATTATAGCACAGTACAGGCCTTTCGGCCCTCGTTGTTGCACCGACCATGGAACCAATCTAAAGCCCATCTATCCTATACTATTCCATTTTCATCCATATGTTTATCCAATTACCATTTAAATACCCTGAAGGTTGGCAAGTCTACTACTGTTGCAAACAGTGTGTTCTACGTGCCTACTGCTCTCTGAATAAAGACCTCTGACATCTGTCCTATATCTATCAGGCCTCACTTTAAAGCTATGTCCCCTCGTGCTAGCCATCACCATCCGAAGAAAATTCTCTCACTGTCCATCCTATCTAACCCGGTGATTATCTTATATGTCTCCATACCAGGCATTAAGATAGACAAGACCCCAGGTCTGGATGAGATCTACCCCAGGTTGCTGAGGGAAGCGAGAGAGGAAATAGCTGGGGCTGCCACTATGCATGGATGGCACGGTGGCTCAGTGGTTAGCATTGCTGCCTCACAGCACCATATTCAATTCCAGCCTCGGGCAACTGTCTGTGTGGAGTTTGCACATTCTCCCTGTGTCTGTATGCGTTTCCTCTGGGTGCTCCGGTTACCTCCCACAATCTAAAGATGTGCAGGCCATGTGAATTGGCCATGTTAAATTGCCCATAGTGTTAGGTGTATTAGTCAGAAAAAGATGGGCCTGGGTGGGTTCTTCTTCGGAGGGTTGGTGTGGACTTGTTGGGCTGAAAGGCCTGTTTCCACACTAGAGAATCTAATCTAATCAGAATTTTTAACAGATACCTTTGCAGCATCCTTGAACACAGCTGAGGTCCCAGAGGATTGGAGAATTGCTAATGTTGTCCCCTGGTTTAAGAAAGGTGACAGGGATAATTCAGGTAATTATAGACCGGTAAGCCTGACATCAGTGATAGGGAAACTGCTGGAGAAGATACTGAGGGGTAGCATCTATTCCCATTCGGAAGAAAATGGGCTTATCAATAATGGGCAGCATGGTTTTGTGAGGGGAAGGTCATGCCTTACAAACCTAATAGAGGAGGTGACAAAGTTGATTGATGGGGGAAGGTCTGTAGATGTCATATACATGGACTTCAGTAAAGTGTTTGGTAAGGTTCCCTGTAGTAGGCTGATGAAGAAGTTGAAGTCACATGGGGTCCAGGGTGTTCTAGCTAGATGGATGGAGAACTGGCTGGGCAACAGGAGACAGAGAGTAGGAGTGGAAGGGTGTTTCTCAAAATCAGGACCTGTGACCAGTGGTATTCACAGGGATCCATGTTGGGACCACTGTTTTTTATGATATATATATATAAATTATTTGGAGGAAGGTATTAGTTGCCTGATTAGCAAGTTTGCAGATCACTCCAAGATTGGTGAGTAGCAGATAGTGAATCGGACAGTCAGAGAATACAGCACAATATAGATAGATTGGAGAAATGAGCAGAGAAATGGCAGATGGAGTTCAATCCAGGCAGATACGAGGTGATGCATTTTGGAAGATCCAATTCAAGAGCGAACTATACAGTAAATGGAAAAGCCCTGGAGAAAATTGCTGTAAAGAGAGATCTGGATATTCATGCCCATTGTACCCTGAAGGTGGCAAGGCAGGTCATTAAAGTGGTCAAGAAGGCATATGATATGCTTTCCTTCATCAGACGGGGTATTGAGTACAAGAGCTGGCAAGTCATGTTACAGTTGTATAGGGCTTTGGTTCGGCTGCATTTGGAATACTGCATATAGTTCTGGTCGCTACATTACCAAAAAGATGTGGATGCTTGGGAGATGCTGCAGAGAAGGTTCACCAGGGTGTTGTCTGGGTATGGAGGGCGCTAGCTATGAAGAGTGGTTGAATAGATTAGGATTATTTTCATTAGAAAGGCAGATATTGAGGGGGATCCTGAATGAGGTCTAGAAAATCACACATGCACACACAGCCACACGCGCACACATGCACACACACAGCCACACACACACACGCACTCACAAACACACAAGCACACAGTACCACATGCACACACACACACACACACACACATAGCCACACCCACACACAGCCACACACACACATGCACACATAGCCACATGCACACACACATGCACACACACACAGCCACACGCACACACATGCACGCACACATGCGCAGACACACACACACAGCCACACGAACACACACGCTAGATGATTTGGTATAATGTTTACTTTATGACTTATAATGTGTTTTACTGTTTTGAACAATCGCTGAGAAGTAATTGATTATTAGACCATTACCACTAATAGGACATGGTGAACAGCCGTGGAAAGTATTATGTTGATGAAGTTCAGTGTGATTGAACAGTCAGCAAGCAAATTAATCCACAGCAGAAGGACATGGCCCATTGTCCTCAGTTGTGCTAAAGTACATGACAATCCTCAATGTCTTTGTTTGTTACAATGTCAGAGATTTGTGAAAGAACAACTTGCTGACAAGCAGACAAATCCAGCTCAAAAGACCTTTTTAACTCACTTGAGAAAGGCAAGTGATGAGGATGCCAACCTGTAACTAGTGGAGGACCATAGGGATCCGTGCTGGGGGGGGTGCACGGTTACATTCAATAAATCAGAGACCCGGGTTCATTTCCCGCCTCAGGCGACTGACTGTGTGGAGTTTGCACGTTCTCCCCGTGTCTGCGTGGGTTTCCTCCAGGTGCACCAGTTTCCTCCCACATTCCAAAGATGTGCGGGTCAGGTAAATTGGCCATGCTAAATTGTCCGTAGTGTTAGGTAGGGGGTAAATATAGGGGTATGGGTGGGTTACGCTTCGGCGGGTCGGTGTGGACTTGGTGGGCCGAAGGGCCTGTTTCCACACTGTAAGTAATCTAATCTAATCTAAATGGAAACAGCTTGGATGATGGAAGAGGATGAGTAATCACCAAGTTTGCAGATGACACAAAACTAGGTGGAAAGGCAGGCACTCAGTGAGTTTACAGGGGAATAAAGATTGAGTAAAAATTTATCTTACAGAAGATAAAGTGAGAAAGTATGGGGTTATTCATTTTGGCAGGGAGAGCTGATTATTATGTAAATGGGGATAGATTGAAAAAACCTGCTCACACAGGAATCTGGGGGGCTTTGTACATGAATCTCAAAAAGCTAATTTGCAAGCTCAGTAGATTATAGAGAATGAAAATGGACTGTTGGTCTTTAGCTCAAAGAGAATGGATTATAAAAAAGGGGAGATTTTGCTAAAACTACATAAGGCACATATCAGACTACACCAGGAATACTGTGAACTTGATTGGTTGCTTTATTTAAGAAAAGACATACCAGCATCGGAGGCAGTCCAGAGAAGGTTCATTAGGTTGATTCCAGGTATGGAGGGATTTCATTATGAGGAGAGATTGAACAGGTTCAGCTTGTTCTCATTGGAGTTTAGAATGAGTGGCAACTTTATTGAAGTATACAAACTCTTCGGGGATTTCACGGGGCACCTGCTGAAATGTTGCTCCTGCTTGTGAGAGAGTCTAGGACCAGAGAACATTAGCTCAGAACAAGGCTCTGTTAAGATTGTTAAACTCAATTAAGTCAGAAATGTACAGAAATGTCTTCTCTCAAAAAGTTGGGAATCTGTGATCTTCGTTACTGTGGACGTCTATTGAGATTGGGTCAAGTGCAAACATCTTTTTAAAGTTTCCTCAATTTAAATTAGTACCTTCTCCTATTTTAGTCCACAGATCAAAACAGTAACATTGGCCATTATAATTCAGAGTTTTGTTTATTCATTTCATTTTTCCTTCAGTTGTAGAATCAACTTCTGTTTCATTCTTCAAACCACAGAAGCAGCCTGATGTACCTATGTTTCGGTAAAAGGCTGCAATGTTAAATGATGGGAAAAGGGAAAAAAATATTCTATTGAATCAGATTGTATTGTGGCGGCTCTCAGATTGGTCTCTCAGCGATATGTCAGCTCAGTCTCTCAGGGGTGTGTCAGCTCAGTCTCTCAGGGGTGTGTCACCCCGGTCTCTCAGGGGTGTGTCGCCCCGGTCTCTCAGGGGTGTGTCACCCCGGTCTCTCAGGGGTGTGTCACCCCGGTCTCTCAGGGGTGTGTCGGCCCCGGTCTCTCAGGGGTGTGTCGCCCCGGTCTCTCAGGGGTGTGTCGCCCCGGTCTCTCAGGGGTGTGTCAGCCCCGGTCTCTCAGGGGGGTGTTGCCCTGGTCTCTCAGGGGTGTGTCAGCTCAGTCTCTCAGGGGTGTGTCACCCCGGTCTCTCAGGGGTGTGTCGCCCTGGTCTCTCAAGGGTATGTCGCCCCGGTCTCTCAGGGGTGTGTCAGCCCCGGTCTCTCAGGGGCGTATCAGCTCAGTCTCTCAGGGGTGTGTCGCCCCGGTCTCTCAGGGGTGTGTCGCCCCGGTCTCTCAGGGGTGTGTCGCCCCAGTCTCTCAGGGGGGTGTCACCCCGGTCTCTCAGGGGTGTGTCGCCCTGGTCTCTCAGGGGTGTGTCGCTCCGATCTCTCAGGGGTGTGTCGCCCCGGTCTCTCAGGGGTGTGTCAGCCCCGGTCTCTCAGAGGGGTGTTGCCCTGGTCTCTCAGGGGCGTGTCAGCTCAGTCTCTCAGGGGTGTGTCGGCCCGGTCTCTCAGGGGCGTGTTGCCCCGGTCTCTCAGGGGTGTGTCGCCCCGGTCTCTCAGGGGTGTGTCACCCCGGTCTCTCAGGGGTGTGTCGCCCTGGTCTCTCAGGGGTGTGTCAGCCCGGTCTCTCAGGGGTGTGTCGCCCCAGTCTCGCAGGGGTGTGTTGCCCCTATCTCTCAGGGGTGTGTCGCCCCTATCTCTCAGGGGTGTGTCAGCCCCGGTCTCTCAGGGGTGTGTCAGCCCCGGTCTCTCAGGGGGGTGTCACCCTGGTCTCTCAGGGGTGTGTCACCCTGGTCTCTCAGGGTTGAGTTGACCCGGTCTCTCGAGGATGTGTCGGCCCGGTTTCTCAGGGGTGTGTCGCCCCGGTCTCTCAGGGTTGAGTTGACCCGGTCTCTCGAGGATGTGTCGGCCCGGTTTCTCAGGGGTGTGTCGGCCCGGTTTCTCAGGGCATGTCAGCCCAGTATCCTGGTGGTTTGTCGGCCTGATCTATAGGGAGTGTCTGTGGCCAAGCCTCTCTGGGTTGTGTCAGCCTGGTATCTCGGGGGTGTGTGTGGCCCAGTCTCTTGGGGCTATGTTTGGCCCGGGCTCTCAGGGGTGTGTGTTTGCCCAGTCTCTCGAGGGTATGTAGCCTGTTGTCACCGGAGTGTGTGGCCCCGGTCTATCCGGGGTATGTAGGTCCAGTCTCTTGGGGTATGTAGGCCTGGTCTCTCAGGGGATGTAGGCCCAGTATCTCGAAGATTTGTCAGCCTGGTTTCTCGGGACATGTCCGCCCATTCTCTCACGGGTGTGTGGTCACAGTCTCTTGGGGTATGTCGACTCGGTCTCTCAGGGGTGTGTCGACCGGGTCTCTCGAGGGTGTTTCGGCACGGTCTCTCGGGGATGTGTCGGCCCGGTCTCTCAAGGGTGTGTTGGCCCAGACTTTCGGGG